>NW_027175832.1:19919718-20024718 GCF_023055335.1 Clinocottus analis | reverse complement strand
AACATGTTTTAATACTGCAACAGGATTAATTAAGGTAGTGACTCGTTAGTTAATGTTCTGTGACCTCATCCGACCCGATCATGAAACACACAACAGTCAAACTTATCAATTAAGAATTAAACATTTATGAGTTGAATTTTTAAAAAAAGTCCCTTATAACTAAAATTTTACGGTAGTTCATATTGTTTAGTGTCGCAGTTTTGTTGGATTGTTTTCTTCTAACTACATGTAAACAAGTAGAACATCCACGGCCGCCATGTTGGAACAATGCTTTACAAATGATGATGAAAGTGTTAATTCATGCTTTGCTGATGCTAAAGAGCGCGGAGTCGACGACGGCGATGCCAACGCGTCGAGCGGGTTCACCGGAGGTCGAGCGCCGGCAGACACACAATGAAGGAGTTGAATCTCTTGTGTGTCAGAGGAGCGCCGGCATGTCGGCTCCTGTCGCTTCTTTTCTTTCTGTTTCTCACAGCGGCACCTCCTCTGGAGTATCTCAGGGACAAGTCGGCACAGGCCGACGGGCCCCACATTACACCATCGCTAATAACAGTTGCTGGAATCAAGCCATGGGAAAAATAAATCTGTAACACTGTGTTACGAGACGGCCAAGCCAGAGCGAGCATGAAGCAATCACTCTGAAAGAAAAAAAAGGCCTTTTCTGGTCTGGTCTGGTTCGCTCTTCTCTCTCTGCAGTAAAGTGCAGTGTGACTGAGATCTCACAGATTGCTTTCCACCAGTGAAGATGCAAAGAACTGCGTCATTGGAGGATCTAAAATATTGCTTATGCCCCCACAGGAGGTGGAAGACTTGAAATCAACAAAACCAGATGTGTTTTATTGTTTGTATGTACAGAAACATCTGAGTCTCAAAGCTAAACTGAAGAAGATATCAGATGAATAGTTGCTTTAACACATGAAGCATAGACTTCTATACAACCAGAGGAGTCGCCCCCTGGTGGTCAGGAGAGAGAATGCAGCTTTAACACATGAAGCATAGACTTCTATACAACCAGAGGAGTCGCCCCCCGGTGGTCAGGAGAGAGAATGCAGCTTTAACACATGAAGCATAGACTTCTATACAACCAGAGGAGTCGCCCCCTGGTGGTCAGGAGAGAGAATGCAGCTCTAACACATGAAGCATAGACTTCTATACAACCAGAGGAGTCGCCTCCTGGTGGTCAGGAGAGAGAGTGCAGCTTCGACACATGAAGCATAGACTTCTATACAACCAGAGGAGTTGCTCCCTGGTGGTCAGGAGAGAGAAAGCAGCTTTAACACATGAAGCATAGACTTCTATACAACCAGAGGAGTCGCCTCCTGGTGGTCAGAAGAGAGAATGCAGCTTCAACACATGAAGCATAGACTTCTATACAACCAGAGGAGTCGCCTCCTGGTGGTCAGGAGAGAGAATGCAGCTTCAACACATGAAGCATAGACTTCTATACAACCAGAGGAGTCGCCTCCTGGTGGTCAGGAGAGAGAATGCAGCTTCAACACAGGAAGATAAGAGTTGCTTTCACACTGAGTTACAATCTGAGCTCCAGGATGACTTGTCAGACATTAATTCAGAGTTTTATTCGTACAGCTGTGAATAAGAAAATGTGCCGATTTCTCATTAAACCCCCGCTGGGTGCTGTCACACCGTCTGCAGACTGACATCACCGCCTGTCGTTTCGTGTGGTTTCATCGTTGTATAGAAGAGGGCGTCCTCTCTGTGTCTTTTCGCAGCAGAATGTGTGACATTGATTATTTGATCAGAAGTAATTTGCAGCTTTTCTTCGTGAGTGACTGATGCAGATCGAGTTCTTGACCTCAAACCTCAGCGTCAGAGTGACGAGCCGTCTCGCAGCCCGAGGCTGAGCTCGCACCTCTGCAGGTGGCGGATCGAGAGGAGGGCAAACAAAAAAAAGAAAAAGAAAAATCATTGCTTTGTGTTCAGGAACCTTTAGCTTTGAATGTGTTTTTCCTCTAAGCTAATGACGATCATCTATAGCATGATTATGTGAAGCAGATTTGGAACCGAGAAGAGCTGGTGAAAGACAAGAGAGGGTGGAGCTGAATGCAAAAAAAGAGGCATATTTAAGAGCCCAAGAAGACCGTGCAACCTGTCAATCACAGTAAGCCCCGCCCCTAAACGTCCCATGCTTTATGGTCTGTTTGACTCTAACAGACCATAATGTACTAAATGAACATCATGCTGTATAGAAGAAGACTTGAAACTAGAGATTGAGACCTAAACTCATGTTTACATGAGGGAATACATCAAGAGAGAAGTAGAGTCACTTATATAGACTTCTATACAACCAGAGGAGTCGCCCCCTGGTGGTGAGGAGAGAGACTGCAGCTTTAACACATGAAGCATAGACTTCTATACAACCAGAGGAGTCGCCCCCTGGTGGTGAGGAGAGAGACTGCAGCTTTAACACATGAAGCATAGACTTCTATACAACCAGAGGAGTCGCCCCCTGGTGGTCAGGAGAGAGAATGCAGCTTTAACACATGAAGCATAGACTTCTATACAACCAGAGGAGTCACCCCCTGGTGGTCAGGAGAGAGAATGCAGCTTGAACACATGAAGCATAGACTTCTATACAACCAGAGGAGTCACCCCCTGGTGGTCAGGAATAAGGAATAATACTACTGTACATCCTCAAAAGTCGCTTCATCCGTGAAAGAGTTAATCGTGAGTGCTGGTGACAAACAAACTGCTGCACCGGGCGAGACTCTCGGCCACAATGGTGAACTATTCATAGGCTCGTGTTGAACTTTAAGAGGGATTTTGAGTTGATGCCACACATCTTTGGCGCGAGATTAAGTAACCCGATGGCGGCGGGTTGTTGGGCAACGCTGCAGGAGTGAGTCACCGGCGTGATAATCTTCACGGCTGGCCTCACAGTGGAGGTGCCTTGTTTATTTGCCCTGGATACGCACACGCGTGTCACCGTGCAGCTTCACAGGACCTGTGTGAGCGTGACATGCCACTGCACCAGGGTCATCATGGGAAACTGTATTTGCTTCACTGCAGCTGAACTCCACCAGGGCTTCAGTAAGCCTGGCTTCATCACCGCTATTCACGCTATTCAGTCGTCTTCACTATGTTAATGCAGTCGCACGTCTGCTAGATTCTCAGAGTTACGAGTTTGATACGGATTCTCAGAACCCGACGAGGTCCTTTTTAGACCTCGATATCAATTCTTACAGCTCGAGTGTCGAGCACCAGAGAAGACACGAAGCAGCCAAATGTTTCCAAGCCAAGAGAAAACCAGGAAACAAAATGAATATTTAGCTGGCTTCTCCAGCTTCTCTAGCTTCACTAGCTTCACTAGCTTCTCTAGCTTCACTAGCTTCACTAGCTTCTCTAGCTTCACTAGCTTCACTAGCTTCTCCAGCTTCTCTAGCTTCTCTAGCTTCTCCAGCTTCTCCAGCTTCACTAGCTTCACTAGCTTCTCTAGCTTCTCTAGCTTCTCTAGCTTCACTAGCTTCTCTAGCTTCACTAGCTTCTCTAGCTTCTCTAGCTTCTCTAGCTTCACTAGCTTCACTAGCTTCACTAGCTTCTCTAGCTTCTCTAGCTTCACTAGCTTCTCTAGCTTCTCTAGCTTCTCTAGCTTCACTAGCCTTTCTAGCTTCACTAGCTTCTCTAGCTTCTCTAGCTTCACTAGCTTCTCTAGCTTCACTAGCTTCTCCAGCTTCTCTAGCTTCTCCAGCTTCTCTAGCTTCTCTAGCTTCTCTAGCTTCAATACTTTCACTAGCCTCACTAGCTTCTCTAGCTTCACTAGCTCCTCAAGCTTCTCTAGCTTTTCTAGCTTTACTAGCTTCAATACCTTCACTAGCTTCTCTAGATTCATTAGCTTTACTAGCTTCACTAGCTTCTGAAGCTTCACTAGCTTCTCTAGCTTTACTAGCTTCACTAGCTTCTCTAAATCATTAGCTTCAGTACCTTCACTCACTTCTTTAGATTCATTAGCTTTACTAGCTTTACCAGCTTCTCTAACGTCACTAGCTTCTTTAGCCTTCTAGCTTCACTAGCTTCATTAGCTTCAATACTTTCACTTGCTTCTCTAGATTCATTAGCTTCTGTAGCTTCTGTAGCTTCTCTACCTTCACCACATTTCTGGGATGTGTTATCGTGAAGATATGAATATTTACACAACGTGCTGACGGCTCAGTAAAAGCTTCTAATTCGGGTGATGATTCTCTCTTCAAGCGACACGTTTGGTTAAGTTCTTCTTATAAAAATATAAATGACGTCCGCTTCAACAGCAGGTGAGCAGAGACATCCACACGGTGGTTGTGGGGTCACAGCCCTCGGACATATGGGAGTGATGAGCAGGTGTCACCAGAAGCCACCGCTTGCTTTTTAAGGGGCTGCGCGCCGCTGAATTAGACGCACAGTTGGACGTCGTTAAGGAAGCGGATGAAGGTCGAGGACCGAACACGACGACCTTCAGAGCGCAGAGGACGTTCTCCTCTTGTAGAGACGTGGACTGTGGCTATCTGGATGGTGTGCCGCGCGTATACTACTCATTATATGGATAGTTTCTGTCATATTCATGTAACGTGTGTAACTCTGGGATGTCATGAGTACAGATTGTAACGCCCTGCAAGGAAAATCTTGTATTTGTGATTTTGGGCTGTAAGAAAATAAACTGGATTTATCTGACACACGCAAAACAAAAATTGGAAGCATCATGTCGCTAAAACACACTTCTGATATGCTTTTGTGAAACCTGCACGTCTGAAGTGTGTGTGTGTGTGTGTGTGTGTGTTCCTTTTCAAACGTCACTGTGTTATCATTAGACGGAGGAGACCTCATGTAATGTCTTTATTAACCCCGGACCCTTTTTTTTCGTGTTTCATGAATTGAATTTACGTTATGAAATGAAATGCGTCACGATGAGATGATTCGTGCCCCGCGGGTCTGTTTCCATTAAAGCAAATATATTGAATTTCTTTTTTAAATTATATTAATCAAAGAAAATCCCCCATTCCAAAGACGGGAAAAAACACCATTTTGCATAAAAACGACATACACATACACGCATATAGCTCTCCACTTGGTGTGTGTGCCCATGTGTGTGTGTGTGTGTGTGTGTTACCAGTGTGTGTGTGTGTGTGTGTGTGCATCTCATTTGTAATTGGTCCATGCTGGCAGAGGCACCTGTAAGAGATCCATGCCCTCCACAGGCGGAGGGGCCGAGCGCCGCGGCATCTCCACCACAGATGGACCTCCCAGCGGGAGGACGGGCTGCCGTCCATGCAAACACACACACACACACACACACACACACACACACACACAACGGATGGTGCATCACAGTGGGAACGTCGTCTCTCATCACCAAATAGCGGCCGGCCGTCCCTCAGCGATGACATTTAGATGCTGAGCGTCGTCGGGTCTTTTCTCTGGTGTTTGCTTCGGCGCTGGAGGGATTAGCCAATTGTGCCGATGTGTTTTTCTTATTGTGGCGGGTCGTTGTGCAATTGTGTGTCTGCGTGCGTGCCAAATCCATAAACACAACGTCATCTAGTTTGAGGGCGCTGAAGCTGTCTCAGTGAACTTGGCAGCTTTCTTTAACCTTCTTTCTTTTTCCTTCATCTGCTGACGACAACAGCGATGAAGCTTTCATCAGCTCTCGTCATCACACGGCGGACATTTTCTAAACTTGTGTATTTGCTCACGCAGTAAACTTTCCTCTCAAGTCCCTCCAAAGAGAAATAAACGAGTGGAACAATAGCTGAGGTTCTGGTGTCGGGCTGAAGGAAAATATTTCATATGCTGCAGGATTGTGCAGCATATATATATATATATATATATATATATATATATATATATATATATATATATATATATATGCTGCAGGGTTGTGCAGCGCTGCTGCTGAAGAGACGGTCTGATAAACATCAGTG
The DNA here is from genome assembly GCF_023055335.1 of Clinocottus analis. Lineage (NCBI taxonomy): Eukaryota > Metazoa > Chordata > Actinopteri > Perciformes > Cottidae > Clinocottus > Clinocottus analis. The sequence continues at coordinate 20,018,809 of NW_027175832.1, read as the reverse complement.
TGTTGCGCCCACACACAACTTAGTTAAAGTATAATAAACAATATAATAAACAAGCCGTTGGTTCTCGTGGTTTTCTGGAGTCTTGAACATTGAGATGAAATGTGATCGTTGGCTGAACGCGGAGGTGGAGACTTAAATGGAAATCGTACAAACTTATAACTCATAAAACAACTTTACAGGTTTCAACAGCCCAGAAGCTCTCTCTCTCTCTCTCTCTCTCTCTCTCTCTCTCTCTCTCTCTCTCTCTCCCTCTCTCTCTCTCTCTCTCTCTCTCTCTCTCTCTCTCCCTCCCTCTCTCTCTCTCTCTCTCTCTCTCTCTCTCTCTCTCTCTCTCTCTCTCTCTCTCCCTCCCTCCCTCCCTCTCTCTCTCTCTCTCTCTCTCTGCAAAAGCACATTCATCATTCTTCAGCTGGTGTCATTGAGGGCTTTGGAACATACCAGGACACACACACACACACACACACACACACACACACACACACACACACACACACACACACACGGTTACTGAGGAGTGGTATAAATAAAAATACATGTTGCACGAGTGAGAGAGTGAATGAATGAGCCGTCTGCTGTTATGTAACGCCGAGCGCTGCAAAACATTCAGTAACTGCCAGAGTGAGACTCCAGAGGAATGTGTGTGTGTGTGTGTGTGTGTGTGTGTGTGTTTTAGTCTTCAGGGTTCAGCGTGATCGAATAAGCAGAAAGAAAGAAAAGAACAGCAAAGAAAAAAATCAAAGTAAGATTAGTCGAAAAAAAAGAAGGAACAAAAAGAGAGAGAGAGAGAGAGAGAGAGAGAGAGAGAGAGAGAGAGAGAGAGAGAGAGAGAGAGAGAGACAGAGAGAGAGAGAGAGAGAGAGAGAGAGAGAGAGAGAGAGAGAGAAAGGGGCGTGTTATGCAACTTTGTCCTCAAGAAACTCCGTTATAAACTTGGCTCGCGTCGCTACTACGACGACGGAGAATGTTCTCATGGAGCGGATTAAGCGGGCGAGACCAGATGCATGATGGGTAGCGGCTCCTCCAGCTCCCACAAGCTGTAGTGCAACACCTCAGTGCACCGAAAGCAGAGAGGGAGAGTTAAAAAAGCGCTCTGAGGGAAAGTTCCAGTCTGTATCTACAAGGTTTAAAGCTGTGTGAAACTGCCCCTGAACCTGTGTTATGGGATGTTTTATTTCACTGTAACTTTGGTGTGTGAGAACAAGCCTCTCAGTGTGTTTAGTTTCCTGGAAGACGAACACACAGATTCTGCTTCTGAGAACAATTCATTGACAGAAACCTCATTTTTCTGCAGGACGAAGAAGCTGCAAAAATTGTCAAATTCCTCCTCAATTTCATTCGAATGCTTCCGGCTTCCTGCCGTGTTTTCCCCGTGTGGACGAAGCATCATCTGGACTTATGTCCTGTATCTTGTGTCCTGTATCTTGTGTCCTGTATCTTCGGTCCTGTATCTTCTGTCCTGTATCTTCTGTCCTGTATCTTGTGTCCTGTATCTTCTGTCCTGTATCTTCTGTCCTGTATCTTGTGTCCTGTATCTTCTGTCCTGTATCTTCTGTCCTGTATCTTCTGTCCTGTATCTTCTGTCCTGTATCTTCGGTCCTGTATCTTCGGTCCTGTATCTTCTGTCCTGTATCTTGTGTCCTGTATCTTCTGTCCTGTATCTTCTGTCCTGTATCTTCTGTCCTGTATCTTCTGTCCTGTATCTTCTGTCCTGTATCTTCGGTCCTGAATCTTCTGTCCTGTATCTTGTGTCCTGTATCTTCTGTCCTGTATCTTGTGTCCTGTATCTTCTGTCCTGTATCTTCGGTCCTGTATCTTCTGTCCTGTATCTTGTGTCCTGTATCTTCTGTTCTGTATCTTCTGTCCTGTATCTTCTGTCCTGTATCTTCTGTCCTGTATCTTCGGTCCTGTATCTTCTGTCCTGTATCTTGTGTCCTGTATCTTGTGTCCTCTATCTTCTGTGCACGCGGGGGAGATAACTCCGTTCAGAGGAAGTCTGTAAACTGCAGCGCGCCGCTTTCTGCAAACTCAATCAGCCTCCGCGACGCAAAACAAGATCAAAACTCCGTCCGTGAGTCAGATTTTCCACCCCGAAAAAAAAAGAAGAAGAAAAACAAAAAAGGAAAGCGTCTAACTTCATCCTGCGGCAGCGTCTCGTGCAGAAGGATTAGAACCCACGCCGTCAGCAGATTAAAAGAAACGCTGGCTCCCGACGTTTCTGCAAAACCACGGACGTGTTGCATCTCGTGTCTGGAACCCAAAATACTTTTTTTGTATCGACATTTTTCTCCCGACGTGCAGAGGAAGAAAAGCTGCAGCGTGCACGCCGACGCGCACGTAAACATGCAGCTTAAGATACGTCAGACCTCACAGGGAACTGAGATAATCCCTCATGTGACACGAGCGACAATAGCAGCCGTTTAATCCAAGAAACGGAGACGCTCGGGTGACCTCCAGGTGACCTCTGGTGACCTCCAGGTGACCTCCAGGTGACCTCCAGGTGACCTCGGAGGCCGCTGATCCATCCGTCAAACACGTAATGTTAAAGTAGAAGCAACGTCCTCAGGAGGAATGAAACATTATTGAAGCTGCAGGTTTTTTTGGCCACTTGGGGGCAGTGTTTCAAACTCTAAACACAACGCAGACGTATTATCCTTCAAATGTGTGAGACAACTAGGATTTATGTTCACGAGTGGCAGGCCCAGAGCAACACACACTCATTGAGAGAGTGTGTGTGTGTGTGTGTGCGTCTGCGTGTGTGTGTGTCTACCTGATGAATAAAAGTCCAATATTCACTGTTTTCGCTCTGTTTTGGTCTCCACTAGCGTCCTATGAGGACTTATTCGATGTGATTTCTTGAATTCGCTCGAGTCTTTCCTGAGATACAAAACTCACGAGAGTGAGACGGGCGTGAGGTTGCGGTGACCTTGAACTCTGACCTTTAAATCCTAATCGGGTCGTATTGAGTCCAGGACCGGATGGACGGAGACATGAGAAATACAAGATACTTGAAGGCGTTGTGTGGTAGTTTGAGGCAACACATGTGGCTCCGCAGCACAAACTGCTCAAGTGAGGCAGTGAGTAGTGAGTTGTGAGCACACTGAGCGCACAAAGGAGTAATTTGGGGAAACAATGAGTCGTTCGAGGGCTCGAGCGGCTAATCGGAGGGTTAAGAAGCTGTTTTATGCTCCAACACGGAGCGCAGAGCCGTCCATCAAACACTCAAGTGAACCTGAATCTGCTTTTAAGGCGACTCGTGTGCGCTCGCAGCGCGGTAACACACAAGTTAAGGGTTCTAAACGCCGCCTCGGAGCTTCACACTCTTCACCACGATCCTGTCGCACAATTGTGTGTGTGCGTTTGTGTGTGTGTGTGTGTGTGTGTGTCACTCGGCGCTCCCATTCGCGGCCTAATTGGCCTCTGAAAGATAATGGATCTGTTTGTTAGCTTTAGCGCGCTAGCGCTCGAGAGTCTGCGGACATAGCGGTGCGTTTCCATCTGTGCGTGTGTGTGCGTGCTTGCGTGTGTGTGTGTGTGTGTGTGTGCGTGTGTGTGTGCCCCTCTCCTCCATGTAAATGTCAAGTGAGTGAGCTCGCTCTACGGCAGGTGTGAGAACAGCTTGAGGCTCGTGTCATTAGCTCGGCCACCGGTGTCACTGCGTCGTCCTGTGCCGATCCGGCCTGGCGCCGTCCGTCCACCACATGCCCCGCACACACACACACACACACACACACACACACACACACACACACTCATGTACTTGAAGTGTGTGTGTGTATTTGCTGCAGACCTGACGAGCGCTGGCCTCCGTTTGCGCCCGTTAAACTGATTATGACGGACCCGACGCGGCGCTGGCTCCACTTCCTCCTCAGCTGACATTTACCCCGCCGAGCCGCCCGCGCCGCCGCCGAGTCGTCCAGAGTGCGTTGCGTTGCTTTGTCAACCTGCAACGTTGTTGGTTACGTGAAGGTTGAACGAAGACGCCCAGAAACACGACGGAAAGAAGCTCCGCCCTCCAGACGAGCAGCAGGAGGTGTTGGAGTGTTTCATATCCAGCGCTTTGACACTTTGTGAACACGCGAGCAGCTCGGACGAAGGCTTTCGGCACCGCCGTCCCTTTGCATTGTGGGTAGCTGCGTGACTCGTACCACATTGCGTGAGTCGGGGGGGAAAAATGACTTTTTCTGCCTCTGCGCCTTTTGGGGCGATTCAACAAGGTAAATGTAGCTTGATGCTAATAACGCTCATTGATGCTAACGTGCGCTAAAGGGCATGTGCTTTACTTTTAGCTCGGTTATGAGCAGCGGTGAGCGGCAGTGGACGGTCTTCATCACTTTTGCCGTCATCTTCGCAAACATCTGGATGAACATTAGTTAAAAAAAAGACTTATGATGTAACTTTGAAGAGCTAGCATGTTTCCCACCAGCAGTTAGCAACCACACGACTGAGTCATTGCTTTTAAAAACACAAATTAAATGTATTTTCAGAAATCTGTCAAAATATTGTTTACAGAGCAGCAACAAAGTGACTTTTTATACGCGAACAAAAAACTCCACTCGGATTCTTTGTCTCAGGTGATTATACACCAATTAAAATAGTTATGAATATTATATTTAATTGCCTCAATCTTTCCACGTCCGGCCTGAACTTGCAGGTTGTGAGGCCGCTCTGCAGGCTGCAGGGCCAAAGGGCACCTCGGCAGTTAAATATGAATACGAGATTCTTTTTAATATCCCATTCACATATTTAGTTTTTTTCCCAGCATGCAAAGAGTGACGGCTCATCGGGTTTGTGTGTCTGTGCAGCTGCAACGCAGCGGAGAGCTGCTGGAGTCTGACTGGGGGAAGCACACACACACACACACACACACACACACACACACACACACACTCTCATTAACGACGTTCGTCAGGACTCGTCTCCCGTGAGATGAACGTGAGAGACGAGAGACTTCCTGCAGCCTCGTGGTGTTGCCATGGCTCCCAGAGGAACACACACAAAACACACACACAGGTTCAGGTGCACAAACACAACCGGTAAACACGCAAACAACTCTTTAATAATGTAAATAAATGTAAAGCCATGCGGTTAGCTGTTAGCTGTTAGCAGTTAGCGGTGAAAGCATGTTTGGGGTCCTCGAGTGTGTTTGTGTGCAGGAAGAAGAAGAAGAAGAAAAGCGGCGTGCGGCGTGTGAGCACATGATGCAGTTTTATTGAGACGAACATTTATTATAAATAGTTTTAAAGATTTAAAGAAAAGCCTCAAAAATGAGGAAGAAGCAGTTTCACAAGGTGAGAGGAGACGAAACCTTTTACTGGAGAGATGTGAAGCTGCTCGGAGCCAGCAGGTTGACTTTAAGCAACAACGACACACACACACACACACACACACACACACACACACACACACACACACACACACACACACTATGGAACGAGTCTCAAAATAAGTGGGAAACCAGAGGTCACGCTACGGTTGGAAGCTCGCAAAACCTTAATTATTAAACTTTCAGATGCACAAAAGTAGGAGAAAAAAAAGCAGACATTTTGCAAAATGATGTCACTTTTATTCAGATGAAAGTCTTCAGTTCTTCTTCCACCTGATGGAACAAGTGGACTTTATTTTGTGCATGTTCTCCTCCTGCTTCCTTCTCCTGAGTGTAGGCCACGCCTCCATCACTGTGTTTGACTCCGCCCACCAGCTCCCTGCCGCTTCATCATGAAGTCATCCAAATGCAGGACGACACGCTGACGTCATCCTGCAGCCGCCGACACCCACAATCCTCCTGGATGCAGTAACGCAACGTGTGTTTCATTAAAGACGCTTCAAGCAACGCGTCGGGAGTCTGCAGCTCGCCGCACGCCGCACGCCGCACGCCGCACGCCGCACGCCGCACGCCATCTGGGACAATACAGATGTGTAGGTGTCTTCATATATGATTCATACAACTATTTTGCACTTGATGAGCGAAAGATTTTCTCTAAGTTCTTTAAATTAAGCCGAATTTTTAGCTTCTTTTTTTAACTTCATGGCGTTTGTCAGAACGTGAGTTAAAGCAAATGTTTCGTCTTTTGTTCGCAGTTTTCAGGAAACTCGGACGACTTCTCAAAAAGTCGGCTGCAGCAGCGGCTGGAGAGTCACTTCCTTCCTGTTCCTGGATCCTTCCTCTTGACTCCAGTCGAACACCAGCAGGAGGAAGAGGAGGAAGAGGAGGAAGAGGAGGAAGAGCTTGTCTCTCGGTGTCTTCAATAGAAGACTTACTTACATTCAATAGAAGAACGCGGATGTCTGAAATACATAAATAAATATAGTTTGTTTGTGTTGTAAATATAGTTCGGGTTGTTTGCTTTACAAAATATTAATGCAGCAAACAAAACGCAGCAAACACAAAACAAACGGACCTTCAAAGGGTTCTGATGAAAGAGTCTTTATAAAACAAAGGATCATAACTTGAAGTGAGTGAGTTTTCGCTCCGAGGAGCAAAGAAACAAAAGTATTTAAAGAGTCGAGTTCTTTGTGTTCTTTGTTCACGAGACACTTTGGGGATTTCTCTGTACTGGTGTGTTGTTTTCTACTGCGTGTGTCTGATTCGTAGAACATTATATTTAAATGACTCAAATATGAACAGTGTTTTATTATTTTTTGTCACTGCGTCCCTGCGCTTTGTCTCGCAGGCTTTCTGTTTCAAAGGCTCCTTGAAAAACACATTTTGTCGCGTTGTGTTTTGTGTTTTCACTTTGTGGTGATCCCTTTGTACTGCCCCTCACACCTCTCCATGGCTGTGTGCATGAGGAGCATGAGGCGCTATCAGATGCTATCAGATGCTATCAGATGCTATCAGACTGCTCTGCATGGCTTGAAGGGAGCGAAACCTCTTCAGTCGTTCAGGCGACGCGCTGCAGCGCTGTGACGATCCAACAGGAAGTAAAGCTTTCACATCACATGACCTTCTTTCATGTGGCTTGTGTTCATCGTGCAATATTACCAAGAGACTACGTTATGAGAAAGAACCGGTTCATTTTATACATATATATAAAATGATCATACTCAATGTACTTGTGATACTGTAAGACAGAGGAAATTAAGTTCTTCGTATTCCTTAAAGGGTTTCAAGTGTTTTAGGTGAAGAATCACATGTTTCATTAGCAATTTTGCGTTTTGTTTTTTTGTTGTGTGGATAACGTGGCGTCTTTGAGTGGAAAGAACACATTTAAAACACACATTTTGGGGTTTAATGTGTCTATTTGCGTCTGTAGATTTCGCCTAAATTCACCAAACGTTACCATGAGACTACGATCAGAGTGCAACTGGAATACACTCCACGTAAGAAAACTCAGGTTTCACGGTGACAACTATGATCTTGTGGCCTATTTATGAGAGCGGGGCCATTTTAAACGCTTTAAAAGATGGCGGCCGCATGCAGGAATCACCACGTAACAATCTAAGGCCTTCTGATATGTTTATTGAATCATATATATCTATCTATATATATATATATATATATATATATATATATATATATATATATATATATATATATATATATATATATATATATATTTATATATCTCCTCGGCCCCGTTTAGAGTCGCCTTTGTCACCGCTAGCGATCGATGCGCGGCGGCTAACAAGGGGCTCCGCGCGGCGGCCGGCTCTGCCGCCTGTCACCAGATGGTATTTATTACGTGCTTTGTTTTAACATCCATTCAGGACGAGTGGAAATCAATTTTTCATTTGGACCTAATTGTCTGCGCGCTCTGGCAGCTCCGGGCTCCGCAGCGCCGCCCCGCCGGCTCCCCTCGGCGCCGCCGCGGCCCCCCGGTCCCCGCGCCCCGCCCGCCGACACAGCTGTATTTTATACCTAATTACACATGTCTGAGGCCCGGAGAGGAGCACGAGGCTCCGGGGACTTGTTTCCTGTGAAGGTGGATCGAGGAGGGGGGGGGGGGGGGGGGGGGTTCTGGTAGGATTTAGTCGCGCTCACAGCATCTGTGCGGCGCTTTGAGAAAGAGACTCGTTGACCCAGACGGGCCTTGCGCATCGCTGATGCCTGCTGGGAGATTGTAAGGAGCCGAGCTGCCGGCAAGAAGCCGAGCCGCGGAGCTGCCACCAAGCCGCCACCGAGCTGCCGTTGAGCCGCCATGCCGCTGCCGCTGAGCCGCCAACGAGCCGCCAATAAGCCGCTGCCGAGCTGCCAACGAGCAGCCAAAGAGCCGCCAACAAGCCGCTGCCGAGCCGCCAATGAGCAGCCGCCGAGCCGCCAACGAGCAGCCAAAGAGCCGCCAACGAGACGCCAAAGAGCCGCCAACGAGCAGCCAAAGAGCCGCCAACCAGCTGCTGCCGAGCCGCCAACGAGCAGCCAAAGAGCCGCCAACCAGCTGCTGCCGAGCCGCCAACGAGCAGCCAAAGAGCCGCCAACCAGCCGCTGCCGAGCCGCCAACGAGCCGCCAACGAGCCGAACGGCTACATAATGATAGAGGATTTCAATCCACTGACGTGGGAACTGAGAAACCTCGATTCTCCGTATTTCTACTCTCTATTTGAGTATTTCTACCTTCTGTTTGAGTATTTCTACTCTCTCTTGGAGTATTCATGCCCTGACGGTGCATGAAAACTTATGACATCAGAGACAATATTAAACTGTTTATTCATTTTCTTGTCCAGGCAATTTTGACCAAAACTGGTCAATACATTATTTTCAAGAGTTGGGCTTAAAGCGACAGCGCAGGAGGAAGATAATGAGCCTTTAAACATCTGAAGCTCGTTCCAGTGGACTGAACATGAGCACCATGTGTCTCCTTTAACACAACCGTGTTGTGGAAACATTGAAGTGGGAACATACAGTGTGGAGAAAGACTTCAGGGACCTCCTCCAACTTCAGCCTGAATACTCTGCGCTGGGAGAAGAAGTGTCATGGATGGTTTTCACTTTGGCTGCTTCCTCTCTCTCTTTCTCCCGCCGTGGTGTAACGCATCTGATCCTCTCAGCCGGTGTGTATCGAGGCATGAATATTACCAACTGAGGGAGAAAATGTGTGTTGTGGTTCAAGTTCTCTTCAGCCAGGATGCAAAACACACACACACACACACACACACAGCTTCAATGTCAAATAAGTGAATAACTTGAGACTTTGTAATCTGACGCAACAGGAGTTAATCTCAACTATCTATTTGTCATTTTAACAGGCTTCTCAGCTATTTGATGCTCGACAAATTGCAAGTTTTGTTGTTTTTCTCCCTCCGTTGGGGTTATTTTGTGCTGCAGGAGGGACGTCTGCGTTGAATCAAGCGCTTGAGAGCTTCTGTTCACACTTCCTAGTTGGGTTGTCGTGGCCGAGCGTGCATACATCCCCGTGTCTAAAGGACCTGAGCGGCGTCTCCGCCTGCGTCCAGGCTTCAGCTGTGGAACTGAAGCCCTCGTGTGAGCTCAGGCTCCTGTGCAGCTTCATCTGCCTCTTTGCATGTCGATTTTGAAACGGCGTGTTTCATGAAAAGCTTCTCTTGGAATGCTTTCGGACTCCCACACTGCTGATGAATGTCTGCTGGCGTTTGAATCCCTCATATTCCTCATTGAGTGCCACAGATTTTCAACCTTTTCTCTTCTTTTTTTGTGACAAAAGCATAAATCTTTTCAGTGGGCTTTGCAAGGCTGCGCTCCGTTCAGTCCCTTTAAACACGTTAAATACGACAAGAGGAAAGCAAAACGGAGCCGCTTCAGTTTCCTTTTCAACCAAGAAAACAAAAACCAAACTGTAACCATATCACTTGTGTTGAAACTTGCATGGAAGCTTATCTTCTCTTCACCCGTACGCACGGATAACTTTGGATGAGTTTCAAAGGTAACATGAACACACACACAATTTCTCTCACACACACACACCTACGCAGCTCCCACTCACCCAGGGAAAGTGAAACACTCTCGACTGTTACTGGAAACAAAGCGGCGCGGGATGAGATCAGCGTTTCTTGCTAACGGGGATTTCTGCCGATCAGTTTCCTGGAGGGAGCTGAGTCACGGCGCTGCAGGATGGAGGTGAGACCACAGACCACGAGGAGAATACAGTCCTGAATACTGATGGAGAGGACTGGGACGTGTGCATGTTCACACTGGTGCTGCACCAAAAGTGTTGCACAAGTAGGTTACATGCAAAGTCAATGCACAGGCTAGAATCCATGCAAACAACACAAATTTGGGCCCGACCCCAAAAAATTACCTCATTTGTGCGCGTTTAGGCCAAAACATTTTTTTCATGAAAATATTTTTTTATAAAGATATAAAAAATTCTGGAATTTTTTTTTGTAAAATTCAAATTTTTTTTTCCCTAGATATTAAAAGGTTTTTTTTCAGGTAAATTCAGATTTTTTTTTCAGAAATTTCGAAGAAAAAAAAAATATTTGGAAAGATTATTCGAGCAAATTCTGAAAAAAAATCTAACAATTGGAAAATGAAATTCGGAATTTTCTTCTCGGAAATTTTGGAACATTTAAAAAAGAAAATCTGAAAATTTAAAAAAAATCTTGGGATTTTTTGGAGAAAATCTTTTTTCCCAAAAAAAGATTTATTTAATCTAATTTATTTAATTTAAGTTATTTTTGAAAAAAATCTGGAACATTCAAAACAAATTTCAGTAAAAATTCGAGAATTAAAAAAAAAAAAAGTCAACAGTGGCGCTGTGTTGCGAAAGCCAATCAACACTATGTAGAGAAACCGACAGAAATGTTTGAATGCAGCGGTGGAAAAAGTTAGCATTAAAAAAAAGTCCTCCATTTTTCTTTCTACCTGAAGTACATATTTCACTCCAGCATTTCATTTCATGTCCCGCTGACAGACGCGAATGAAAGAATACATCCACATTTGTGTCGATTGGATTGTCAGGAGGAAGCAAACCATGTCTGTGATGTGTGTTTTCTGGCTCTATCTCTGAGTCAGAAAAAGCAATCAAACCTCAAAGGACGTGAACGTACAGTCCACATGTTCAAAGCGCTCAGAGGAGGAGTTCATGCCGCGTGGAGATGTGAGTTCTGATGGACATGAAGCGGACACCAGACGTCCGCTGGCTGCAACACACACTGCAAAAAACACAGAATATTGTACTTCTGCTGTGACCGATGAGGACTCTTAAAGGGGCGGGTTCATCACATTATGAGCATAAAGCATTGCCATAACCATGAGCATCAGAGCGCCGTGCTTTTCCCCAAAATATCTTATTTGACCCTCAAATCAGGTGTTTCTCGGTCTAGAAAAATAAATAAATGAAGAGGGACTTGTTCTGTTGGTGCAGCGCTGCAATAAGCCACCTCTGTTATGTGATGTAATGCAGCGCAATACGTTCGCTTTCCAATTATAAGTGAATTGGTCTCACGGCGGCTACATAAACTAATGTGTTTGGAGACCGACGCGAGTCTGACAGCAGCCGCCGAGCAGGAGTCACTTGACGCTTTGCAGCTTCAGCAGACGGCTTCCTGCCATCAGGACGTAACCGACCTTCCACCTTGCACCCTAAATGTCTCCAACACGCATTTACTGGAGAATACAAGAAGTAAGAGTAAGTTTGAAGGTATTCAGGTGAAAAACCAGTCTGTCTGGCGACGCCCCTTTTCGTTAGCTTCATCCGCTAGCTCCAAAGAAACGGCTACATTTAGCGAGAGCGACGCAACCTGGGCGACGCGGACTGAGGCCACGCCCCCAAAACTTGTGAACGTTCACCACCAATATGGCTGCTGGTGGTACTCAGATGTCTCGCTAGCAGCTTGTGGACAACTTGTGCACACAGGTAGACAGGTACACAGGTAGACAGGGAGGTACAGGTAGACAGGTAAGTTAGAAAGGTAGACAGGTACACAGGTAGGTACAGGTAGACAGGTAAGTTAGACAGGTAGGTAAACAGGAAGGTAGACAGGTAGGTTAGACATGTAGACTGGCAGGTAGACAAGTAGATATGTAGAAAGGTAGACAGGCAGGTAGACAGGTATGTTAGAGATGTATGTAGACAGGTCGTCTAGACAGGCAGGTTGAAAGGTAGACAGGGAGGTTAGAGTAGTAGGTAGACATGTAGACTGGCAGGTAGACAGGTTGACAGGCAGGTAGACAGGTAGATCAGACAGGTAGATGAATATGGACATTTGTCATGAAAAACTGAATATTACAAACGTCAAACGTTATACATGTATGTAGACAGGTAGACTAGACAGATAGACAGGTAGACAAGTAGACAGGCAGGTAGACAGGTAGATTAGACAGGTAGGTTAGACATGTATGTAGACAGGCAGGTAGACAGGTGGGTTAGACATGTATGTAGACAGGTAGACAGATAGACAGGTAGGTAGACAGGGAGGTAGAAAGGTTATCCATGTAGGTAGACAGGTAGATTAGACAGGTGGAATATACATGTATGTAGAGAGGTAGACTAGACAGATAGGCAGGTAGGCAGGTAGATAAATATATACATCTCTATGTCATAACAAGCTGAACATTACAAACGTCATGAAAGCTGCATTTCATAGCCGAGGTTTAATATTGAGTTGCAATAGATTGATCCTAATAAAACGCCCCCCCAGCGCTAGAAACCATGTGATCCAGTGTTTCAGAGCCCTCACCTCTATATTTAATATTTTAATGTCTCATCTTGGCGGTGAGCTCGCTTCTAATTGAGCCGGGTGACTTCCTCCTCGTATAACACGCCGTCCCGCCTCCAGAGCGAGGAGTCCAGCAGCTTTCCAGCGCCCATGTGACTCATCCAATGAAACTTTGATATGATTAACTCATCCGTCATGATGTCATGGAGTCTGCGTCTGAATTTACACACCTTTTAAGAGCCGGGGCTCCATAAAAACACCATGTTAAAAACACACACACACATAGAGAACACACAGAAATGGCAGCTTAAGATGAGACAAACACACACACACACACACACAGAGAAGCAGCTTGATGATGTCATCCCGCACACTTAATTTCCAGCGGCTCTAAATCCACTCCAGGCCAAGTGGAAATGACTGAACATGGAGGAGCCTAAGTGGCTTTGTCAAATTGGAGCGGGGAGCAATATGAGCGCAACAACACTCGACAACACACTCCAGAATTATTACAGTAATGTGCCCGTAAACCGCCACCAGATATTACTACCTGCTTATTTCCGCGCGTCTGGCCGGTGACAGATAGCAGCGTTATTGTGGAAGCGCCATGAAGAAGAAGAGGATGAGGAAGAGGAGGTCGCGTCGATTTAAAAAAATCCTCCATTCGCGATCGAGCACGTTAAATGAAGACGTTCTTGACATTTTTAATTGGTTTGCGTGATTTAAAATGAGTTTAAAGGCGGGAGGTTCACATTTATTTCATTGGCTTTTACCCTGAAGGTTTATGCAGAGACACAAGAAGAAAGTAAAGAGCATTTCATATCAATACAACATTTACAACTCGCGTGACGGGACGATCTCACCGGACGCGACTCTGAAAAATGTGGCGCCTTTTAAATGCTGCGCGTCGCGTTTAGCTAGCGGTTTTTAGGCTCTTCGTAATGATATACCGCTAACCGATGCTAATTAGCGCCTCGTCGGAGGTTACCATTTTCTTTTGAATTCAATCATTTTCATACCACAGGAAAACGCTTAAAAATAGCTAGAAAAACACGTCGTGTGACATTTAGAAGGTGCGCATGAAAGGCGTGCCGTAGGAAAACAATGGTTTTGCTAGCGGCGCGGTTTTGAGAGTTGCGTCCGGTGAGATCGGCCCCTCACGCGAGTTGTAAAAGTTGTATTGATATGAAATGCTCTTTACTTTCTTCTTCATGTATAAACCTTCAGGATAAAAAGCCAATGAAATAAATGTGAACCTCCCGCCTTTAAACTCATTAAAAGATGCACTTTTTAAATCACTTTTAAATACCGCGCGTCGCGTTTTGCTAGTGGTTTTAGGCGCGCTTAAAAGTTAAAATATTCAAAAGTGCATCTTTTAATAAGTTTAAAGTTGCAGATAATAATTGCACTAATATGCTAAGAACTTCAGTCTTGTAAAGTGCAAAAGTCAACATTTTTAATGATCAATAGATGTAATTGTTTCTAAAGAAATATTCTGCTTCAATTCATATCTGCTGGCTTTTAGCGCTTTCAAAATATTACATTTCCACAGTCTGGTCAGGCATTAAAGCGCCACTATGCTCTGAATTGTTTCTGCCGGGTGTTTTTTTAAAAATACATATGAATTATACATTATATTATATACATGTTAATCATGTCTAACAGCTGGGAAAAAATGTTTTTCTACCACATTATAAATAATAAAGCAGAAAAAGACAGACACGATTTGTATTTTCAAGAATACAAAAACACAAATGAACACAATAATAATAACAATAATACAACATTTATAATTAAGCTCATGAGTATTGTATCCTATTCAATTATTTCCCTAAATAACAACCTTTTAGAAGCGTTATGTGGGATTTGAAAAGAAAAACACAAGAAGAAAATTAGGCGTCTTTTTTAAAAATTCCTCTGTATTCAGATGTTTTGTGTCTTCGCCGCATCGTCGTCGCCGCTGCATGAGACGATATTATTGAGTGACGCTTTACCGACAATCTAATCACGCGGGTTGATTTGAAAAGAAATGCGTTCTGGCTCCACTTTAACAAAGCGCATGAAAGTGGGTCATGTAATCACGCCACTCCATCCGCCGCCGCACGCCGAGCCGGGCCCCGATTTAATGCTCTCTGCTGGTTATCGACGAAATGTAATATGATCATCAGAAATTCTACATGCTGCAACGTCTGCGAAAATCTCATTACCGTCTCGCGTTTCGCTCGGCCCGCCCCTCCCCCCCCCACGCCGGAGCGCCGAGGAGAAAGAAAAGGGTAATGCCAATGAGAAGGAGATAAATTGGACGACAAAAAAAAAAGAAAGAAAAATCCATGCGTCCATTAACCCCGTTCGGGAGGGGCGGCTCGGGTGCTTCTTCTTTTTTTTTTTTTGTCCCCTCGGTCAAGTGTGGGTGCTGAGCCGGCTGCAGGGTCATCATCCAGATGCTGCTCACGCTACTTTCTGTCAGCTCGGCCTTGAAATAACATTTCCTCATTTCTAAGAGCCGATCCGGACTTTCTGCGTAGCGCTCGATGAGACTGAGCGTCTCCTGTTGAAACCATTTGTTGTGTGTTGATGATGATGAAGCTTGTTTCTGTAACAGCAAAGTGTTTCACAAAGGATGCACACTTTTCTACATGAATACATATTTTATAAACACATGTGAATAAATACAAACGAGGTCCGTAAACTACAAGTAGCCGAAAGATCGGAACTAACAGGAAGTGACTTCTTCTGGGACTTCCTGTGGATTCTTTGAAGTCAGCTGAAAACTGTCCGACCTGATGGATGGATGGATGGATGGATGGATGGAGAGATGGATGGATGGAGAGATGGATGGATGGATGGATGGATGGATGGATGGATGGATGGATAGAGAGACCAAATACAATACGAGGTATAATTGATGTGTAACGCAGTATTTCTTTCCTAGTTGCGTAGATGGTGCACATTTCATTGATTGTAATATTTCCTTTTGTCAGAGCACATCGGCCCAATTATTCAGTCCAGGCTCTCAAGCAGAGCGTCTCAGAATGAGTGTGAAGAGTAGAAGAAGAAAGAAACCAAGCAATAGACGGGGACGGTGGGGTCAAAGGTCACAGCGCCCAGATAATAGAAGGAACAAATCCTCTGTCCCTGGAAGGATTACTTCTGTTATTGACGTACGATATTGCACACAGGTGGAAACGAGTCGGTCAGAGTCAGTTCAATAATTGGAAATGAGTTCATTGTTTAAGTGTGAAGACGGTAAAGCATCTTCTGAAGCTTCCAACGGTTTCCACACCGGTTCTGTTGCAGCTGCATTTCATTGAAAAACTCAAAAATGTAGTTACCAGAGCAAATAACTTTGAAATAAATAAGCATTTGAAGATATTGAAAATCTAAAAAAGGTAAACACACCTTTTGAAAAGCCCTTGATTAAACCTGTATTTGCAGTAGAAGGAGAAAACACTCTAAAAAAATGTATTATTTCTGTTTTTCATGGGGTTGCTATTTCCGTAAATCTTCTTTTCACTTTTTTCCAATTTAAAGTGAAATAAGACGGCACAGGAATGCAATTAAACAGCCAAATGCTTCTCTTATTACATTTTTTCTCCTCCACAAACCCCAGTGGCTGTAAATATGATGCCTAATAACGAAACCCCACCTTTTTATATGAACAGCTGTTGTGTGATTAACACAAATAGACATGGATAAGATGAACTTTAAATAAGCCTTTAAGCAGCATAACTATTCAGGTGCTAATGCGCGTAGGAAACAGAGCCTCAGGTATGGAAGCCGCTGCCTGAAAGGAGAGGTGGAAAAAACACAAGAAGCCTGCAAAGCGACGTCCACAGAGAGTCTCGCTTCCAGCTCTCCACCATACGACTCCCCTGACAACGGCAATGAAAGTGGGCCACGGTGAGCAAACAGATCAGCCCACATCAAACATCCCCTCATATATTACAGACATAAAAAGTCATTATCCTCAGTGGAAATCGATAGCCGGCGTGGTCAAGATGGAGAGACCCTCGTCTGGTTTTCGGGGTCAGCTTACAACAGGAGCGATGCAGCAAATTATATCATTTTTCTATCATTAACTGGCCTCCGGGTCGATGGCCGTGCTCAAAGCCGAGGTGTAGCGTTACGGCTAACGTCCGGTAATGAATGGCGGTGGCGCGCTGGTCGGGACGCGTTCAACATTGATTGAACATGTGGACCGACCTGGAGGAGCGGCAGCGGCTCAATAAGGCTGAGGTTAAGACGCCAGTGTTTCCATAGCAGAGCTGCAATATTGAGGTGCGGACACCACTTAAATGCTGGAGTGTTTTTATTTGGACATCTTATTAAAGGGCTCTGCTGGTGTTTGCCCAGACGACCAGTGTTTGTCTGGTTTATTAGCACTGTGCTGCCTTCACCGCATTTTTTTTCTCTATTTTTCACTTTGTTTAATTAATGGTTGTTTATTTCAAGACATAGTTGGCAATGTTTTTCCTGTTCGTGTCATATTACGACGTCACTTCCGTTTTCAGCACTTCTGGGGGCGGGGCTTCCGGTTTGTCACTTCCGGGGCGGGACTTGCACTCCCTGTTAAATGGTGTCTGATTGCAGCACTTCCGGTTCAGCAAACATTTGGACAGTGGACCGCATGGTTCGGATTCTTCTTGCATTCACGGGGAAGCATGAAAGAAGCAATGTCGTAAGTGCTGTAATATATAGACATGCAACATATATTCATAATTTTGTTACTGTGAAACCCTATGTTAGGAATGTGGACTGAATGTTTGTATTGTATGTTTGTTTGCAGTTTTCTACAAGCAGTGTTGGTATCTGCTAGCTCTGCATTAGCGATGCTGGCTAGCTGCTGCAGGGATAAAGCTAGGTGTATTAGCAGTGTTGGTATCTGCTAGCTCTGCATTATTGATGCTGGCCAGCTGCTGCAGGGCTAAAGCTAGGTGTATTAGCAGTGTTGGTATCTGCTAGCTCTGCATTAACGATGCTGGATAGCTGCTGCAGGGCTAAAGCTAGGTGTATTAGCAGTGTTGGTATCTGCTAGCTCTGCATTATTGATGCTGGCCAGCTGCTGCAGGGCTAAAGCTAGGTGTATTAGCAGTGTTGGTATCTGCTAGCTCTGCATTAACGATGCTGGATAGCTGCTGCAGGGCTAAAGCTAGGTGTATTAGCAGTGTTGGTATCTGCTAGCTCTGCATTAATGATGCTGGCTAGCTGCTGGAGGGCTAAAGGTGTATTAGCAGTGTTGGTATCTGCTAGCTCTGCATTAACGATGCTGGCTAGCTGCTGCAGGGCTAAAGCTAGGTGTATTAGCAGTGTTGGTATCTACTAGCTCTAGATTAACACTGCTGGCTAGCTCCTACATACCTAAAGCTAGGTGTATTAGCAGTGTTAGTATCTATTAGCTCTACATTAACACTGCTTGCTAGCGCCTCAAAGCTCTATCTGCAGGCTCTGCCCGTGCTTCTAGAACTAGAGTTACACTTTTGTAACCGTTGTTTCTCCCTCTATGTGCTGGTATTTTATCATAAGCTTGAGAAATAGCAAATATGAAAAGAAACGGCGTGATTGAGACTCTTCTGTGCGCTTTGGAAGAAATGGAAGAAATTTCATTTTGCTTCATTGTCCTCTTTGTGATGAGCTTACAAATACTCTTCACAGTAAATTGACTTTCATTTCTTCTCAATTAAATGATCACGAGGAAGCCGGAAAAAAAAAAAGTCTTTGCGGCACATTTAATCTGCGAAAACAAAAGGAAAAGCACGACGGCGGCGGGCTGTAATTGGTCTGTATGATACCTGCACTTCTTCACCCAGAGCCATATTAATGTTTTCCATCACGCTATCGATCAGAAATCTTTTAATCAATGCGGGATTAAAGCTCACTGGTGCTCGTCATGTGTGCAGCGCCGGCATCAGGAAACAACACCGTCACGCCGCGCACGCGCTTCATGAAGACACACAAACACATCATAAGGCTCCTCTTCACACACACACACACACCTACACACACACACACACACACGCACACGCCTGTGGCTGGTGCATCGGCTGACACAAGAGGCCCATATCCGCCTTGCTTTTTTTGACACAATGCATCCATTGCTTCAGTGGAACCATTCAAAAGAGGAAGGGATGGGAGGGTTTGTGTGTGTGTGTGTGTGTGTGTGTGTGTGTGTGTGTGTGTGTGTGTGTGTGTGTGTGTGTGTGTGCGGGTGGGGGGTGCAAGCCAAAGAATGACTTAGCACCACAACGCAGGGCGACATGCACTCGCTGCCTCATCCTGGCTGAGTGTGTATCATCGACGAGATCGCTCCACTAAAAGAAAGCGTCGGGTCGTGAAGATGTGTTTCATCAAAATTGTGTGTTTTCAGCCCCCGATTTGCCACTTTGGACACTTTTGTTTGGTGTTTGTAGTGTAACCCCTCTCAGCCTGGCACACCAACATCTCAGTGTGTGTGTGTGTGTGTGTGTGTGTGTGTGCGTGTGTGTCTGCGGGAGCGTATGCACCAAGGTTAGACCAAAAAACTGTGTTTTTATTATAAATAAAAATACCGTCATGGTGATAAAAGAAATATTAAGATAACAACGTGTCGCTGTCCTCACTCGGGTTCTTCTTCTAGCGCCACCTTGAGGTCGAAGGGTTTGTTTTTTTTTAGTAAAAATGTGTTGGATGGATTCTCGTTTAACTTGTGACACACTGAATGTTTCATCTCGCGCCATCATCGGGTCAAAATTGCCGTTTTCCAACACATCGGCCTCAGCTGTTCTCTGCGTCGGGTGCTAATTAGCAGACGTTAGCACGTTGCTAAACTTAGACGTGTCGGCTCAAAGAGCCGCGCGGTCTGATTGATTGACTTGATTGCGCGCATGAGCTGTTAATTGAAGTTCTTCATGATCATCAGACGTGTTGAATCCTCGCGTTCTGCTTCCTGCGTCGTCCCGTCTCGGGTTCCTGAACCGTGTTTTCACATCTGGGTCCTACTGATGCCTTCATGCATCGTTCCCTCTCTCGCTGCTCATCTTTTCCTCTCTCACGGCTTCACAGCGCTCGCTGCACAACATCTGACTGTCTTTGTCTCACACTGATGGTTTTATCTGTTCAGTTCAGAGGAAACGTTCTGACAGCCTCCTCTCTTCCTCCTCCTCTTCCTCCTCTTCCTCTCCTCCTGACCTCCTGCAGCTGGACAGCTTCATTGTCTTTGTCATAATGTTCTTCTTCATTTACCTGACTGGTGAAAGCTGCGATATAAAACTCTTGACTCACTCCCATGACGTCTAAAGCCAGCGCTCGTGGAGTAGAGTAACTTTTATTTCTGCAAAAGGTTTGAAATGCAGGTGGATGTTGTGTCGATGATGCAGATTGGGTCGTCTTTGCATAATGTATTAATATTTACCAACGTAAGCTCCTTAAAGCCGGTACAGAACTGGAGGAGTGGGTCGAGCCGTGTGCATCTGCAGAACAGTGAACACAGCAACACAACACAGAGGAAGGCGGTTTGTGTCAAACCGCACATTAAAAGGCCTGAGAGGAATTATAATGCCATGAAGGCCCCAACATTCAAACATGCTGTTGTCCAATTGTGCATTTAGACAAAGTCAGAGAGTAAATACCTTTTAAATAGATAAATATTTTGTTGCAGAAGCAACAGGAAATGAGCTCCTCTCGTTAGTGTCCTCCTGCTTCTGGCCGTGCAGGCACACAAGGGGTTAATTAAAGAGGTCAGTGGATGAATTTTTGGCACAAGGCTCTTTACAGCTATTTAAAAGTCAGCAGGACAATTACAAAAATCAATCTGAGCATCTAACAAGGAGCCGCGGCGGCTGCAGGAAGGTTGTGTGTTCACGGGTCTTGATCTCTGTGATCATTTGTGCAGCAGGAGCTGCATCTCTCATATCACCATATAGCTATCATAGTGCATGCAGGAGTCTAACTGCCTCTTTTCATGCACATGTGCAGATATTTGCACATAAAAAAATTCAAAAATTCCAACACAAGTGTTCCTAAAACTCCCTTCCAATGGAAACACGGTGAGTCTGTAACCTGTGATGTGCGCTGCGGTCACTGCGTCAGTAGCAGCCGTTTTGAAGCTAATTTTCTGGATTTTAAATCTCTAATTTGGGCCCCAAACAGCCTGCTGTCGACCCGCCCTGAAAACAAAACCCAAAATGACTTCCATCTTCTATCTGGGAACATATCTGACACATGACACAAGCGTCTCATTCACGCCTCAGAGCCCCCGTCCACATTGCATCCTTTTGTCAGCGAGGCAGTCAGACTGTGCAGCTATTGTCGCCCCCCCCCCCCCCCCCACCCCGGTGCCTCTCCTGCCCACGAGGGCCCGCACAGTTTCGGGGGCGGCGCTCGCGGCTCGCGGCCCCGTCCTCAATGAAATCATTCTTCCTCTCCGTCGGCCTGTGATCCAGTTAACAGCTCGCCGGCTCTGCCAGGAAGAGACAGAGGAGAGATAAGAAAGACGGAGGGAAAGAGAAAGAGGAATGAAAGCCCCGAGATGCCCTTCGCCCCTCGTCAGACTGCCAACCCCCCTCACCCCCCTCCTTCCTCCTCCTCCTCTTCCTCCCCTAAAGATCTGCAGCCATGTTTTGAGTCAGTAACAATCAGAACATTCAACAAACGTGGCGGCGCTGTCATTTCTTCAGCGTTAAGATCGACGGTTTTGCCAAGCGCTCCGTCCTCTGAGAGCTACCGCCGGCTGAGCCAAAGACACACACACACACACACACACACACACACACACACACACACACACACACACACACACACACACACACACACACACACACCACCCCCGGAGCGCTGAGGAATCCCCCCCGCCGTGTCCCCTTCACGATGCGTGTGAATTCCAAATAAAGTTCCTCGGCCAAAGCGGTTGGCAGAGAGCCGGCGGAGGGCTGGAGGGGGGTCGCTCCCACGGAGGGAGCAGAGGAAGGGAGGAAGGGGATAGGGAAGGAAGGAAGGAAGGAAGGGGCTAGTGAGAGAGGACGCGGTCAGTCAGACAGCTTAAACTCTACGAGCAGACTTTTATTCCACTCATCTGGAATCCTATCCATTCAGCCGGAAATGAAGAAAAAAAGAAGTCTGAGCCGGCGGTCCGGCGGCGGCCATTTAAACACGCCGTCCTTCACTTGCCCTTCAAACTCGGCCGTACATATGAGGCTGTGTGCAGCGGATGAGAACTGGAGAGTCAGTGTGTGACGAGCACGCCGTCTTTTTTCAAAGTAAACTTAAAAAATGTTGGTTTTTACTTATAATGTGAACACTTTGCACGTCTCTGACGTGACCTGAAGCTGCATCACAGCGTCATAACTTGCAGGTGTGTCATGGTCAGGGATTTGCAGGACGTCCAGGTTGTGTGACGTACGGCCTGGTTTAAAACGTCTCTGGGAAGCGTTTGGAAGGTTAAATCTTGGTTCACACCTTCAGCCGCTGTGTTGGTGCAAGCACCAGCATCTGTCACTGTCACAATGCATTCTGGGCCGTTAGTCATCAGGTTGAGCCGCTAAAATAATATTCCTGTGTGAACACAAGCAGCCTGACGTGGAGTCAAGAAACGCTGCTATGAAAACACTCCAGAGGTTCTCAGAGAGTTGTGTTCTCTGGACGCGTGATGACAACAAGAAGCTCCTCTCAGTGTGACACGCTGTGTGTTCAGCTGTGTGTTCGCCTGTGTGTTCACCTGTGTGTTCGCCTGTGTGTTCACGTGTGACACGCTGTGTGTTCACCTGTGTGTTCGCCTGTGTGTTCACCTGTGTGTTCACCTGTGTGTTCACCTGTGTGACACGCTGTGTGTTCACCTGTGTGTTCAGCACTTCAACGCCGCTCCATTCAGAGCATTCAGAGGTTGTGTGTAGTCGTTTTACACACTGCAAAACACACACACACACACAAATGAACTCGTGATGTTGTGAAGAGCAAAAATAAAAATATTGATAAATAATCCCAACGCATTAATTATGACACGACTCTCCAGACTCTTGTAAGAAGAAGAAGTGTGTGTGTGTGTGTGTGTGTGTGTGTGTGTGTGTGTGTGTGTGTGTGTGTGTGTGTGTGTGCATTGTTAAAGGTCAAAAGTAAAAAAGAAGTAGATGAATCATCGTCGTAGATCTTCGGTTCGAGCGGCTCGGAGAGTAAACTGAAGACAAATGGGACTCGTGCATTAGCTGTGATGTCATCCAGCGCCAAGCGAAGAGGAACAGGGTGTGATGTGTTCAAGTGCTCATAGATCTGCAGCTTTGTGTGTCTTCATCTCACACACTGAGGGACGGCTGCTGGTTGGTCCGTCAGATAGAAACAGTCAGAGAGAAAGTTCAGAGGACGTGAGGCTCTGCTGGCTCTTAATGTGGAAGAACGTAGACCCAAAGCAGCTGAAATCCATCCTCAACTAGGTTGAGTCTGACTTTTGTCTCAAAGTGAGTTACTTGTCAATGGCTGCCAGGTACTGGGATTTAGCTGCTGGTTATTTACTGTGTTTTACAGTGAGTTACTTGGCAATGGCTGCCAGTGATTTATTGGGATTTAGCTGCTGGTTATTTACTGTTTTTCTACAGTGAGTTACTTGTCAATGGCTGCTAGTTGCTGTAATTTAGCTGCTAGCTATCGACTGTGTTTTTCTTTTTACAGTAGGTTACTTGTCAATGGCTGTCAGTTAGTTACTGGGATTTAGCTGCTGGTTATTTACTGTGTTTTACAGAAAGTTACTTGGCAATGGCTGCCAGTGATTTATTGGGATTTAGCTGCTGGTTATTTACTGTTTTTCTACAGTGAGTTACTTGTCAATGGCTGCCAGTTACTGTGATTTAGCTGCTGGTTATCTACTGTTTCTTTTTACAGTAGGTTACTTGTCAATGGCTGCTAGTTAGTTGCTGTGATTTAGCTGCTAGTTACTTGGCAATGGCTGCCAGTGATTTATTGGGATTTAGCTGCTAGTTATACAGTGTGTTTTTTCCACAGTGAGTTACTTGTCAATGGCTGCTAGTTAATAACTGTGCATTTCACAGTGTGTTTCTTCCAGTGTATCCATGACACAATCCTTCATCAGTCTGCTTGTAAGCAACTGGCTTTACTTGCCTAAACTTTACACGTTCACATTTTAAATAAGGTAAAACATTGTGTTGTTACAGATGTGCTGTGCGTCTTTTCACACGTTTGAAGTCTTGCAGAGAAACACATGGCTGTGTGTTCTCCTGCAGTTGCACAATGAGATCAGAATTGCATTCCAGCATGTTGCTCGTGTTTGACATCACAGCAATTTAAAGCGAGCGGAGTCAGCCACTGAACCGGAGAGAGGAGGAAGAGGAGGAGGAGAAAGAGGAGGGGGAGGAGGACAGAATACAACCCCTGTTTGTCCCTCTACCTGTCTGTCAGGGATGGAAAGTGGGTCAAGTTAAGCCTGCTGGAGGCGTCCGGCAGGTCTCCAGATGCAAAGGGGAGGAGGGGGTGTTGTTGTCGTCGGGTTTGCTTTCTCCCTACAGGCAGCGGCCGACCCTGCAGCCTGTAACCCCAATGAAAGCCACGTGTGGCCCGAGGGGGAAGAGGTTCAGTCCCAAAACCAGATGTGCGCCGGCTCAGGTGTCACTCAAACGTTGTGATCCGTTCCCTCCGTCTGAGCGAGTCTCAGCCGGGCGGCATCAGCTCGCTGGAGCTGTGAGGCCACCAGACAAATCCACCTCTCACTCCTGAGGTGACACTGACGAGCACGCGAGGAGCGCTAACCGCTAAACACGCTACGTTCCCCCCGTCCACGGCGTTGACGCGGCGCTCGGCGTGCACGGGCTTCTGCGCACGCTGCAATACTGTTTGAAAAGAAGAGAAGGACCTGACGCAAGAGGCGGCGACAGCTATTATAGAGACAGTGACGAGGAGGAGCGTCTGCACGCTTCAGCGCCAATTACGGTTTCATTGACAGGTTGGTCTCTGGGAAGTAAATTAAAGTCAAAACGCTGTCAGGTCTTTTTAGTTTTTTGGTACTTTTCTTATCAATTTTATCTTCTCTTCTTCCACTCGCCGTCACTCCGATGAACAATTAATCTGACGCCTCCATCTGCACTACGCTTTTGTCTTTAATGTGATTTTTATATATATATATAAAATACCTTTCCTTCAGAGTTCTTATATCGCAAAAAAGCCAACGTATACAGTGAGTGGAAATTTTCTTTCAGGAGAACAAGGTGATGTGGGTCAGGGTGAGAGTGTGTGTGTGTGTGTGTGTGTGTGTGTGTGTGTGTGTGTGTGTGTGTGTGTCTCTGTGCATGTTCTAACCTGCAGGAGGAGCATTATGTAACCGACACAGAGATGATCTCCTCTTAAATATGACACCTTTTGGCTGAGCGCCAGTCACACACTCACACACACACAGACACACACACACAGTACACCTTTGCACCACCACCACGCCTTCCCCAAATCTTCATAAAAAAGCTCTAGTTGGCCAGAAATGCGTCGCCGTTTGGTGATAAAAACATTGACATTTAACGTTCCAGAGTTTTGTGGTAAAAACATAAATCAGAAGGTTGCAGCCTCGTCTCACATCAACACGTCTGATGTCTGGCGCTGGAGTTGTTTTGCGGTTGAATGGGAGCAAATCCCTGCAGCCAGGTTTCACCATCTCAAGGCTTTGGGAGTGGGAAGATGTCACGGCAGCAGATTAACGTCATGCGTGTGTGTAACGTAACACACAACAGCTTTCATCACCAGCCGCACGAGTGCTTCCAGAAGCGTCCGGCGCTACAGCGTCGATGTGCCGACTGTTGACTTCCAGACAGCTAACAAACACATTCACCTAGTGTTGGAACATTCCCGTCTTCAGGAGTTAAGCTCGTGTAATTACAGGATCCTGGATTCAGTAAACAGTCATCGTACGACTGCTGTGAAGTGTTTTCATGTGGAATGACAACCACGCAGTGAGTGGAGGTGTGTGCTTCATAGCACATTTTTCCTCGGCGGTAGCCGGATCTTGTGCTTCTGTTGCATAATATCTCAAAAGAGCAAATATATACAACCATATGGCGCCGTCGGCGGTGCCGCCGCACCCGTTTGCTCGGTCACATCCCGCGTGAGCGGCGCACAGATGGGCCGTGTCGTTCATCGTGGCGATCCGGCTTCTGCAGCAGGAGAAGTGAGCCGAATGGCGCCGCGGCCGAGCTGTTAGCTAACGAGACGCAGGAGTTTACATCCAGCTGTCATTCTTATCCAGCAGCTGCGCGTCTCTTCACGGACGCGTCGGCCCTTGTAGGAGTTTGACCCGGTGACCTTAAGGCGCGCAACCAAAAGCTCCTCTCGACCTCTAGAGGCCTTCAGGGTTCAGCCCGGCGTCCGCGGCCTCGAGGCTCTCATGTTGAAGTGAAGTTACAGAGTGTTTGTGACGAGATGCGCAGGAACAGTCGGTGCCGGGTCCCTCCGGCGGCGCTCTGGCGTCAGGCGGCGGGGCCTGCTGGGCGCCCGCACCCTGGCTCGTGTCTTGCAGGTTCCCTGGTAGGTGGAGCTAATCGGTGAAACCTGATAAGTGTTGCAGGAGCAGAGAAGACCCAGCTGACTGACAGGTGTCCTGAACACCTTAAAACCTTTGAGGAGGCAAAGCCGGCATCACATGTCAGATGTGAAGACTGTTTGCTCATTGCCTCGCTCGTAGCCTCGTTGGTAGCCTCGTTGGTAGCCTCGTTGGTAGCCTCGCTCGTAGCCTCGCCCGTAGCCTCGTCGTTATATATGGAAGACTTTCTGGCTCCTCCGTTACCATCACATGACTTTTAATGGGGGAAAACACAGAATGAGGTAAAGTACGACGCTCAAAAGGTCATTTAAGTTTCTCGTACACTGCTTCCAAAAGCAGACATCCTGCTACTTGTAGCACAAGTGTAATATTTAAACGTTTCATAAGCACCTCGGCCTGCTGACCCCCCCCTCCCCTCCGTCTTTGAAAGGCTTCAAAGCCTCGTCCTCGTCTGCTGAGGTGTGAATCGTGTCCAAACGGCTCCACCTCCCTCTTTCCTTCCTTCCCTCCTTTCCTCCCTCCCTACTCCACGCGACGGAGCCTCGGACCAGATGTTAGCCGACTCACACCGGCGGGGTCAAAGGTCGCGGGCCGGTCGTCGTGGGGGTCGAGGGGGAGTCTTTTGGCCTCATCGTAGCGGGCCGCGCAGCGCTTCACCAGCCGGAGGCTAACTGGACCTGCTGTGGTTCCAGTTAGCTCGCGCAGGCCGGGAGGTCTGACCTGATGAATAACAGCTGATCCATATTTTTTTTTTTCAGCCGGTAATTTAATCCCATCGATTGTGTTTACCTCCCCTGGTTCTTTATTACCGCGGCGTTATCTTTAATATGGTTCCCAGATGTTATCTCACAACAGAGTTAAAGATCGTATTACGACAAAAAAACAATTAACGGTTCACTTAAAACGACTTTGTGACCTGTAGAGCTTTAGTGATGTCACTGTGTGGGACATGTATTTAATAATAACCAAACGATGTAACACACATCAATATATAATATACACACTGCACACACTTTGCATTATTGCACTTTCTTTATCGTTTCATTTAAATGAATACGCTCTTATTGTGTATATTGAGGATTTTACTTGTCTTTTGTGTCTTCTATGTAAGTTGCTGCTACAAGTACTGCTATATCTATCTTATATTTGATGTAATATGTATTAAATAACGGTTATTAAAGGATTGTCTCATGGGTGTGTGACATGTTGAGTGATGGAAGAAGTCGACTCCTCACTTCTCTGCTGGACTCTCGCTGACACCCCAGACACCATGTCGCTGCACCTTGTTGAGGCTTTCCATGCCGGCGAGCGGTGAAGAGCTTCACGGCGATGATGTCGCCGTGAGACTTTGGAGCCGAATATCAATCAGGATGCTTTTCATTTCCCCGGAAAAATAATCTTTTCCATCTATTTTTTCCTTCCAGCACGACTCTGAGACTCTTCAGAGAGTCTCAGTCGCTCCGTCTGTTTATATCCACACATCTACTGTTATTTATATATATATATATATATATATATATATATATATATATATATATATATATATATATATATATATTTACCTCTTTGCATGGCAGGACATGTTTCCACGTCTGTGCGCTTTCACCCGTGTGTGTGTGTGTGTGTGTGTGTGTGTGTGGGGTTCATAGTCAAAAGGCAGCGCTCGCTCCATCCATCTCGGTGCTCACGGCGTTGCTGTTCATCATCAGTCTTAACACCTGTCCAAGTCCCTGTTGCCTCGAGGAGGAGGAGAGGGAGGAGGGGGTGGGGGGTTATGGGTAATAATAACTCGTCGACTCTCTCAGAGAAGAAGAAGAATCCAATTCTCCTCTTCCTGCGTTTCATATGCGTTTGTTGTGCATCAACTAGATTAAGTCAACTCTCTCTCTCTCTCTCTTTCTCTCTCTCTCTCCCTCTCCCTCTCCCTGCAAACGAAACTCATTTCCTCTGCACTCTGCACAGCGCATCAATACACACACACACACACACACACACACACACACACACACACACAGTCTGGAAGCCGACTCAGACAAATAGTGCACATTTTTCCAGGAGTTCCCTGAATGTGTGAGTGACCTGCAGACGTGAGAGAGACGTCAGCCCGAAGAACAACATGAAAAACACACAAAAACACACAAAACACGCAAAAACGCACAACTCCCAAACGCCCCTCCACCCGGCCGTTGTGTCCCTCTGTGTTGTGAATCCACAAACAGATGCATGAAGGCGCCCGGGTATTTACTCTCGTGTGACACACACACACACACACACACACACACACACACACACACACACACTATTACAAATATGCTCACTGATCACCAGTTATGGATATATTTTCTCTCCGTGTGTGTGTGTGTGTGTGTGTGTGACACACATGCAGGTAAACCAATTTCCTCTCTGCTGTGTAACTGTCACGTATACTCACGAAATCTGACACAAAAACAAACACACACATGAGTACAACTCTACACACACACAAACCAATCCCTGGCTCACACACACACACACACACACACACACACACACACACACACACACACACACACACACACACACACACACACACACACACACACACACACACACACACGCCGCTGTTGCAAACCTCGCCAGTGTGTTCATACACACACCCACACATGCTGACACATGCACACACAAAAATAAACTCCCTCTCCCTCATTGTACTTGCTGACAGACGCGTAGAGACACACACACACACACACACACACACACACACACACACACACACACACACACACAGCGGTACCGATGGTCGACGCTGGTGATTATGTGTTACATAAGTTTCTGAAGATGTAAAAATAATGAGTCGCAGAGGTGAATTTGACGAGAGAGAAATATTCTTTTGTTTTCTAGAAGCAAAGAGAAGAAACACAAGAAAGGAGCTAAAAAATCAACTTAACCATCAATATTCAGCATTCCTGATGGAGATGAGACTGATAAGTTACATTATATGTGACCAAAGCCGCCTCTTCACGATGATGTCATGAGTTACACAACACAAGGAATCTCTTCCTATCAGCGATTATTGCATTTCTTTTTGAATCGATCATATTTGAGTGTTTCAATGCAGCGTCAGCTGAACGCTGCAGCCTCTCCTTTTCCCTGCGTTTGAGTCGTCGTAGGAACCCCAAATTAATTCCAATACTTGTGTTTATTGTATGTATTTGTTCAGCAAAGTCTTGGGAAAAAAATGTATATCTGCAAAAAAAAATCACTTTTAAAAGATATTTTGATCCTACCTATGAACATCAAGCATGATATGAGCCAGATTCCCTAAAAACGCCTCCTGGGGCGTCAATAAGACACCTTTTTGGAAAGATTAGGACCTAAAGAATCAGAATATGCAACAAAAATCACAATAAAACAAAGTCTTGTCCTGTTAGGAAGGAGTTTCAGTCAAAAAACTGTGTCGTTTGGTTCAAGAAATGGAAAATTATTACGTATTTTATCCCAAAAGATTGTCTGAATGGGGCATGCTGGGTCTTAAAATTGGAGCAGGAAGATTTTTGCGCATGGTTTCATTTATCAGAGACTGAACTAGCAGACGAGTTTAATTTCTAATGGTTTGAATTCCAGCAGCACGCGAGCGTCTCTGGCTTCAGGAGGATTTCCTGAAGAGTTTCTGATGCGTCACCAACGCCAGCGCAGTCAGATTTAAACTTCAGAGCGGATCATTCAAATGGGTCCAGTTGTAAACTTTGGAGATTCTTATCGCCTTTCCGAACAATTCGTAAAGTTCAGAAGTGGATTTTACCTCCGCGCTCCATCTGTTCACCAGGCGACGCTAAAGCAGAGACAGCAGAAGAGATTTAAAGTCTCGTTGCGTAACTCTGGATCCAGCGACTCCAGAAAGCAGCAGAACCATCAGACTGCACCGACACGCTGCGGCGCCGCCCGCCAACGAGCCCGAAGTGAGCCGTTACACCAACTGCTGCATCGTTAGATATAATTATGTTTCATCTTTCAGCCTTATTGCTTATCGCAGAAGGGAAAGAGAGGCACAAAAACAGATAAATTCGCCGATAGCGTTGCAGCAGGCGTGTATAAATGCTGCATTCCAGTGTTCCATGATCTTCTCTCTGCATGTTGCGTGTGTCAGGAGCAGAGGAGAGGTCATGCTCTTGTTTTAGTGCCTTCAGAGTCTTTTGTTCATGACGGCGACTGTGAGCAGCTGCTCAAAGCAGAGTCATCGTCGGCTCAGACGGTCGTGACTCCTCGTTAGCTTAGCGTTCATGTCGAGCGTCTCCGCGCGGCGTCCGGCGGAGACGTCTCCGCGGCGGTCGCAGGTAACGAGCGAAGCGCCACGGCCGCAATCACTGCACTCGCTCGTTAGCGCTTTTTTTATTTTTTTATACGAAATCCTGATCGGGAGCTGGAAAAAAAACAAAAACAGGGCGAGCCGGACGAGGAGAGGCGTCCCAGTACGAGCTGCGGCATCCAATAATGAACAGCAGATTGCTATGGGAACAACGCCGGTCCTGTTATTACCTCGCTGGACAAACAGCCGTCTGAGCACTGGGATTCAGAAGCATGGACGAGTGTGTGTGTGTGTGTGTGTGTGTGTGTGTGTGTGTGTGTGTGTGTACACTGGCCAACCTTCACACTTCACGCTTTAATAACAGTCGGTCTGATTACACATATGGCATTGTTCTACGTTTATGTAACTCTGAAGTAATTTAGTCTCTATCTGTGCGTCGGCCTCCGGAGACTGAGGCCTGTTCTTCCCCACAATATATCTATCTATCTATCTATATATCTATATCTATATATATATATATATATATATCCATGCTGAAGCTGCACTGAGGACAGTAGAATATACATTTTAATATACCGTAAAAGTCGGGTTTCATGCCGCTACTACCTTTGGTGGATGTATCCGCCAGCTAGCACTGCTGCTGTTTTTTTTTCCCGCTAGCTCCCCGCTGTAGCTAGCTAGCGCTGCCATTTATTTTCCTGCTAGTTCCCCGACAACCACCAAAGGTAGCGGGACCAGCCCCGACTCAACACCTGACTCAGGCATTTGCAGCAGCGCGATGGGGAGCTAGCAGCAGCGCTAGCTTGCTACAGAGGGGAGCTAGCAGCAGCGCTAGCTTGCTACAGAGGGGAGCTAGCAGCAGCGCTAGCTTGCTACAGAGGGGAGCTAGCAGCAGCGCTAGCTTGCTACAGAAAAATGCTATAGATAATATATATATATATATATATATATATATATATATATATATATATATATATATATATATATATATATATATATATATATATATATATCCGTCACACAAAGTACATTCACGTTCGATCCATACACTTTATTCCCGTTGACCCTTCGCTATGTCCCGCCCCTCAAAAGGAGGCCGGCCAATCGTAGCGTCCGTCTTCGCTCCATAAACTCTTACGCAATCCTTCCAGACTTCCAGGTTGGCTTTTAAACGATTTTGGAAGAAAAAAAAATCTCAGTTAAACGTTGCGTAATAGAGATGCTCATTATACGGACGATGGGTGTTTTTATGATGTATTTTCGAAATCTCAATAAAAAATAAAAAATCAAGTGCGTCGTGAAAATTAAATAACAGAGGGAGGGGGGAGGGGGGCGAGTATTGTTTCTGAAATCAAACCTCTCACCCCCTGCGCCATAACTTTACGATAATGGAAATTGTCAGAGGTTTGTAAATGGCTATGGCGAAGCAATTTGGTGCCCCCCCCCCCCCCCCCTCCTCCTCCTCCTCCTCCTCCTCATCCTCCCAAACAATCAGCCGGGGTAATGAAAGTGATAATGGTAATCTTTACGGCCCACCGTGCCGGCCCAGAGAAACCAGCGACCCCCCCCCCCCCCCCATCCCCCCGACACTGATTTAATTAGCTTTCGGCTCCTTCTCCTCCCGCCTGTCGCTCGTCGGCCTTATAAACTATTAAACTATTAATGGCCTCTTAGGCAATTTAGCTTGATCACTCAAACCGGCTGCGTTCGGCTCGCCTGGAAATGTTTGAGGAGATTAGCGGGAGGGGAAGAAGAAAAAATGCTCGCCTGCAAAAAAAATTGGAATAAACCCCATTTGGGACAATTTGGAGGGGATATTGTAATAATCTGAGTTTATCATAGTCTGGGCTGAAGGAATTCCCTCCATAAGATAGATAATAACATTTAGCTTTGCATATCAGTCTCAGAAGGAAGCTCCTTCTTTCCATCTCTTTCATTATTTCGGTCCATACGAAGCCGTTTTGATGAGTCCAGCGTCGACATTGCATCGCATGCGATGGTTTCCCAACAGTTTGTGCCCTTCAGTTGCATTAAAACGCATAATTTCCACGATCAAACATAATGCACGATAACGACAATAAATCCCCGGCTCTCTTTGTGTTGAAAAGAGAGAGAGCAGCTCTTAGCGGCGCAGCGCGGAGATGCTAATGGGCCCGTTCTGTATCTATTAACATGGTGACCTCGGCCCCGGGGACATCGCCAGCAGGCCGCTTGACAATAATGGGACCTTTAATCTGAGCCAGAGCCAAACACATGAATGGCATTTCCCAGTCAGGGTTCCCCATTCACAAACAGCAGGCGACCAATCACCAGCCGGCAGAGCTCAATTACACAGAAATGAAGCACATCTGTCGAGGGTTTTTCACATTAGCGGCCTCCCGTGATGGACGCAGACATTTCCTTTGACCTCTGGTCGGTGAGTTGAAGTTACAGGTGAAGCGAGAGCTCTCGACAGGCCGTGTTATACACACATTTACACACACATCCTCCAACACATGCATACACACGAGTGGCCCTCCTGGGCTGCCTGCACACAACAAAGCAGTTGTGTGGACCACACACACACACACACACGCACACGCACACGCACGCACACACACATTCTGACCAATTTCAGTGACTTTTCAATGATTTTAAACCTTGAATTCAACAGTAATTTTCTTAATTTTTATGTGCAGGCTTTTTAAAATTAACTTCTTAGATCAGACTAAAAAGCGAATACAATATAATGTGTGTGTCTGTTTGTGTGTGTCTCTGTGTGTCTCTGTGTGTGTGTGTGTGTGTGTGTCTGTGGTAAAACGTCATCCTAAAACACATCATACACAATAGAATGTGTTCAGCTTTTATTTTGAAATTTTATGCGGTGTGTGTGTGTGTGTGTGTCTGTGTCTGTGTCTGTGTGTGTGTGTCTGTGGTAAAACATCATCCTGAAACGCATCATACACTATAACATGTGTTTAGGTTTCATTTGGGGATTTTTTTGTGGTGTCTGTGTGTGTCCATGTGAGTGTGTCTGTGTGTGAGTGTTTGCGTCTGTGTGTATCTGTCTGTGTGTGTGTTTGTGTTAAAACGTCTGGAAAATGATTCCATGTAAATCCATCCTTTCGGCATGTTTTGAGGGAGTTTATTGGCTATCCCCAAAATATACATGAATATATATATATTCATGTTTTCCTTCTACAATCTGCACTGCTGTGTTTCTTCTGGTAAGTGGTAAACAAGTTGTGTTGTTTCCTTCACGGCGGCGTCTTGTGATGCCGGTGGTTTGAGCATCGTCCTCTCCGGTGTCTTTTTCCCCTCGAACAATGGAAACAGTCATCGTGACGAGAAACCCAGAGCGAGCGGCGGCGTTTCATCGCAATCACCTCCTGGAAGAAAACAGGGCGGCGTGTAATCATCTCCAACATCAGGACGAGAGAACCACGAGAGGAAGTAATGAACATACCGCCGGCTGTCAGATAGAGAAACTGTGGCGGCGGAACGAGATCTAAAAACTCCAGATTTCACAAAATTCATAGTATTTTTTTTAAATGGAGTGATTTAGTTTGTCTGCTTTGTGTTTCAACTCCTTTGTAGTTTGTTTCCCCTCCTCTTCCTTATTTTATTCCTTCTCATTTCCTTTCTATTACTCACTTCCTCATTATTGTTTCTGTCCTGGTTTATGTCACGAACGTGTGCTGCGACTTTGTCTCCTAAAAATACATTACAAAATAATTCATAAAAAAGGAGATGGAGATCATAAAAAGGTGCGCAACACACAGCTTTCAACATGCTAACCGCACTAACGGTGCTAGCTGCGCTAACTGCACTAACTGCGCTAATAGCGCTAACTTGCTTACAGTGCTAACTGTGCAAAATTCTTTAAAATCAACTCAAGACATATGGGTTTAAATTGCCTTTTTAGTTAATTACATGCTCTATGGCCTGCTTTTTATCTGTTTTTATATCATTCATTTAACTTTTGTTGATTTAATTTATTGTTTATGTTTTACTGCGTCTTATTTATTGCATTTTTTTTTCATAAACTTGTGCTGCGACTTTGGCCAAGTCGCCTTCTAAAAATACATTACAAAATAATTCATTAAAAAGGAGATTTAGATCTTAAAAAGGTGCGCTACACAAAGCTTTTAACATGCTAACCGCACTAACGTTGCTAACGGCGCTTGCGGTGCTAGCTGCGCCATATTTTATTGCGGTTTCTTACCCGTTTTGGTGACTTTGGGTTCATGCATGTTTAGTTTGTCGTTCATTCGATCCTGCGCAGCACTTTCGAGACCTTTAGTCTGTGATTAGTGAAATATAAGCTTTACTTCCCTCCATGTG
Organism: Clinocottus analis; assembly: GCF_023055335.1. Taxonomy (NCBI): domain Eukaryota; kingdom Metazoa; phylum Chordata; class Actinopteri; order Perciformes; family Cottidae; genus Clinocottus; species Clinocottus analis. The sequence goes on along the minus strand of NW_027175832.1, from coordinate 19,984,131 downwards.
GGGGCTATTTAACTAAATGCTACCGCAGCGTTGGACCCCGGCCATCGACTTGCGAGTCGTCCGTCAGCTCGCTGTCGCCTTCAGGTCTCAGATGTCCACAAATCTCCTGCAGACGAGCGTCCTTCCATCAAACCCGGTCGTTTGGGTCTTTATTTAAAAAAACACATTCGATACCGTCGGCCCGTTAGCCGGCTAATGCTTCTCGGTCCTTTCCTGAAAAATATACATGGCGGTCGCCCGTCTGACCGAGAGGCGTTAGCTGATTACAAAATCTATGGAGGAAAGCATTTCTCTCGGCTGCGTCTGAACCGGCATCGATCGGCCCGGTGGGGGTGGAACTATTTGTTTGAAATGATCGAGATGATTACACGACCCCGATCACGCCGCGCGGTATTGCACGGAGTGTGATTTATGGATAATCCATCGGCCTACATGTTTTTACAAGATAATATTGGATTTGGGAAGCCCTCCCCCCTCAACACCCCTCTGGTATCTGCAAGAGGAGGAAGGCGGGGGGGCAGAACGAGTTCACGGGGGAATTTATGTATCGTACAATGATTGCAAAACGCACAACACAACCCCCGATTCATTCCTCATAACTGCTGGACTCACAAATGCATTGTTTTGACCATAAACACACAAATTGCCCCATAGTGAGCTGCGCCAAATGAGGTTTATTACCATTAGGAAATAGCCTCCCGGACAATATTGAGTGGTGTTGTAGCGGTAATGTGACAATAGATCATAACGAGCTGAAGAGCTAACGCCCGCTTTGGTCACATCCCAGAGTGCTCACGCCGTTTGTCTCGCCGTGAAACTTCTGTTTGGTCTTCATCGTATGGTTTCTAGCTAATTATTTAGAGAATAAAACATAAACTAAAAGATGTGAAAAGGTTCATTATAGTTGTGTCACGAGGCAAAAACCCTTAAAATCCTGCGTTAGCTGCGTGTAAAAGACGCTAAGCTAACCTCATTCAAGAGAGAGGTATCGAGCGCCTCATCCAACTCTGTGAAGTTAGAGTTCAAGATTTTGGGGAAATGCGCTGATTCAGTGTCTTTCAAACACCACGTGAGGTATGATTTTATTTATCTTTAACTCCTCTTTGCTTATAATTGAAGTCAGACTAGCGTTAGCGAGCCACGCTCATCCGCCTCTCGCATAAAGCGTGCAGAGACTAAATTTAAACATCTGGTATTTTTCTGCCAGAATTCCTCACTTTTGTTTGGAGCAACATTGTTGCATTTTTATTTGTAATAAGTCAGTAATATTCTTCATATATGCACGAGTTAGCCACACGACTTGAGCCGGCTAGTGGGAAGAAAAAGCCGGGCTCTGTCAAACCCTGCAGGGTCTTTAGCCTTTTTCTTGATTTTCATTTCTTAAATTCACCTTCACATCTCTTGTGAAAACTCTACTCATGTTGACGCCCCGTGTCGGTGATGGACATTAGCTTACAAAAGGTCTTAGGTTCACATAAGCAGTGGAATATGTGAATAAAATGGTGGCTGCGTGTAAATAAATGTCTGATAGCACATGTCCAGGCATCCACTCCTTCTGGCTTCTCTTTCCACGGTCACATGACCCGGAGACGACGAGCATTCCCAGCTGCACGGACATAACAGATCCTCCCACGTCACACACGCAACGCTGGAATGTGAGTTAGCAAGCCGGGGAATGTGCAGAACATAAAGGAAGAGGCAGAAAACATCGGTACGATCGCACCGTGCCGGTGTCCTCCACTGGAAAGCACTCCTTCTGCTCGTGTTGTTTTTTTGAAGCTAAAGAGCAAAGCGCCGCTTCCTCTGGTCAGCGGCTGAGTGGCCGTGACGATGGCCGACCAATTAGCCCGACTCATTAGCCGTCGGGGAGCATTAGAAAATAAAGCGGCGGCAGGATGGACTCGGCTCTGAGTGTTTTTTTTGCATTATTGATTGAGAATTAATGGCGGAAGCAGCTGTCATTAAAAGGCTAAGGGATGGATCCAGAAACCCTCAGTAATGGCAACGTGGGCCATTTAAGAGTCAGAGAGAAGCCTGTTAACCACTGAGAGGTCTGAGCGAGAGAGAGAGAGAGGGGGGGGGGGGGGGGGGGGAAAGAGAGAGAGAGAGAGAGAGAGAGAGAGAGAGAGAGAGAGAGAGAGAGAGAGAGAGAGAGACTTTTTAAATATATATATATATAAAGTGTGTGGTTGCAGAGTTTGACATTTCTTAGCCGGTAAAGTTAATAAATACCATTTAAAATACTTTTAACCACTTTAAAGAAATTGTTAACATGACACACTACTTCACACACAAAAATATGCTTTTCATACGTGTGTGTGTGTGTGTGATGGCATTCTCCATTCAAATACTTTTACTGTAAAGTCTTTCAGTACATATTTCTCTCCTCAAGTGAAGATCTGAAGGTTCATCAGACACCTGTCCTTCTGTTCTCTGACCACTAACATTACATAATCAAATCAATAACGTGTGTGTGTGTGTGTGTGTGTGTGAAATAATCCCCGTGAAGCCTCGTCATCGCTCGTATCCGCCTGATGCCTTGACCCGGCTCACCGCTCAGCGAAGGCATTCATTATGTACTTCAGCTCGTGTACTGCGTGTACTGGTGAGGCTTTGAGCGCGTGACCAGCGGCGACCTCCATCTTTAAATGAGTCTTCTTCTCCAGAATGAGAGCCTCACATGTAGAAAAGTACTCAGAAGAATGAGAACATTTCCTTTTCAAAGGACTCCAGCGTCCTCCACCCGGTGAACGCTTGATAACACACTGTGTGTTGTGTGCTACCCGTTAACCAGCGACACACACACACACACACACACACACACACACACACACACACACACACCCAAAGGGGCTTAAAAACCCAGACGTGTTGTTGTCCCGCTGAATACTCGCCCGCCGTCCCGCCCACGCATCGCCGGAACAATCTGAGTTCAGAGGCGACGTTGGGCGGTTGGTTTGCGTTACAGGTGTGTGTGTGGGTGTGGGTGTGGGTGTGTGTGTGGGGGTGTGTGTGTGTGTGTTTTGTTTCAAACTGCGTTGCAGCAGCAGGCGGGAGCACACACACACTGGCTGCCATTGAGGAACTGGAAAAACAAAAAGACGGGCAGATACTTGCAGAGGAGGAGGAAGAAGAGGAAGAGGAGGAGGAGGAGGAGGGCTCTGCAGGAGGAATGCACTGTAGTGAGCTGCAGACGCTCACCTGTGAGGACACGCTCACACACACACACACACACACACACACACACACACACACACACACACACACACACACACACACACACACACACACACACACACACACACACACAGGCTAATCCGTCGACATGGGCGTGCGTCACTGCATGGATGCAAAACTTACACACACTTTTACGAGTAGAATTTGGCTCGGTGCTCATATCAATGTGCAGACACACATGTCTACACACACACACACCACTTGTATGTGTGTGTGTGTGTGTGTGTGTGTGTGTGTGTGTGTGATAAACGCGGCGCTGGCTTTCAGGACATCTGCATTGTTGACATGCCAGCAGCACGGCTGTCATTTACTCCTCCGTAATCACACAGCTGGCTGAAGACGCAAAGCTGTCATCTTTATTTATTTATTTATTTATTTATTTATTTATTTATTTCATTTATTTTTTCAGGATGCCAGAAGGAAACCGAGTGAGACAAAAACACAACCCTGGAACGAGGAGGAGCCTCAGTGACGCGATCAAGCAGGTTATGATGATGCATGGAGTACACACACATCGTGCATGTTGTGTGTCCATCATTCTGCATAATACTAGTGTGACATTTATATTTAAACATCTGATGTGCCGCCCGAGTGAGAGTTTGTTTTATTATAAAAACCAAATTAAAGCGTCAAGATGAGCTCAGATCTGTCTGACTCAACGTGAGAGGCATGGCGGATGCTCAGCTGAACTCACAGACATATTATGCGTTTATGTATTTATTTATTTCACATCAATACTCTGCTTCCTCAGAGAAAACAAGAGTAAAACTCCAAAATGTCTGTTGACCATTTTATCCATGTTTACAGTATATATGACGACATTCTCAGACATGTTCGGTACTTTCGGGTCCTGGGTTGACATTCGGCTACAGATCATCACGTTCAGCTTCCTTGCCCCTCCACCTCTCATCCTTCACTTATTCCTAATCCCCCCTCCCCCCTCCATCCGATCGGGGCGCGCCCTCCAATCAATTAGTCCGTGTTCTGTAACAGCAGCTGTCCTGCTGGGGCTTCATGGCGGTTACGAGTGTTTTACTGCCCCGAGGAAAAAGAAGAGTCCTCCGGATGGGACGCCTCCCGTTTGCTGGCCCCGGGGAGGGATGGAGGCGATTGTGTCATCCATCTTTACAACATCTGGTCTGTGTCACGAGCCGGACCCCTCTGGGCCAGAAGCAGACCCAGAAGCTGTTCTCACATTTTAATTTACCTTCTGCAACCTTTTGGGAACCGTAGACTCTTGTTCCCCGTGTTCAAATAGTCATATGAGTTATAATACTTGTCTTATTTTATATCATTTTTTCTGAATTTGTGAAAAAATTATATTTTCCAAAAAATTGTATTTTCAAAAAATTGTATTTTCAAAAAATTATATTTTCCCAAAAATTATATTTAAAAAATATATATATTTAAAAAAATGTATATTTTCCCAAAAATTGTATTTTCAAAAAATTTTATTTTCAAAAAATTATATTTTCCCAAAAATTATATTTAAAAAATATATATATTTAAAAAAATGTATATTTTCCAAAAAATTGTATTTTCCCAAAAATTTATTTTTAAAAAAATTATATTTAAAAAAATATACATATATATTACCAAAAAATATTTAGTTTAGTAAAACTTAGCCTTCCGGTCCGCCGTAGAAGTTGACGGAGCTAACGAAGCTAACGGAGCTAACGGAGTTTACGTGAATACTTGCGTCGGTTATCGGACATAAAAAAGTATTTTTTTTAACGTTTCCTCACGTATCTCTGGAACTACACCGCTGTTTAACTTCATTTAAATTGCTCCAATTACGCAACCCTTCTGTGAAGACCGACATGTCGTGTAAAAAAATATTAAAGTGACCGTTAAGATGTAGAAGTCACTCCATTTTTACGCAATACTAAAAAATAAAAGAACGTGTCAAAATAACCCAGATTTAAAAAAGACACGATGAAGTTATTCATTAAGTTCTGCGTGGAGCCCACAGGCTGAACGTCTGGTGTCGGGGAGATGATGAAGCTGCCGCTTATTGATCGGAGAGTCCATGTTTCCTGGCCGACGGTGATGTCACGCTTCTGATCAGCGCTTCATTTTCCCCGTTTTGTCTCTTCTCTTAATTTGGTTGATTATTTTGTATTTTCACGGTAACACAACCATTAATAATACATAGGGTTAGAGGATCAAATGCATTAAGAGTCATTTACTGCTAAAAGATGAATTATTAATGTCAAATTATTAGTATACGTTGTATTATATAATATAATTTATATCCTCTGGGTTTTTTCTCGACTTCCAGCAGCAGAAACGCATCTGAACTCTGGTCACAACCCCAAAACGTTCCTCATTTCACCGTCTCCAGCTCCTCTCTGTCATCCTGCCTCTGTGAAGATAGGTTGATCCATCACACACACACACACACATATACAGATATAGACACACACACACACACACACACACACACACACACACACACACACACACACACACATATACAGATATAGACACACACACACACACACACAGAGACAGACTCGCCCACAAGAATGTCATTCCAGGGATAGCTTGATCCATCACAGATGCGTCGACACATCGAGTACAGACAGACACGCTCACACATGGTGCACACACACACACTGTGTTACACGCACACACTGTGTTACACACACACACATGGTGCGCGCACACTGTGTTACACACACATGTCCACCCTTACTTGCCGACATGTCTGTCATTCCAGTAGCTTCAACAATCACTCACACCCTTAGTTAGTTCCACATAGACTGACAGACAGATAGACACACACACACACACACACACACACACACACACACACACACACACACACACACACACACACACACACACACAGGTACTGGGATATTACCCAATAATTGGGCAGTATGTCAGCCGCAGTTATGAGCTCTGAATGATTGTCAGGGATGTCGCAGAGCCGAGAGACTCCCAGAGAAAGACAAGGACCCGAACCAGAACCAATTAAACCAGAACCAATTAAACCAGAACCAATTTAGACCAGAACTATTTAGACCAGAATTATTTAGACCAGATCTATTTAGACCAGATCTATTTAGACCAGATCTATTTGAACTAGATCTGTCCAAATCTGGGCTTGTCGGGTTCTTGGTGAGGAATATCTGACTCTAAACCTCTGAAGCGATGCACATAATCTCTGTAACTAATATTCTTGCCCGTTGAAAGATGGTGTTTATTACCAGGAGACAGCGGCTCTTCTTTCAAACTCATATCTTCATTCAGAAGCACTGAAGCGCCCGAAAAAAAGGAGATTTTTTCCTCCCGTGGGTCAGACCGAGGGAGGAAGTGGCACGGCCCGCCGCTTCCCGAAGGCTCAACGCTCCTCACCTCCTCTGTTCCCATGAGGCCGCTTCGCCCACTCTCCAAACACACACACACACACACACACACACACACACACACACGATACAAAACCCACCTATTTCATTTTTTCATTTCCAGCAAATTTCTGCGGCTTTGCAGCAATATTGATAGAAAGAGAGCGCAGGGCCGAGACGGAGGGAGGGCAGCGAGCCGGAGTGGTGGTGGTGTGGTGTGGTGGTGTGGTGTGGTGTGGGTGTGGTGTGGTGGTGTGGTGTGGGTGTGGTGTGGTGGTGGTGGTGTGGTGTGGGTGTGGTGGTGGTGGTGGTGGTGTGGTGTGGGTGTGGTGTGGTGGTGGTGGTGTGGTGGTGGATACATATGAAGGTAGATTTGTGTCTTTTTTACCCAAGCAAATTTCTTGTTTGTAAGTAAATTGTCTCCAAATCTTTGCTCTCAATTAGAAAAATTGCTTTCTCAAAAAAAAAAAAAACGCTCTCAAAACTAAAATTTGCTCTAAAAAAATAAAAAAAATAATATATATATATATATATATTTTTAAAAAACGCCCTAAAAAAAATTGCTTTTTGAGGTTGTTTTTTTTGAGATTTTTTTTTGGAGCAAATTTTAGTTGCTCTCAAAAAAAAAGAAAAAAATCTAAAAACATCTAAAAAATAAAAAAAAATAAAAATGCTTTAAAAAAAATTAACTTTTTGAGTTTTGAGATGGTTTTTTTTTTTCGATTTTTTTTTTTTTTTTTTTTTTTTTTTAGTTTGGAGAGCTTTTTTTTTCGGGCAAATTTTTATTTTTATTAAAGCAAATTTTTGAAATGAGAGCAAATATATTGAGTTAATTTCCTTACAAACAAGAAATTTGCTCGGGTAAAAAAAGACACAAATCTACCTTCATAGATAGAAATATCACAAGGTCCTTTTTTAAACGCCGATACGCGGCGGAGAGGCGACGCAGCGGCAGACGAGTCGTTTACACGTCTGTTCGAGCGCAGAATGTGTGGGTTTGGCTGCATGCAGAGCTGTTTTGATTGGCTGTCCCAGCGCCCTGCCGTGGTCAATCACAACGTGTTTTTAATTTGAAAGTGTGTATTGATGTGGAGCCGGTGGTTTATCCAGCGCTTTGCTGCAGCGTGCAGCATGAGCGGCAGGTTTATGTGGCACAGGACCTTGTTAGGAGACGGGATGAGTGGTACTGATACCGGTTTCTCTCATCATCATCATCATCATCATCATCGTGTTTTCAAGAACAACCAATACTAACGTTTCTTCTCTGGATTGGCGATCGCTGTTCTGTAAAGAGAGGACGATGTGAGTCATTGAATTCATGAAAATCTACTCAGAGAGATGTTGATGACGAGATAGACGTAGCAGTCTGACGTGTTCCAGTCAAGACCACCCGAACCAAGACAAGTCAAGACCAAGACCAGATCGAGACAAAGACGTGACCAAGACTTTGAGGAGTTCAGACAAAGTCAAGACCTAGAACAGAGCGTATGGATACTGAAAAGAGACTAAGTTAAGACCGAGACTTTGAGGAGTTGAGACAAAGTCAACTCAAGAGCTGATCGAGACAGAGGCAAGACCAAGACTTAAAAGAGTTAAGACCAAGAGTTAAGACCAAGAGTTAAGACCAAGACTTAAAAGAGTTAAGACCAAGAGTTAAGACCAAGAGTTAAGACCAAGACTTAAGACCAAGACTTAAGACCAAGACTTAAGACCAAGACTTAAGACCAAGACTTAAGACCAAGAGTTAAGACCAAGAGTTAAGACCAAGTTAAGACCAAGAGTTAAGACCAAGTTAAGACCAAGAGTTAAGACCAAGTTAAGACCAAGTTAAGACTAAGAGTTAAGACCGAGTTAAGACCAAGAGTTAAGACCAAGAGTTAAGACCAAGACTTAAAAGAGTTAAGACCAAGAGTTAAGACCAAGAGTTAAGACCAAGACTTAAGACCAAGACTTAAGACCAAGACTTAAGACCAAGACTTAAGACCAAGACTTAAGACCAAGACTTAAGACCAAGACTTAAGACCAAGACTTAAGACCAAGACTTAAGACCAAGACTTAAGACCAAGAGTTAAGACCAAGAGTTAAGACCAAGACTTAAGACCAAGACTTAAGACCAAGACTTAAGACCAAGAGTTAAGACCAAGAGTTAAGACCAAGAGTTAAAATCAAGTTAAGACCAAGAGTTAAGACCAAGAGTTAAGACCAAGAGTTAAGACCAAGAGTTAAGACCAAGAGTTAAGACCAAGAGTTAAGACCAAGAGTTAAGACCAAGAGTTAAGACCAAGAGTTAAGACCAAGTTAAGACCAAGAGTTAAGACCAAGTTAAGACCAAGAGTTAAGACCGAGTTAAGACTAAGAGTTAAGACCAAGTTAAGACCAAGTTAAGACCAAGAGTTAAGACCAAGAGTTAAGACCGAGTTAAGACCAAGAGTTAAGACCGAGTTAAGACCAAGAGTTAAGACCAAGTTAAGATCAAGAGTTAAGACCAAGTTAAGACCAGAGGGTTAAGAGACTGAGCAGAGACAAAGTTAAGACCGAGGCAAAGCGAGACAGAGACAATACCAAACCCAGAGTGTATCAAGACTAAGAAGAGAACAAATCAAGACCAAAAAAAAGACCAAAGAGTATCAAGACACAAGAACAAGACTTTGAGGAGTTAGGACTAAGAACAAAGCAAGGCGAGACTGACAGAAGACCAGGACCAAAGGGTATCAAGACTAAGACAAGACCAACACTTTGAGGAGTTGAGACCAAGTCAAGTCCAATGAAAAAAGATTCCTCTTCATTCACCTCTTTTCTTGCCGTACTGTATGTGAGAGTTTAAGTGTACCATGATGAATGTCTTCATATATTTATAGAATGCTAAGTTATTTTTGCAAAGCTTTCCATTTGCAATCATAAGTGGTGTCGACATGAAATCCAATCCTTTGTCGGACACCAAAGGTAAGATTAAATATAATGACTTTTAGGGCGAGACCTTCGGAAAGGGGTCGTGAGGCCGAGGCCCATCTCCTGGTTGTCCGATCCCAGGAAAAGCAGAAGCTTACTCACAGTTGGTTCCCAGTCTAGATCGAGGTCTGTTCACAGGAACCCGCTTCAGGAAGCATACCGTTGACGTCGGGGCGACTGCCCTCACGCTGTTTCTGCCTGTCATTAAAGTGCAGCCGTTAAACAGCGGATGGAATGTGAGACTGTACCTCAGACCGTTAAACACCTTGTTTGTGGGCCGTAAAAATCTAATTCCAGGTCGGCGTCGCGCCAGCGCTTCACACTCGTGGTTTTCCTGCAGTCAACAGGCCCGTTGCCAAAGTCCCACAGCTGGGAGTACGGCGGCGCCTCGGATCCAAACAGATTAACCTTTAATCCAGCGAACATATACCGCGCCATACATCCGCCGTAAGAAGAGAGTCTGAAATTATGAGCATATTAGTTTTATGGGAGCGTATTAGTGGAAGTTCACAACACCGGTTTGCATTGCTAATCAGATGCTAACCCCCCGACACACACACACACACACACACACACACACCAGTTAAAAATAATATCCAATTATTTTACTTTGAAGTCAATCTGATGGGATTTTAATTACGTCGCCTTTATGGTTTGTAGTCAGAATGAGTGCATTACATCAGACTGCTTTGCTGATAAGATTAAACAAACCAGATCTTTAGTTTTTCCAAAGAGATATTTTTCAATCAAGATAGTTCACTGGATCAGATGCTGTAAGATACAGCCGCTCTCTTGCCTCTAAATACTGTATACTAGTGTACTGGAGTGTTAAAAATGTACGAGCGTTTTGAACTGACAAATGCATTTTACAGAGAAGACGAGGGACAAAGTCTGCTGTGATTGTTGGAAAAAAAACAGTATTTCTGTTCCATCTTCCATCCACACGACTTCAACATCCCAAGACCAATAAAATTCCTTTGCTGTGATGATCTCCTTTTGTTATTTCTGAAGTATATTGTTCCATTTCCTCTGTGGCCCAGCAGGAGGAATGTCCTATTTCCTGCCCGATGCAGGGGCGTGGAGCGTTTCAGAGTCAATTGTTCCTCTGCTGAAGCCGAGTTCGCGCTGCGAGACTTTCAAAGATGTCGGATCGCTCTCGTGATCAGACGTCTTTAAGTAATTGTGTTTAATTGTGTTTGTTGACGTGAATATAAATATGTAATACCATGCAGGAGACAGGATTTTTGTTCAAGCAATCTATTCAACTTTCCTTGTAGACGAGCTTTGGGATATTGCCGTTGGCAGACGAGCTTCTCTAAAGGTGAGGAATTCGTAGCCTGTTTCTGTCCAGGTGCTTTTCTTCTGGGTTGCAAATGCAACGCGTACAGTAAAGATCCTATTGTTCCACGTGTGACTCGGTTCTCAGGTTCAGGGACTAATGCAGGACTTTGGTCCAGGAGACCTTTTCGTCACGTCTGCTGATCGTCTTGTTGCTCGTCGTCCTGTGAGGACGCAAGTTTATTTAGAAAAGGCATTTAGTACGCAAGTAAAAAAGTAAACAAGCTAGTCTGAAGCTTCAGGCTGCTGATCAAGCGAAGGTGTTTGACGAGGGCGCGTTGACCAATTCAAACGTAGACTACTCGTACCAAAAGAGGATGGGTAACGACCTCTCACATCTGTTAAGGAGGCCATTTGTATCTCACTCTCTAGCTTTGATCCTCCACTTCCTGCAGCTGGCAAAGATTTCCTGCCCTTGTCCTCATCGAATGCCAGAATTTCATTTCGGGCCCCATGAGAAACATCATCCCGCTCCCATCCAGGATGGGAGGAGTCGCAGCTCAACTTCTCAAAAGGTTTTGGCATACAGCTGCGAGAAAACCTTGTAAAAAAAAAAAAAAAAAAAGGATTTCACTTCTCAGAGACAGACGACTGTAAGTGACTTGTTCTGACGGACTATTTATTTTTCCCAGTTTGTGCAGGGAATGAAAGCCATGAGGAGGCGTGGGTGAAACTATGCACACATTGTGCAGGCGCTCCGGCACTCGGGGGCCCGGGCCCCGACTCATCACAGCTGTTCCACGCCCACATTCACACGCAGAGCAAGGAATATAAAGTATTCAAGCCAGCATACAGTATGAGCAAACTATGGCAAACTTCTCAGCCATGTGTTGCCGCGACAGAGATGAGCATCTGCGTCCGTTTCGTCATTTTACTCCCAGGGTTTGTGTTCTGTTTCGGTGGAAATTATAAATGGATGCGGCCTGTCGGCCGCTGAAAACGCACCGGAAGATGTTACACAATGTTTTTTTCAATGATTTAAACGGTGGAATACGCTCCAACGTGCAAATTCCTCCCACGTTATCCATCGCGTAACACCGGGTCTAGAAGCCAGGAGTCAGGCGCAGGGGCCTCACCATAACTGTCAAAACAACCCACAACACCTCCGCTTGATTTGGGGATTTAGTCAAATTGTACAGCTGGCTAAGTGGAAAACTGCATGTCCACTTCACCCTCAGTCAGTCAGTACAACCAATCAGACGCCATTGTGCTCCCCGGCCGACCGAGCCGGCTCATTTGTGGGAGTAAACCGAGCTGGATATACGAGCGCGGCCATTAGACCGGCTGGCCTCTGCAGAGAGGGCAGTTTGCAGCTTAATGCTGCTGTTGTGGAAAAAACAAGGTGTAACTGCAAATTTGGTGCATTTTTGAAGTAACTCCTTCCCGTTTTAGCACTTTTTCCCCCCTCAAAGTGGCTGACGAGGATTACCTCGAGGGCTGACGTCGGCCATGTTGCGGTCTCCAGAGGGAAGACGAGCCCTGCACGCATTTTACACCCAGCAAGCATCCAAACTCTCTGCCAAATATCATCGTTATGACTCACAACAAACCCGAGATCCTGATTTCACACCAAGATGCCAACAATATGGATGAACACCACGTTTCAACCCTTTTTTTTTCTGTTTTGCAACCGATCCAACGCGATTTGCAAACGAATGTGCCAAGATTCCTGGCAAGGTTTTTTTGTTTTTTATTTGTTCCCAATGTAGGAAGTGGTGTGGTGTTCTTAAACAGCAGTAAAATGTCAAGCATCTACCCCACAAAACACAGTTTTAACTGTCTGGGGGAAACACCCTGCTTCTAACCAGCGTCAGGCTAAAAAAGACTGAGAAGCTGTCGCTCATCCAAGTGCGTCGAGTCACCCGGAGCGCGCATGAGTCAAACTACTAACACGAGACAACATCCAACCACATCCAAGGTAGAAGTCCTTAAATGCCTGCAGACATTGTGGAGGGCAAAACACCACTTTGTGTACACACCAGGCTGCACTGCGCCGCACATTACTCTGTCGTGAGTTACAATTTAATGTATCACAAATGTGTTTGTGAAAAACAACAACACAGGACTTTCACCCAGCAGGCTGGTGTTTAGGTCCCTTCTGTACATTTTACATGTTTTACTAACAAAGACGTTTCTTTGCTTCTTCAATAAATAAATAAACTGAGGCTGAAATCCTGGAGAAAGTAAGCGTAGTTCAGAATGTTGTGAAGTTGTATGGAAAATACATTTTGCAAGAGATGAGGGGGGTTGCACGGAGATCAAGCAAACTTTCTGCCAAGATAAGCAATTAGTAGTTTGAGTAAAGAATGTAAACAAAGACAGCTTGACATGAAGTTCAAATACCGCTTTCTTTCTCACCTCCTCACCTCTGCACAGTGTGTGCTTTGAAAATAGTCACACGAAGGTCAAACCTGGTTAAGACGCTGTTGATAATGTAAAAACCCATCCAAAAATAGAAATAAACACCTGAAAAGAAGAAAGAAAACGAGGTTTGTAGCGTGCTGTTTGAGGAGAAATGACTGAAGCGATCAGCTTCCAGCAGTTACAGCGGACGACATTTACACACCAGCAACAGCACCCGAAAGAAAGAAGAGGGTCAAAAACACATCAAAATGATAATAGAAACATCTCAAAGTTACATATATCCGACCCAGCGAGCCCTGGACCTCTCTGCAGAATTGGTTTCTACCTCTTGGGACCTTATAATCATCCCACAGCTCCATTGTGCATCTCCAAGAACAATAGATTAAAAGGTGCATAGCAACAGCCTCACATCCCCCCCCCCCTCCTCCCCCTGGTCTCCACGCCGTCAGTGGCGCCCAGACCGTGGAGGTTAAGTGGAGCTCAGAGGGAGAGCCCAGCTGTGATGAGGGACCGCAAAGCCCATAAGCCACCGGTCCTCCGAGCCGGTTGGCACCGCGGGGAAGCTTTCATAGGACCTGTGGAGCGAGTGGATGTGTGTGTGTGTGTGTGTGGGGGGGGGGGGGGGGGGGGGGGATTGGATGCGAGGAGAGAGAGGAATGTCTCGGCCCGCCTCGCCGACGTGAGAAGAATACCGCATTGTCTTGTCCGGAGAGACGAGCCGAGGCGCTGTGACATTTCACTCGGAAAAATTTTAAAAAATTGTCTCGGCTAGTGCAGCGCTGAGCTAATTCTGAGCGATGTCGCCCGAAACTCTCGTCCTTTTTTGGACGGCGTTCGATTCTTTTCCTCCCCTCTCTTCCCCCCGAAATCCAGACGGACAGAGAGTCCTCGTCTGAGCGCTGGCGGCTTGTTTGTTTAGGGATTTAATCAAGAGAAATGCTGCCTCAGCATAGTCATCATTGATTACCATAACCTTCATTTAATCAGGTAATATCACTGGATGGAGATCCCTCTCGTGAGACAGGCGGGAGGCATCATGAATAGTCCGAAAGCCTCTCTTTAGAGATTATATACGATACAAAAGGTCAAATCTATCAACGAGACGAGATGTTCAAGGGTTACACTTGTACTTTGTGAGTCTTTCCAGGCGTGGATCCAGCGGATGAAGCCGTCATTGTGCGATGGAACCACATTCATACTGGATGATTCTTCATCCTGTGATTTCTGCTGCAGCGGGGCCATGCAGGAAGCTGTGTGGTCTTCCTGTGGAGACTCGTGTGGTCCATTGGTGTGAAGGGTTTGGACTTTTGTCCCATCACAGACATGCATATTTGGGTTTACTGTACCCAACCTCTTTTCCAAAAGCAGAAGTGTTTTAGCTGCTTTGCCGTGTCGAGAAGCAATTATTTGATTTGACATTGAACATAATTAGTGAGGTCAGCCAATAGTAATAAATTACTTCACAAAATGGCGTCCGACGTTGGAAAACTGTAAGAGTTCAAAAAGTCTCCTCTTCATGGAAATGTTCAACATCTAGAGCCGAACCAGAGCTAATTAACACTTTGTTGATGACTGATAACTTCAAGAGCCGTTCTAGACCTTCATCAATGGTCACAAGAGTCGTCAATATCTCACCTTCCTGTTACGGAAATATGGGTCCTTCCCCAAAACCAGCCGGTCTTTACTCCCAAGCCGTCGTCCGATCAGCTTGGTCGATCAGCGGTGTCGACCTGCGCAGCTCCACGTTGCCGAAGTGAAGCGAGGAAGAGGAGGAGGTCGAGGTGGACGAGTTCAACCACACAGAGCGTCTTCACCCCGAAGACGCAGCCAATTAAACTGTGAAACAAACATCTTATTTTAGTTTATTTCACTCAAACTAACAAAGGAAGTTTTGTTCCCCGAACTCCAACCAATTAGTTTTCCCTGTGAACATTTTTTTCTTTCAGTCCATGTTTGAAAAGACAAAGTGTGCATGCAATCAGGGGAAATGACACGTGCAAAAGTGGAGCTGCTGCGGTAGGTAGAGCTTCATAGTTTGAAGGCCACTGACCGAGATCCTGCTCGACCCCAGAGATGTGCAAACAACATTATCTTCCTCTGGAAACGCATTAAAGGGTCAGAGTGCGTGCTCCACAACGCCCCGGACACTGAATGCATCTCATTGTGTGGGCGGTTCTGCTTCTGTTCACAAGTTTTTGGATTTTAACAGCCTTGTTTTTTGTTTTTTTTTCCTGGCTGAGTCGCCTCTTCACTGTGTCCATGTTTCAAAGTTCGACCGCATCTGTTTTGGTTTATCGCAGCGTCGCTATCTTCACGGTGGAATTTGTCGATTCGTCATCGTCCGTCGATGCCGAGGACCCGTCGGCCCGTCGCTTTGACGCCGGCGTCCAGAGACGCTCGGTGGCGGTCCAGATAGCAGAGGCACGCTTCCCCCACACACACACACACACACACACACACACCCAAAAAAGACAAAGGCAGCAGCTCTGTGTACAAATGCTGCATTATCCTTTTAGTTCCTGCAGCGCTGGATGGAGATGCATTCCCCTGCAGACTGATAGAGGGAAGAATGAGTCCAGACCAAAGCTGAGAGGCATGACTGTCTGAGCTTTGTGTTTGAGCAGCAAACAGCGCAGCGGGGGAGGCAATTTCCAGCCCGCAGGCAACGAGGCTAATCTCCCAATTAGGTATTAAATGTGCTCATTAAAAACAGCAAAGGCAAACGTCCCGGAATAATACGCAAAAAGAAGAAAAAAAAGATGCTTTTTTAAATTTTTTCTCCGTGCAATCTTTGAGGCAACCGACATGAACGCGAGGGCAACGTTGCTGCTGTTTATGCAATCAGGGCCTGTTTGAAGTTGCTGTTTGCAGTCGGCGTAAGCGATGGCTTGTGGCGAGCGTATCGCTCTCCAGGCCTCGCTCCGGCTCCTGCGGTGCAGATAATACTTGAGTGGCTCGTTTGTTTGATTCTCAGGATCGAGCTGAAATGACTTCTTGCCCGACGCGGCGCTCTGAGAGCACGCCGCCGTGGAGAAAAAAACAGCATCGGTGCGTCACGCGGGAGTGTTTTGTTCGAGTGTTGCAACGGTGTTTATTTCTCCAATTGGCCGGTTTGTTATTTCCAGACTTAGCGCGTGCAGCAGTGGTAATGATGCGCCGCGCGATGCCCCCTCATGTTACCACTCGACATCCATTCACCAGCCGCTCTGGATGCTCGGCTCATGCAGGCGGCTGAGAGCTGCTCAGATCTGTATAAATGTTCATACATTTCATTTAACACTCACCACTGATGACGTCCAAAAGAAAACTTTCCCACAGGTTTATTACAACAGAGGATTAAATCATTTAAAAAGAAAAAACACATGAAAATAAAGCTTGGTGTGTAATTTAATGAAGGGTTTACTTTAGTATTGTGTTCATATTACACAAATGATGTCAGTCTGTCCTGAAGGAGGGACGCCTCTTCACTTACTCTTTCACTTTATTGTGCATCTAAGTCCAGCAAGACTATGTGAGCCCTAGAACTCTTCATCAGGAGGTCTTCCTCACTCTCAAAGTCCTCGTGATCCCATGAATCCAGACCAGAGCCTCTGGCATGACATAGCAAAACCCTCTGTTGAGGAAACCAGAGGCGTTCAAGGTCCAGGAGGAAAGTTAGGGCTTATATGAAGAGATACTGAGCCTCCAACAAGCTTTTAAACAAGTTTTCTTTAAACACAGGTTTATTTTGAAGGAGAAAAATTAATATTAAACACCCTGACACGTTCAACAGTGACGCAAAGTTTAAAGTTTAGTGTCCGCGATCAAGCGAGGGTGTTACCACGTTCATCATTTTATTTACATTTGCTTCTTTACAGAACATTTTCCTCTTAGCGGACGCTGCAGAGACGCATTTAAATGACGCACAAGTCACATTATGTGGAGCCAAAGAACGATATGTTGTCCCTGATCTTGATCTCTGAGATATATGACACTGTGTGTGTGTGTGTGTGTGTGTGTGTGTGTGTGTGTGTGTGTGTGTGTGTGTGTGTGTGTGTGTGTGTGTGTGTGTGTGTAAACTCTGTGACCATAACGTAACATGAAAGTAGACAGTCGTCCTCATCGTTTTGACATTTAAACTAAAAGTCAAACGCATTCATAAAGAGCGTTTTTTAACCATCACGTTCATCACAGGGCAACCGGGGACATATTCATAGCAATAAAAACAAAAAGGGGAAACAAAACATCAAGATAGAGGCTGGACATGGAGGGGATGCACATTAATAATGGACCAGATTTGATTACCGAGCGCTGGGAAAGAACAAACAATCCCGCTTCTACTTTCTGCTGTTTTCAGTGTCTGTTCACATCACGTCACAGAGAGAAATAATTTGCTTACAAATGAAGGACAACTCCACATTATCGTTGTAAAAACTAGATTTATTGCATTCACTATTGGAGGCACATAGACGCACAACATATGTCAAATGATTTGGTCTCAAGTGGAACAACAGCGTGACCTTCAATTCGCTTTATCTCCAAAAACACAGACGAACATGTTTTTTTTTAAAAGTTGGTACATGTCCTGAGCTGCTTCCTGTGAACCCGGAGTAATCAGATAAAAAAAAGTGGAGAGGAGACTAATGACAGACAACAGATAAGAAAACCCAGAGGAAGTAGTTCTGCTTATGATTCTTCAGTTTATATGAAGAACCAGCAGTTATTGCAGGATTTTAAAGCGCTCTGTCGTCGATAATTGCAAGATAATTCCTATTAAGTGGGGAAATGCATTGAATCTCTGGCTGGATTACTGCGAGCACAACAAGTTCAGCACAAAATAAAACGTACAAAAGATCACATTAGTGATTTTTAGTTTCCCCAGTTCATAAAATATCTGACGCCTCTTCTCTGACTTTAAACCTTTAAACCTTTTGTTTCCCCCGATGGATGAGTTCAGTTGAAACCAACGCCCCGAAAAATATAACAAAGTACGTCACGTTTCTGTTGCCTTGATTCAACCTCACATCTCGTTAGCATCTCGTTAGCATCTCGGTAGCATCTCTGTAGCATCTCGGTAGCATCTCGTTAGCATCTCGGTAGCATCTCTGTTGCATCTCGGTAGCATCTCGGTAGGATCTCTGTAGCATCTCGGTAGCATCTCGTTAGCATCTCGTTAGCATCTCGTTAGCATCTCGGTAGCATCTCTGCAGCATCTCTGTAGCATCTCGGTAGCATCTCGGTAGCATCTCTGTAGCATCTCGTTAGCATCTCGTTAGCATCTCGGTAGCATCTCATGTCCCCCAGGAGCCGCGCTGAAGCTGCAAAGCGTTTTGACATGGCGGCCGATGGAGGTCACATGACACCTTTGCACCCAGGAAGTCTGTGAGGACTTCAAGTTATCTGATTTAATATTGTAGAAGCTCTCAGTCGAAAGCAACTCTAGTTTAGATTCTGCAAGATGTCTATTGATAGCACATCACATCTGCCCCCAAAAACTATATTCTTTTGGGATGTGTGAATGTTACTTGGAATGAAAACTGTAATGGTTGTTTGTTCACACCCGGAGGGGCACAAGATGAGAGAAAGAAAGAAAGAAAAACACCTCAAACATAAAGCTGTCCCCGACTCTTTCATTTGAGGGCGGTCTCCTGTCTGTCATGACCCGGCTCCAGGCGTCAGGGTCAGAAGAGCTCGCCCCTCCCTCTCTGGGGAGGAGGTCAACCTGCAGGTGAAGCTAGCCAGGTGAGCGAGAGGAGAAGAAGGAACGTAACAGAAATGACTCGCTGTGATTCAGTCGCCCCGATGTTGCCGTCACCTCGAGCGGCTCCCAAAGCCGGATTGACGGCAGTTTACCTCCCTGCGCCCGACACGTCCGTCATCCTCCTGCCGACTCCAAGCCCGAGGTTCTGCAACACCGAAAAGCGAGTCACCCTCCTCCTCCTCCTCTTCCTCCTCCTGCAGAGTATCAGTGACAGAGTGTCCGAGGCCTCGTCCCAGCGCCTGCCCTGTAATAACTGATTGTGACAGGCACTTTGTGCTGCTGAATGGCCCGTCTGTTGGACTAATTCTACGGCGTTTGGCACGTAAAAGCAGCTGTCAGCAAAGCCCGTCTCAAATAACATATCTGAGGAGTAATTGATAAGAGCAGCAGAGTGTGTGTGGTTGTGCTTTATGTGTTTCCAGGTGTGTGTGTGTGTGTGTGTGTGTGTGTGTGAGGTCATGCATTTCTAAGAGTTTTTAAACAATGACTGAGTGTGTGTTCCTGTGTTCTGCAGGAAGGAAGGAAGGAAATTACACTTTGCTTTCCACAGTGTGTGTTTTTAAAAAGGTATTGTGTAACTAAGACGAGCAACACGAGACTCTGCCGCCGCGAGATGACAGACTTTCTTCTGCAGGTGAGTCGCCGGCTGTAAAGTCAGGCATTGTGACTGCGTGTGAGCTAAAAAAATAAATGCAGAAAGAAATCTGAGATAATAATCAACGTTTTTTTTTAATTTTTGTTTTTGGCTGCCACCATCTTGGTTTCTGACTGTCACCATCTTGGTTTTTAGATTTCACCATCTTGGTTTCTGACTGCCACCATCTTGGTTTCCGACTGCCACCATCTTGGTTTTTAGATTTCACCATCTTGGTTTCTGACTGCCACCATCTTGGTTTCTGACTGTCACCATCTTGGTTTCTGACTGCCACCATCTTGGTTTTTAGATTTCACCATCTTGGTTTCTGACTGCCACCATCTTGGTTTCTGACTGTCACCATCTTGGTTTCTGACTGTCACCATCTTGGTTTCTGACTGCCACCATTTTTGTTTCTGGCTGCCACCATCTTGGTTTCTGGCTTCCACCATCTTGGTTTTTAGATTTCACCATCTTGGTTTCTGACTGCCACCATCTTGGTTTCTGGCTTCCACCATCTTGGTTTTTAGATTTCACCATCTTGGTTTCTGGCTGCCACCATCTTGGTTTCTGACTGCCACCATCTTGGTTTCTGGCTGCCACCATTTTTGTTTCTTGCTGCCACCATCTTGGTTTCTGGCTGCCACCATTTTTGTTTCTGGCTGCCACAGTCTTGGTTTCTGGCTGCCACCATCTTGGTTTCTGACTGCCACCATCTTGGTTTCTGACTGCCACCATCTTGGTTTCTGGCTGCCACCAAAATATGATCTCAACTCATACACATATTGGGGTAAAATAAGAAATATCTTGAATATTTTTGCTTTGACCTGTTGTGATCTCTAACTCCTACATTACATTACTCATTATTTGGAGGTCGCGGCTTTGCCAAAGAGAATGATGTGTTCAGGGACTGAACATGTGTGAAGTCCCTGAACACATGAGTTACGTCGCCTGCATTGTAAATCATTTCATGGTGGTTTCCTCATACATTCACACCACCAAACGTTACAGTGAGATTTGTTTTCCGTGTGCAATTTGTCCGTTATTTTCATCTGACACAAAGTGCGTACAAGCGGCGAGAAAAACACGCGCGCCGGCCTCCAGGGAGCGTTGAATGATGTTACGTCTCAGGCCTGGAATCAATACGGACCTTCATCCTGCTTCACATTATCATGATAATAAATAACCGGGGCAGGCGGTGTTCAGGTGTGTTGAAGCTTCTGGCTTGTACGAGGTATTGATCCATATTCAGCGTTTAAAGTACAACAGCCGGCATCGGCACCCCGGTCTGGAGAGCACCGTGATGTCCATGTGGACAATGGCTGCACAAAAACGTAATTTAGACATCAAAAAGAAGAAAAAAATAAAATATATAGATTAGGAAAAGGGCAACACGTGTATTTTTTAAAATTATTTTTAAGGTGGACTTTTATTTTTGATGGCTTGAACACTTCTGCTGCTGTTTATTACTTTAATATATTAATGTGTTGAATTTAATGACATAGTTGTGTTGTTTCAACTTAACCTCACATTGTTTCATGAAACAAAAGAGTTGCGTTGCTTCAATTTAACTTAAATAGTTTCACTAAACAGTTGCGTTGCCTCAACTTAACCTCACATTGTTTCACTAGTTGTGTTGCTTCAACTTAACCGTGGATTGCTTCACTAAACAACAGTTGTGTTGCCTCAAACTAACCTTAAATATTTGGACATCAACTTATATTTTCTTTCCCTAAAAGAAACACATTTCAACCCTGTAGTGTCGTCTGAACCTTTCATTGTTTAACAACACAGTTTTGCTAACGTTACATTTTTAAACCTGCCAACGTATTATATTCATGTTTTTGTCATAATAAAACTTTTCCTGACCGTCATCACAGTTTCTAAACACAAAGATCAACCGGCTGCAGCGGCCTTGTGTGTGTTATTTGTGGTGTTTTGTTGCTGTTTCAGAAGTGTGTTAGAAATAGAAAAGCCACAAGAGGAAAGTTCCCACATGCCCCTTAAAAGTTTTTTCTTAGTTTCTGATGCGTTCATAAATCCCCTGGGGGTATGTTTTTATCTAATTAGCACAAACTGTAAATATTTTATGACATAGGACATTTTATCATTTTAAACAGTGCAAATTAATGCTTCAACAAATGTTTTTTTAATGTTGTGCCAGCAGTTAATTAGTCTGACTGCATGCGGCAGGGTGCCTGCTCACAGTACGTACGGTCGTCTTTCAATCAGAGGACCGGCGGTTCGATCCCCTGCTCCGCTCGTCTGTCAATCTGTGCATTTAACCCCAAATTGCTCCTGCAAACTTGCGCCTCGTTAGTCCTGACGGACAGGTGGCACCTCGCGTGGTAGCCCCTCCCACCAGTGTGTGAATGATGTCATGTGACGTTAAAGCACTTTGAGTGGTCAGAAGACTCGAAAGGTAGACGTCCGTGTGCCTGAGACCTTCACAGTGACACCTGTCTAAACTGTGGAGGTGTTGGACGTGACCTCTGACCCTTTCTGACGGCTGGTTCAGCCGCCGGCGAATCTTTGACCCCCCGTCAGGTGAAAACCTGCGTCCGAATCCAGCCGGCACAGCTGTGATCTTCACACCTTCAGAGAGGAAAAACAAGCATGGAAGCCACAAACAAGCTCACAACTTATAGAGCAATGGAAGTATTGTAATATTGTGGTATTACTTGAAGAAGTTTCTTCAAATTAACGTGTTTTTTTTTCCTATAAACCTGCAAAATCAAAACTGCTAGTTGCTTATCATTTTTTTGTTTATTTTGACGTAAACTTTGGGGGATCGGCGGTCTAGATTGCGGCAGCGAGGGCTGCTGGAGGCTCTTCGGTGACGGTTCGCTCTGATTTAATGTCGAGAAAACGAAAAGGTCAGCAGGTCACTCGAGGAAGGAAGCGTCCGGGTCGACTCACGGCGAAACCTGGCCGCAGAAGGTCGTGGACCTTCATCTTCTGAATCCTCCGTTACGCACCATCGGGAACACGGCGGCTCCCCCTCGCCGCTCGCGGCGCTCGTAGCTATTGATTGATTGGCTACAGGGCGGCCGGCAGGACAGCTGGTTAGCGTTGGGATCTGGCAGCCGGCCTACGCTCTGCCTCTCCCAGGATTGCGTACGTGGGCGTGAGTCTCGCTCGGCTCTTTCTTGCGAGCGTCCAGCAGCCCGAGACCGAGAAGCAGATGGGCCGAGGAAGATGCCGAGGACTCGGGTCTTGCGGGGATTCACATTATTTTATTTCCTCCGGTGTAAAAATTGGCTCCTCCGGTTGTTTTTCTCAGCAGGACTTGATTTGATCCGACTCCTCTTTTTGCTCCACTTATCTAACATTTTCTTTTCCTCCATTTAATAACTCATCTCTCCACTCCCCTTTCGGCCTCGCGTCACCTTTCCACCCGACCTTTCCTGCCCTCCTAATTCCTCTCACCTCATTCCTCTCTTGTGATTTCCTCCCCTCCGATTCTTACTCATCTCCTCGCTTCTACTCTTCTCATGATTCTTCTTCCTCTTTCTGTAATCACCCCTCACCTCTTTCTCCTCTCCTCCTTCCTTCTCATCCCTCGCCTTAATTCCTTCCCCCTCTCCTCCCTCCTTCCTCTCTTCATCCTCTCTCCTCCCTTCCTTCACCCACTCCATCCTCATAACAACTCGTGGAATGACAGGATAACATATGAAGCCAATCATCCCTGGGAGCGGCTCTCAAATATTTTCTTTTTTTTTCTGGCCCCACCAGGATTTTCCTTCAATAGTTTTCTGAACAGATTGTTTCTGAATACTTTTAATGCGTTACCAAAAGCATGCAGAGACGTAAAGGTGGAAGAGAAAAGGCTTTGAACCCAAGATATGATGAGTAAATAAAGAAGGATCTCATTTAAAAACGTCCTTTCCCCTTAAAGACACTTTAAAAACGCACTCGATCACATGAATATAGATCAGTGGTATTAATTGCCACATAAATAATCAAGCAGCGGAATTATTTAATAAATCTTTGCGGTTATGTTCACGTGGTTTGTGCTCCAGGCTGAAGAATATATAAAGAGCACAACCCAAAGAAATCCCAACGGCACACGCGTGTTGAAAACAGCCAGAAGCACTTTTATTGTTTTCATGGTTTCATCTTTATTCAGCGCGCAAACAAACTTTCAGAGCGCCGACGCGCTGCTGTGACTCACACATCGTGTGTTTAGACGATGTGTTGAGGGACGTGAGCTTTAATCAGGCTGAAACACACACACACACACACACACACACACACACACACACACACACACACACACACACACACACCTGGTGAAGGTTTACAGTGAAAACACGACGTAAAACAGGATTTATAATGTTTATTTGATTCATGTATTATTTATTTTATAAATCATTTTATATTATATAATATATATATATATTGTAGTCATATACATTATATTCATATTGTATATCATAATATAATATAATTTTATTTATAAAAATATATATATGCACACATATGTATATATATACACTACTATAGTCAAATAGATATGTGTGTGAATATATATATATATATATATATATATATATATATATATATATATATATATATATATATATATATATATATATATATATACATACATATAGATATGCATATGTATTCTATGTATAACCAACCTAACGACCTTTTTTCCCTATAAGCAATCAAAAGAAAATATGTAAAATGTCTTTGTCTGAAATAATGTGTTTCATAAATCCATTAAGATGTAATCTGAGGGCAGGCGCTAATTTACGAAGGGAATTGAAGGGATTCATCCAGATTAAATAGACCTTAACCCTGTGAGGTGCAGGACTGGAGCACAACGTAGCGTTAGATTAAAGGTGAAGCTCTTCTCTCCTACCATGCCAGTATTTTCTGAGTCAGGAGTGTGTGTGTGTGTGTGTGTGTGTGTGTGTGTGTGTGTGTGTGTGTGTGTGTTGCGGTGCTTCTTTAATGAGGACCCCCCCCCCACAGGACTCTGGGCTGCAGGTCTTAACAGGCGTCCCTGTTGCCCGGCGATGCGGCGCTTCATATCGGCGCTACACCGTCTTTTCACATTCATATCTCCCTCCGGTCCCGTGGGTGGCAGCTTTGGATGCAGCCTAATCAGAATTCTCCTCCTTGTGAGTCCACGTAGTGTAAAAGTGTGTGTGTGTGTGTGTGTGTGTGTGTGTGTGTGTGTGTGTGTGTGTGTGTGTGTGTGGTAGGATAAGTATAAGAGGATAGAGCTATCTCAAAGGTCTCACATGTGGGAGCTGAAGACGGCGCTCCGAGATAATTCTGGCTGTGCCGTGCAAGATTCTGTCTCCGACAGTAGAAAGGGTTCGAGATCGTGTGTTTGGGTTTGTGTGTTAGAGATCGTGTGTTTGGGTTTGTGTGTTAGAGATCGTGCGTTTAGGGTTGTGTGTTCAGAACCTGTTTGTGATCATGCGTTCGGAACTGAACGTTCGGGACTGTGCGTTCAGGACCGTGCGTTCGGGGTTGTGTGTTCGGGATCGTGTGTTTGGGTTTGTGCGTTTGGGATCGTGCGTTTGGGATCGTACCTTCATGATTGTGTGTTTGGGTTTGTGTGTTTGGGTTTGTGCGTTTGGGATTGTGCATTTGGGATCGTACCTTCAGGATTGTGTGTTTGGGATTGTGCGTTTGGGATCGTGCGTTTGGGATCGCACTTTCAGGATTGTGCGTTTGGGATCGTACCTTCATGATCGTGTGTTTGGGATTGTGTGTTCGGGACCGTGCGTTCGGGATCGTGCGTTCGGGATTGTGCCTTTGGGATCGTGCGTTTGGGATCGTGCGTTTGGGATCGTACGTTCATGATTGTGCGTTTGGGATCGTGCGTTTGGGATCGTGTGTTTGGGATCGTGTGTTTGGGATCGTACCTTCAGGATGGTGTGTTTGGGATCGGGTGTTTGAGATTGTACCCTCATGATTGTGTTTTTTGGATTGTATGTTCGGGATCGTGTGTTTGGGATTGTGTGTTCGGGATCGTACCTTCAAGATCGTGTGTTTGGGATCGTGTGTGTGAGGCTCGCAGTGGGCGTGGTCGGGCTCCGGCCCCCAGGTGTGAACAGCAGAACCTGATCCTTGTCGTCTCTTGTTGGGACCCGGCAGCGTTTCCCTCCTGCAGCTCGGCTCACAGACCGCCGTCACCTCGACACCCGAACGCGAGCCTCAGTTCCTGTGAGAGGGAAGAACCTCAGGTGAACAACAAGAGATTGTAATCCCATCCAGCTGCAGGAGATGACCCTAAAAAAATGAAATATTTGAGCGGTGTTAGATGACAGACGCTGACAGCTGTTAGCCTGAAGTCGCAGCTGACCGGGAAAGACAAAATTAAAAAGCGAGAGCGAAACCTGCACCAGAGGAAACTCTCTTGACCCCTTCGAGTGCAGACTTGTGGCCGGAAGTGAACCAGCAGCCGCGAGCGTCTCACTCGTCAGTGGGAGGAGTCAGATTATGACCCTCTGGACCCCAAAACCCGCCGGTGGGGAAAAAGCAGCTTGAACTTGAGACGTTTAATTAAAAGAAATGCGTTCATGGGTTTGTTTTGGGGCGGTGTGAACCTTTAAACTGTCGGATACAAAGTGTAAAATCTGCTTTTCCTGCACGATAAAGACCACAGAGAACAGGTCAGATCACATGAATGCAGAATATGTTTCCGGCAAATATGAATAAAAGGTTCGCTGAAGGTCGGCAGTAAACTCTTCACCACCCACAGAATATTACAGAATATGTTGCTCCAAAGAATCAACACTTCAATTTATTTAAAGCAGATCTCTCTCTGCAAGGTGAGTGCGGCCCCGTATTTTAATCACAGATTAATTATTGCGGCAAACTCGACTTGTGAATGTATTCACCACCAAAAATTACATTTTGACCGTTTTTCTGAACAAACAAAAGCGTCTTCACACCGAACACATGCTGTTACAGGATGAACCTCGCTACTTAAAGTGGTTTGAATTCAATTTAAAGGTTTAAAATAGATTAAATTTAAATTTGATGAGCGTTGAGTACTGGAGCTGCGACACCAGAAAACATGATTATGGACCATGTAAAGCTGTATATCATATTTATATATGTGTTTGTCCTTCATTTGATGGGTTAAATGGTGGTTTAAGTGGACGTATCACCCGAGGGGTCGGGGGTTTGAGTCCCGCTCCTCCAGAGGGTTCAGGGCTTTTATTCCCAACAGCGTGTCAAAGGGAAGGAAACATTAGCTTTGGCAGGACGCCTGTCTGAACCTGAGGAATTGGTAATTTGTTGAAGCACTTAAAATGACGGATGTTTAAACGTCCGGGCCGCCCTCCTGGAGGAGGAGAGAAAGCGCTGCGCTGGTTGTTCATTTTAAATGACGTGTGTGTTTGCAAAAGGACGTATTGAAAAGACACACAAAAAAGAAATGCTAAACATGTGCGGTGTCGTCTCTTCCCCCGTGTATTTAAACCCTGTTTGTCTTGATCCCCAGTGTGGGATCGTACTGAGATTTTTGTTTTTGTGATTTCAGTTTTCGTTCATCTCTTTCCCTTTAAAGGTTCGTCCTGCGGTTGTCTGATTGTCTGCTATTTGTTTCCTGGAGTGTCCCATCACCTGCCCCTCACCTGTGTATTTAAACTATGTTTCCCTTGAGCCCCAGTGTGGGATCGTACTGAGTGTGAAGTGTGAATAAACCCTGATAATCCTGTCAAATCCCTGGTTTTATGATTCCAGTTTTCGTTCATCTCCTTTCCTCAGAGGTTTGTTCTGAGCTAGTTTTAAATAAAGTTTTATCCACGAGGCAACAATCAACTATCCACAAGGTACTGAAGAAGCATGAATTCAATATTCTCATCTTAGTGAAGTATCTTTTCTTTCCGGCTCCATTGAAGTATATTGATCCGGAAGTATTTCCAACATTTGAGGGGTTTTTTTCTTTCTCAACTCCTTCGTCTCGCTCCTCGTCTCCTCGAACCCTCCGGCGGCTAAATCGATGGGCGAGCGGCGTTAATGGAGGCGTGTAAATGAGTCCCGGCGACTGGGGCATTCACAGGCCTCATTTCCTCGCTGATTAGATCAGGATCTCCTCCCATCCAGCGACGTTTTCATTATCTTACCCTCCGCTCCCTCCTCATCCTCCCTTTTCTCCTCTCCTCTTTTGTCCGTGGGGCGAGCCGGCTCGAGAGCTCGGCATGCTGGGAAACGACGATGACGCCCGATCGAGGTCAGCCGAGCGGAAAACGAGCTAACGTTAGCGTCGATAAATCCATATTTATTCATGTCGAATTTAAACTGAAATCCCAAACACTGACTGTAGTTTATGATGCGGTGAGATTAGATTACTGGATTTACTTCAGGAATAAAGACACAACTACAAGAAAACACACGCTGGAGAAACTGTGGCAAAGAGACTGAAGAAAGAAGCCTTTGAATATATATTTTGTTTGTTTGTTGCACTGAATTTAAGGTTGACCGACAACGTTGTTGAAGTGTTGCACGGATGTTTTCGTTGTTATTTTTCTTCTTACTTATTTACTTGAACATTTGTTTCCCTTGTGGCTCTCTTCTTATCCAGATGCATCGCTCATTACTTTTATTCTTTCTTACTTTCGCAGGATTTCTTGTTACACTGTAAAAAAAAAAAAAGGCAAATAATCTGCCAGTTGCTTTTTATTTTTTAGGCGGGAGATTAAAAGAAGAGACATTTCACTCGTTCAATATCAGCACTTTTATTTACTTTTTATTACATCAAATGATTCAGGGAATTTGAGCTAAAGTACAGTTAAATACTCTTAAATTATTTATTAAATGAACTTTTTGTCATTTTTGCTGAGGACCGAGATCGCGATGATAAAATTGTTGAATATAAAAGATTAACAGCTTTTTGCTTTATTCCACATCTATAATTTATTTCTCGTGTGTTTATGTTTTGCATCAATACGTCAAAGTCAATCCCTTGCATGTGAAAATATTGCCAAAGAATCATATTGTGATTAATGTGAGAATACAAGTCATGGTAAAGGAAGTTATATTGTTATAGTGTTGAGGTTTCACTCCAGATGTGAATCTTCTTGTCTTGGAGATCAGGATAAATTGGCGATAATCAAAAAGAAAACACCACATAGTTGATTCCAAGAGTCATGTGTGTGTGTGTGAATGTTATTTTTGGATCATTCCTGGTGTGCGTTCATCCTTCAGGCTGTACTTCAGGTGCTGTTTCCTGTTGTCCGGGCAGGAGGAGGAACCAACGACATCCCTCCATCCATCTGCAGCAATGTGACCAATACACATTCAGACCGAACGGTGACGTCACACACCGGCACTTAAACTCATCAGGTGAACACAACTGCACACACCTCCACACATAATCTGCAGTCAGTAGAGTCAGCGTTTAAATGAAACTGTATTTATCGTCTTTTTTTCAATATCCTTCGTTAATAAGCAGAACTGCCGCACCGTCTGTCCTCAGCCACGCCGCCATGTTTCCCGTCACAGACTGTGTTCACCTGACAGCCAGTCGGACGTCTGCCTCGTAGGTAAGGCCGAGCCGCTCGCCCTAATGGGGAGATTGTTCCTGATTGCATTGATCTGAGGCTATTTTTAGAAAGCCGCCGGCGTACAAAACATTCATCAGTGTCTGCGAGCTGCGGCGGCTCTGGAGAATACTCCTGATTTCTTTCTTTTTTTTAATTTCTGCTTTTGGCATTTTGTTTTGAGGCTTTTTTTATTATTATTATTATTTCTCTCCGAGGACCAGCAGTGTTTCTGTGTAAGTTTGGAAACCAGGAACTGTGGGAAAAAGAGTTGAATCCCAGTGGGTTTTTATAAAAAAACCTAGTGATGGAGGAGAAGGGAAGCTTGAAAGCGACGCGATGGAGCTCCTGGATCCTCTTTCATCAAACATGGAGGATCAGACATCAGGCTGAGCAGCTCACTGCGGATTGAACGGAGGTAAAAAGCAGACTTTGTAAACTCATAGTTATTGTTTACTCCACTGGTCAACCACTTGCTTTTTTTGGTGTCCCATGATGCACCACAGAGAGGATCGTCTTCCCTTCACAATCTGCATTAAACACAACACTTTTCTTCCTTTTAAGCAAAAAGGCTGAAATGAAAAGATTTAGTATTGTCAGAAATGTTATGAAATATCTGCTTTAACATAAAATAAATGAGCGTCTGCTTCAAAATCAGAATCAATCCATCAATCGTCTGTATCGCTCAGACATGCAGTCATATGCAGAAACACACTGGGAGTGATTTTCATCTTACACAGAGGATTACGCTGTTAGATCTTGTCTCTGCATGAAAAAAGAAGAAGCCTAATCTCATCCTAACAACAAGGGACTCATTTAAATGAAGGCGTCTTTGGAGCCGCCTGGACTTCTGTCACGGCTAAAGTTGAACATCTTAATTACTGATTTCATCCAGCGATAAGTCTCACGGTCTTATCTTTCTGGGAAAAACAAAACAAAGAGAAAATCTGCCGGTGGGAGCGAGATAAGTCGGCTGTGAATCAGCAATGCAAACCCAACACGAGTGTGTTGTTGAGCGGAGTGACATCATCCTGACACGGCTGGAGCCTTTTGTGTGATTTAGTCGAGTTATAAATAATCATATTTTCCCTTTTTTCCCACACGGCTGCTGTTGTCCCATAACCTTCATTCAGGAATGTACAAGAGCATTTTCTATTTGTTGTTGCGTCACCTTGTTGCGTCACCTCCTTGTGTTAACTTGTAGCGGCGCGTTAAGTTGTTGCGCTACAATGTTGTGTTACGTCATTGCATTATGTCGTTACTCTATGTCGTCGCGCTACGTCGTCGCGCTACGTCGTCGCGCTACGTCGTTACTCTACATTGTTACGCTACGTCGTTGCGCTACGTTGTTACTTTACATTGTTACTCTACATTGTTGCGCTACATTGTTGCGCTACATTGTTGCGCTACATTGTTGCGCTACATTGTTGCGCTACATTGTTGCGCTACATCGTTGCGCTATGTTGTTACTCTACATTGTTACGCTACGTTGTTACTCTACATTGTTACTCTACGTTGTTACTTTACATTGTTACTCTACGTTGTTGCGCTACGTTGTTACTCTACGTTGTTGCGCTACGTTGTTGCGCTACGTTGTTACTCTACGTTGTTACTCTACGTTGTTACTCTACGTTGTTACTCTACGTTGTTACGCTACCTTGTTACTCTACGTTGTTACTCTACATTGTTACTTTACATTGTTGCGCTACGTTGTTACTCTACATTGTTACTCTACGTTGTTACGCTACATTGTTGCTCTACGTTGTTGCTCTACGTTGTTGCTCTACGTTGTTACTTTACATTGTTGCGCTACGTTGTTGCGCTACGTTGTTGCGCTACGTTGTTGCGCTACGTCGTCTGTTCATCACTGATGATCGGTTGTTCTGTTGGTCGGTTTGAGAGCAACTTCCAGGGGAAACATTCAGAAATGTTTTGGCTTCCAGAGTCGATGAGCGACTGAAAGCGTCGTTAGCTTCTGTGTCTCGAGCAGCTCGTCTGTGGAGCTTCAGCTCTTCCTTCAGGTCCTGCAGGACTCACCTTCATAGGACCTGGTATGTGCTGTACAGTGACGCTACACACACACACACACACACACACACACACACACACACACACACACACACACACACACACACACACACACACACACACACACGATCAAAAGCATGAATGCACTCATACAGAGAGGATTGTGTTACTTTTTTTAGCCGCTGGATTTTCTTTTCAAACCAATTAAATTCACGACGAACAGAGAATGAAAGCAGATATTTCTGCCATCTTTGGGGGGATTTCTACCTTTCATGAAATGGTTACTGAGCAATCTTGCCCTTCAAAATATGCGACGCACGGTCGCACACGTCGCGCGGCGCGCACACTCACAGACGCACACAGTCGGCGAGGCGCGTGAATCTTTTTGTGGAGAACAAAATGGAGCTGATATGAAACAGGAAGCGGTGCGATGAGCCGAGTTCCACGCCGGCGAAGTGTCTCCTCGCCGCATCGTTCATGACGCTGCTCTCCAACAGTCAAGAGCACAGAGGCCCGATGCGCTGAGTCGGCACTTCTAGTTCCCCCGTTTCACATGCATTAGCCAAGAAAGTTCAAACCCGGAGCTGCAAACACAGTGAAGACGCCACAGGGCGCTGCGGATCACACACTGAGAGACTTCACGCCAGAAATGAACAAAACATAATGCAAAAACCCCGCCAAGAAGTTGGTTTCACGTCATTTGTTTCAGTTTAGAGTTAAATGTGAAGAAACCTGCAAACCCGACGCTGTCGTCCATCTGCAGAACTGCCGACGCCAGCGGTTTGAGAACAACCGGCGCCGCCTGCAGGCAGCAGAAGTATCAGCAGCCGCCTTTAGACCTGCAGCATCAGTGAGTGTTCGTCTGCAGGCAGAGACAATAATGATATAGCTTCCTCAGCTACAAACACTTTATAATAACTACACGCTGTTATTCATCATTTATAAACGTTGTTCCAACATGAACACTCATTAGCATGCAATTCATAAACAGTTATAAATTCATTCTTGATTAACAAGCTTGACTGTTGTGTTTCATTGTTGGGTTTTCATACTTATAGATGATTAATAAGATAATTTATTAAGTAAAACATATGATTTAAATGCCATTTATTCATTCATTGTATAACAAGGAGCTAGATCTTCCTGATATTTCTGATATTTCTGATATTTCTGATCGCTGGGACATGACGAACGCTCCCGTGGACTCAAAGGTGTTGACGGATCGTCTTCAAATGTAAAAGCATCGGTGAGTGACAAAATCAATTTGTAAACGGAACAATTCGCTTCCTGTCCGTCAACGAGTCGGCCAAACGCTCAGTCGTCAATCAACCAATCAACCAATCAATCAATCTGTACGCTGTTTAAAGTCCCGCGGGCGACGCCGTCTCTCAGGTATTTAAAACGCTGGCGAGAGAGCGGACCGCAAAGCGGAGGCTGCTCTGCTCGCCGCCGGTCCTCCAACGAGACGAAGAGGAACCTGCAGTGGAACACTGAGGCGAGACGAAGCCGCCGTCGTCTTCCTCCTTCTGTTCGACTTCCGGACCGACGGGGATGACATCATGTAAACCTGGAAGCCGTGTGATGTGTCACCGTTACCGGTAATTACTCCGAACCATCAGAGAATCACGGGGGGGAAAATCAATGTCAAACAGCTGATCAATACGTATGATTCATTTATTTGAAGGTGCTCACGTGGACATTTACATGTCGCCTCTTTGTTCTCCGCTACATTCATCGTTGGACACATTTAAATGTTCCACCGCCGTAGAAACAATGAATCCATTCACATTGTCTTGCAATGCTCGTAAATGTAACAAGTATTTTTGGGGGATATTTTGTCATGGTGCTACGGAAGCCCTGAGAGGTCAAATTCTGCTAATTCCTATATTAAATAGTTTGATCCTATTGGTTTATGATTTTTTAAAGTAGGGTGTGGATTGTATGCCACGATATTTCTTCTAAATTACTCTTTTTTTAAAATTCTTTACTTAAAATCAGTGTTTTTTGATGCAGTACTCATTTCTACCACAAGGGGCTTTATATTCTACACAGGACTAAACACATTCATGCTGTCTCCCAGGTCAGAAAAACAAACATGGCGTGCATCGCGTCCTCACAGGGATATTGATTCAGGGTTTAGGCAACAAAACCACCTCGTTAGATTTCGCAAAAAAAGGGGCGTGGCTGACGAGAACTTGACTCATGTGAGTGAAATAGGACTCGTGTGAGTCACTTGACTAGATAGTGACGAACGGGGACTGACATGGGAAAGTGTCAACGTTCAGTTTTTAGTTTCACGCGAGTCATGAGGCGTCTCCTGGACCTAAAGAACTCATTGTCTGTTTTTTTCCCTTCAGGGCTTCTGTAGTCTGGAGCATTTTCAACATGGCGACTCCGACTCCTCCGGCATCCAGGCTCCGCCTCCTCTGTTCTTTTCTCCGTACATGAGGTGTTTGAGACGACGCGTTGTTTCATGATTCAGGGATATTGAGCTTTTCCCCTTTTGCTCTAAAACATTCACCGACTTCAGACCAGAAAGAAGATGAGCGTGAATCGCTCTGCTGTCATGCACTCCAAACATGTGATATGAGTCATCTTCAGGGGCCAAATTTACTCTTTCTCCGAAAACCATTATCATAATTTCAATAAATATCGCTCAATATGACTTACGTCGCTTCAAGAAATCATCATAAAAACGTTCAAACGATCAAACGACATCCGTTAAGACGCTAATGAACCCAGAGCTAAATTATCTTCTGCAGCATTTGGATAATTTGTATAAAGTTAAGCTGACAAATCCTCAATATGTCAGAAATGCAAAGTGCAATTACTTGCCAAGCTCGTTTTTTATTATTTATGGATAAATCCAAAGAACCTGGAATCTTTTGGTTGAGCCGTCGTGTTCGCTCTGCTGGTTTTCAAATGGAACGGAAGGTGATCGCAGCCCGTAATGACGGACACACACACACACACACACACACACACACACACACACACACACACACACACACACACACACTGTGCAACAGCCACAGACGACTTGACATTTGAATGGGAGCTCAAACGGGAATGTAGAAGTTAAACGCTCGACTGAAAGAATGAAAAACAGCACGGTGAGCCTCAGGGTGTTGTGTCAGATCCCCTGCAAGTTGCTACAAGCTAAATCCACAAGCAGAAGTCTAATTTTATCTCCGTCTCACCTGATATAACCTCAACCTCCCTTTTTTTTTCATATCTCTGTATCTTCTCCTTTGTTCTTTTCATCTGGATTCAGAATTCTGAACCTAATTTCATAGATTTCAGTATATTTATTTGATAACATAATGCCTCATTTGCATATTGAAAGAGATAAATAATACATTTTCATAGTTTTGTTTACACTATTCTCACGTATCTCCCCTTAAAACATACATGTGACTATAGGAACCCCTTAAATACATTTTTAATAGACAGAATATCTTCATTGTAAATTAATCCTCAAGTTTCTTCGCTGGCAGTGCTCTCAAGTATAGGAACACGAGAACACACACACACACACACACACACACACACACACACACACACTCCCACAGTTTTTCCTCCCGTCTCTCGGCTTTCTTCTCGCCATCAGCAGCCAGCGTTGGCGCGCGCGGCGTTCAACCCTTTTTGTGCTGAGTCAGCAGAAAGTATAGATGCAGCGTCTGGACCCCCCCCCCCCTCCTCCATCTCTCCAAATAAGCAAAGAAAGCGTCTCTGCATTCCTGTGGCAGCATCTAAAGGAACAATTCAGTAAAAAAGAAGGGAAGAATCCTGCGTGCCGTCCTAATGAGATCAAGATGGATTATGAGCTGCACTCTGCAGCGAGCTGCCAGCGCCGACGCGGCCCGCCGAGCGCCGAGCTGCCGCTGCCGAAGATGTAAAAAGGCCAACTTTTAATCTGGTTTCTCCCCTCGTGGAAAGCCGTAATAAGTAATCGCGTTACCCATCAGGCCCCCCCGACTCTCTGCCGCGGGGCTGCGTGCATTACCGACGGTGAGAAATGATCCGGCTGAAATCCAACCCGCCCTGAAGAGACGCGATGCTGGTGGGTGCTGCTGAGAGAGAGAGAGGTCAAAGGGCGTCCGACTGCAATTTCAAAGACAAATCTCCTTAAAGTCCGAGCGATTCCGCTTCATCGACACGCAGAATATCAAACGCCGCACGCGAGGAAGCCGCTCGCGCCCTTTGACCCCGCCGCTTTGCTTCTGGAGCCGCGGCGACGCGGCGGCGCTAAACACCAGATTCAGTTTCATCCGTGTTTTAAACAGCGGGAAGCGGCGAACTCTCTTCCTTTCATCCTCTCGGAAATCCCGGCGTTAAAATCAGATTTAATTCGGGGGGAGTGTGAGACAGACGCATGAATATGTTCTGACTTTTATCCCTCGCGGTTTAAGGCTCATAAATGATTAATGTGAAATATCCCACAAAGCAACTCAATATCGTCTTTACTTTAAGATTCATGGTGTCTTTTCTTTTCGTGTCTTTTAATAAAGTCCACTGACACACAGCTGGAGGAGACTCTTTAAATGTAGAAGTTCCTTTTACATTTACACAAGTTGTTGTTATTTCATGGATCTTTTGTTTCTTTAATATTATATTTTTGAAATGTGCTTTTGCATGTTGTTCTCACCGTGATATGCAGCTTATTATAAGTTATGTGATCATCATGGTCGCTTATTGACCTCGAACGCCGAATACAGTTAGCATCAGTTAGCTTCAGGCCAATCGCAGTTAGCATCAGTTAGCTCCAGGCCAATCGCAGTTAGCTTCAGGACAATCGCAGCTAGCATCAGTTAGCTCCAGGCCTATCACAGTTAGCATCAGTTAGCTCAAGGCCTATCACAGTTAGCATCAGTTAGCTCCAGGCCTATCGCAGTTCGCTTCAGGACAATCGCAGTTAGCATCAGTTAGCTCCAGGCCTATCACAGTTAGCATCAGTTAGCTCAAGGCCTATCACAGTTAGCATCAGTTAGCTCCAGGCCTATCACAGTTCGCTTCAGGACAATCGCAGTTAGCATCAGTTAGCTCCAGGCCAATCGCAGTTAGCTTCAGGACAATCGCAGTTAGCATCAGTTAGCTCCAGGCCTATCACAGTTAGCATCAGTTAGCTCAAGGCCTATCACAGTTAGCATCAGTTAGCTCCAGGCCTATCACAGTTCGCTTCAGGACAATCGCAGTTAGCATCAGTTAGCTCCAGGCTAATCGCATTTAGCTCCAGGCCAATCGCAGTTAGCATCAGTTAGCTCCAGCGCTCCATTGTCTCACAGTGGAGGAATCTCAGTGACATTGATTTTACATTTTGGGAGATTTGATTTACAACCTTTTAGCTTTGACTTGGCGACTTTTTACAGCGAGGACTTCATCCAGTGAACGATGAGCAGTTTAATATAAATGAGTTATTTTTAAACCAAGTGGTGCTGATGGAGCTCTTAATAATTCACTCTCCCAAATTCAAACTGCACCGTCGTACCTGGAGCGTGATGTGTGATACTGAGTGATGAAGCGATGGAAGAAATGACTCAAATAAGTTTGAAACAGACGTCTTATCGGCCCTTCTGTAAGTTGACGGGGTTAAAAATCAAGCGCACCTCCAGCCTGTGAACACCATCAGATGAGTCAGCGGCCGAGCGTCGGTTGCAACGGTTTTCCATTCCCCTCGCTTCCTCCCTCCCTCCCTCGCTCCCTCCCTCCTTCACTCCCTCCCTCCCTCACGCCACAGTCCAGTCATCCCTTTCCACATCCAGACCCAACTTCCCCGACACACTCACGAAGCGCAATTAAACCTCTTTAGCTCGGCGCTTATGAATATTCACCAGCTCGAGTGACGACGTGTCATTTTGTTCACAGAAATTGATTGCGATTGAATTAGCATAATTAAACATTATCTTCTGGCGATGCCGCTGGACGAGACTCCCCTCGGCCGTGTTTCCATGTGTGTGTGTGTGTGTGTGTGTGTGTGTTGGCGCGGTGGATGATATAATTATGTTTGGGAGACAATGGGAGCCCGCGGTATTGTTATTAATGCGTTGTGTTAATAGTGACGCCCCCGACATGAACGGGCACGTCCACAGGACGGCTTGTGAGACAGAAGTGTGTGTTTCTGTCTGGCTTTTCCAACCGTGGATGTGTGTGTGTGTGTGTGTGTGTGTGTGTGTGTGTGTGTGTGTGTGTGTGTGTGTGTGTGTGTGTGTTTATGGCTTCTCGCCAATACATCGGGCTTACAGTGGCCTTTTATTAAATATTGGATCAATAAAAAAAACACACTTCTGATGTCGGGAAAAATAACAATCACGCTGTATTTTTCTCCCAAAGGATTCATTTTCAAGTGAAAACTCAAACGCTCATTGATCACCAAGCGAGATTTGTGCTTTTTTAAGAGCTCATATCTTCTTCTGGTCATCACAGACTTATTTCTTTGTGCCGCTGCCTCGATCAGCGCACCTTTCTAGACACATTACAACCTGCTGAGTCCGCCGATAGCACCAAATCCTCTGTGGGTCAAACACGCTGGGTCGCTTTACGAGCGCCAGCTTCCGCTTCAGCTGGATGTTTGAGATGCGTTCGAGGTCCAGGAAGAACGTTTCACTTCTTTAGAGCATAAAAACGGACGTCTGGGTAAATAATCTCATGAACTTGCATCAGATTTACGTAACGCTGACTTCCACTTATTAAAGACAGTTAGTAAGTAGTTTTAAGTTCTATTAAAGTCGTGTATTTCCTCTGTGGTTGTGGTTATGCTGTTGAGTGTTTGTTTTACTACTTTGCAGCATCTTTGAGGTCGAGATTCATCTCTTTAGAGGCAGTTTTTTCATACGTCTTGTCCAACTTCTAGGGGGCGCTAGGGAGACATTTCTATTGACACAAATTTGACGCCTATTTCATACGTTTAAGTTCACCAGGCCTGACAAGCGTGTCAAACTTTAGTGAGTTTTGGAGTAAGACAAGTCTCCCAAAAAGACGTCCAATGTTCTGAAATAAAAATCATGACAATAATGACAAAAATGACAATATTTAACTGGGAAAAAAAAGTGCAGATTACTCAAGTCTAAACTGCTTATTGTGAGTTTCCAAACAAGTAGCACAGAAAACTTTAAAGACGTATTTAAATGTTCAGTTTCTTGGCTCGGGCCGGACTTTCCCGTCGTGGCCTCGCTGCAGTTTAATGAGGAGGAAAATACTCCCGAGAGTGTGTTTGCTTTTCTTTTGGCACCAGATTCTCGACGCCGTGACCTGAGGAGAACTGCGAACCTGAGCAGAGCCTCGTGCATGCGTTCATACTTGACTCGCTGACAGTTTGTCTTGAAGCCGCGCCTCCTGTTAGCGAGCGGAGGCTGCAGCCGCCGCCGCGCTCGGGTCCACGTGTCGCTCCACGTGCACGACGAGAGCACACTCCCCGTACGACCGAAGCCCAGTAACTACACCGAGTGAGTCATAAGGGTGTGTGAGTGTGTGTGAGTGTGTGTTCCTATCCATTCACCACAATAACACAGACCTCACAGGCCAGTGGCTCCGCGCCCAAACCCATCCATCCCCGTGACAGGCGCTGTTTACATAGCGATGGTTACTCGCAGGCGGAGGAGCTCGCAGTGGAGTCTGATCCATGTTTTCCTTTCGCCAGTGAAACGCCGCGACCCCGGGTTCATCGTTTCTACCGGCTGACTGTTATTCCTCTCATCGCTCTCACGGCACGTGAACAGAAAGAAGGAAATAAAGAGTGAGAATGAGGAAAATGTGTCAGTGAGACACGATCACAATGTGTTGAAACGAGTGCAGAAGAAGGAATTGAACTTCACTTCCCATAGTTCCTTTAAATTGAGGCTATAACTTTGGCGCTTCCTCTACAGCTGAACAACCTGATCTCACAGGAAGGTGTATGAATGGTGTCATGATGTCGTATCGAAGGCTAACTTGTGTGTCAGTGTAGTGAAGAAATAAAAATATAACAGCGGGGCTTGAAATAAGGACATTTTAAAAACAAAAGCACTGAAAAACTATTTCAAACATCACTAACGTACACTTTAAATGTTACTCTACAACACTTTGGGACAGGAACAACGGCCTGCTGGGTGAAAGTCCTGTCTTTGTCGTAGCGATCCGCCTCTACACAAGTAGCTTTTCTCCCTTTTTATAAATCACTTGCATTGAGCGTAGCATCTTCACGCATAATGCATTTCCATTGCGGTCAATACAGACGACATGGCGTAGAATGACACGCAAAAACACGCAAAAAGCTAAATTGTCATTGTTATTTTCACGGTAAATGTGAGACATTCTCACCCCGATGCGCCACGCACAGTCACTTCCCTTTTCACAGGAAGTTAGACATGATTCGTCATCTCGTTTCATGCTTTTATTTTGAAACACAAAGTCGCTGGCTCGACGCGACTCCAACTTTGGTCCAAAGATCCAACACAAAACACACAGGAAGCTCTTCTCTTAATCTCAACCTCTGTAACTGGGGAGCAGGATTAATAAAGATGTTGTTTGTTTTTTTCCCTTCACCACTTCTGCACTTTAGTTTTCAAACCAACTGAAATGATTTTCAAAATAAAGCTAAAATGATCTCAACTCTGCCGGCAGATATTTCCATTTATTGCCACTCGGATGGTTTTTTCTTCCTCCCTTCGCCGTGTGAGAACATTAGGTACAGAACACATTGATCTGAGATTATTACTTCTCATTATGCCTCAAGACACAAGAAGAAGAAGAGGAAGAAGAAGAGGAAGAAGAAGAAGAAGAGGAAGAAGAAGAAGAGGAAGAAGAGGTGTAATCACGCCGTCAAAGCGCCGCTGGCAGCTGCGACTCTGAAATGGCAGGTCAGGACTTTAATACCCCGGCAGTCCGAAGAGAGCGGCGGTTCACAGAGGGCGTAATAAAGGAAATTAGACTAATAACCGGCGGTGGGGTATGCATTGCGGGTTATGTAATTGTTCTCTCAATCAATCAATAAAGTCTTGACCTGGGAAATGAGCCCAGCGTTCCGTCTGGCAGGCGCTTCCCCGGCTCCTGCTGCGAGCGCTGAAATGAAAACCAGCGTGCAGGACCGAGGAAAGCTCGGCTCCGTGTGTGTTTAATACGCTGACTGACAGCACTGTGCTGCAATGCATGTTGGGGGCAGTCGTGATAGATGTCCGACGTACGTCTCCAAATAAGGTGTTGCTCGCCGCGGGCCTTCGGAATAAAAACACACACACACGGATAGATGTACAGCAGCTTCATTATATACGCACGGCGTACGCACGGCCCCCCAGTGACAAGCCGGGGTTATTATATGCTACACATTAGCAGCTGGATACTTAATTAGTCGACTGAATCCTGCCCCCGTTAGGGAACAGGGAGCACCAGAGGAGTCGCTAAGTGGAAAGTCAGCACATCGGGAACGCTCCGGAGACAGGAAACACATGAACATGAAGATGCAGAGGAGAAAAGAAACTAACACATAACAGAGCATATGAATCCAGGAGATAAAGAACATACACACTACAGATGTGTGTACATTTAATACGGCATATTAATAATCATGCTGTAGCAGCTGAAATACATTTTAACTGACTGCATTAAATACTTATCCGCAGTCAAAGGAAGAATAAATGCAGCATTTCACACCAATAAATGTCTCTTCAGCTTCTTTCTTTCTAGTTTATGGAACTTGTCTTTCTGAGAAAATGTTTTTTTTTCTTCTGTTTTTATTGTCCCTTATCTATTTTATTGTTTTGTTCATTTTATTGTGCTCCCTCTACATATTTATGTCTCTTGCGTGTTCATTAGTCTCCCGTTGTTTCAGCGCTGTATGTATTTCTATAGTTGTACCCGACTTTCATCCATATAAAGCCTCATAAAGCGCTTTGTACTGAACTAACTGATTTACTGTGGCGGGAAGTGATGCTTTTATGTGAGCGGTTTGTTTAAGAAGAAGAGGAAGAAACCGACTTGTTGTTAGCACTATAATGATATTAATGCTGCTGGAAATGCTTATAGATTAGTTTCTTTGTCGACCGTTCTGTTGCACGGAGCAGCCGCCGCTTATTAGCAGTTTGCAGGTTTTAAGTCATTTTTAAGGTCTTTACTCACTGAAGAGCGTGACGAATATAATATTTTCTTTCAATAAGACACAACTACTTTTAATAAGACACGCCGAACTTCAATAAGACACACCCACCTTCAATAAGACACACCCACCTTCAATAAAACACGCCTACCTTCAATAAGACACACCCACCTTCAATAAGACACACCCACTTTCAATAAAACACGCCTACCTTCAATAAGACACACCCACCTTCAGTAAAACACGCCTATATTCAATAAGACACACCCACCTTCAATAAAACACGCCTACATTCAATAAGACACACCCACCTTCAATAAAAAACGCCTACCTTCAATAAAACACGCCTACATTCAATAAGACACACCCACCTTCAATAAAAAACGCCTACCTTCAATAAAACACGCCTACATTCAATAAGACACACCCACCTTCAATAAAACAAGCTACATTCAATAAGACACACATGCCTTCAATAAGACACACCCACCATCAATAAAACACGCCTACATTCAATAAGACACACCCACCTTCATTAAACACGCCTACATTCAATAAGACACACCCACCGTCAATAAAACACGCCTACATTCAATAAGACACACCCACCTTCAATAAAACACGTCTACATTCAATAAGACACACCCACCTTCAATAAAACACGCCTACCTTCAATAAAACACGCCTACCTTCAATAAGACACGCCTACCTTCAATAAAACACGCTACATTCAATAAGACACACCTACCTTGAATAAGACACACCCACCTTCAATAAGACACACCCACCGTCAATAAAACACGCTACATTCAATAAGACACGCCTACCTTCAATGAGACACACCGACCGTCAATAAGACACACCTACTTTCAAAAAACACGCTACATTCAATAAGACACACCTACCTTCAATAACACACACCCACCGTCAATAAAACACGCCTACATTCAATAAGATACACCCACCTTCAATAAAAAACGCCTACATTCAATAAGACACACCCACCTTCAATAAAACACGCCTACAATCAATAAAACACGCCTACCTTCAAAAAGACACGCCTACCTTCAATAAAACACGCTACATTCAATAAGACACACCTACCTTCAATAAGACACACCCACCTTCAATAAGACACACCCACCTTCAATAAAACACGCCTACCTTCAATAAGAAACACCCACTTTAAAAAAAACACGCTACATGCAATAAGACACACCTACCTTCAATAAGACACACCCACCGTCAATAAAACACGCCTACCTTCAATAAAACACACCCACCTTCAATAAAACACGCCTACCTTCAATAAAACACGCCTACCTTCAATAAGACACACCCACCTTCAATAAGACATACCTACCTTCAATAAGACACACCCACTTTCCAAAAAACACGCCTACATTCAATAA
Organism: Clinocottus analis; assembly: GCF_023055335.1. Lineage (NCBI taxonomy): Eukaryota > Metazoa > Chordata > Actinopteri > Perciformes > Cottidae > Clinocottus > Clinocottus analis. The sequence goes on along the minus strand of NW_027175832.1, from coordinate 19,941,495 downwards.
GACACACCTACCTTCAGTAAAACACACCCACTTTCCCCAAAACACGTCTACCTTCAATAAAACACGCCTACATTCAATAAGACACACCCACCTTCAATAAAACACGCCTACATCCAATAAGACACACCCACCTTCAATAAAACACGCCTACATTCAATGAGACACACCCACCTTCAATAAAACACGCCTACATTCAATAAGACACACCCACCTTCAATAAAACACGCCTACCTTCAATAAAACACGCCTACCTTCAATAAGACACACCCACTTTCCCCAAAACACGCCTACCTTCAATAAAACACGCCTACATTCAATAAGACACACCCACTTTCCCAAAAACACGCCTACATTCAATAAGACACACCCACTTTCCCAAAACACGCCTACATTCAATAAGACACACCCACCTTAAATAAAACACGCCTACATTCAATACGACACACCCAATTTCCCAAAAACACGCCTACATTCAATAAGACACACCCACTTTCCCAAAAACACGCCTACATTTAATAAAACACGCCTACATTCAATAAAACACACCTACATTCTATAAGACACACCCACTTTCCCAAAAACACGCCTACATTCAATAAGACACACCCACTTTCCCAAAAACACGCCTAAATTCAATAAGACACACCCAATTTCCAAAAAACATGCCTACATTCAATAAGACACACCCAATTTCCCCAAAACACGCCTACATTCAATAAAACACGCCTACATTCAATAAAACACGCCTACATTCAATAAGACACACCCACTTTCCCAAAAACACACCTACATTCAATAAAACACGCCTACATTCAATAAAACACGCCTACATTCAATAAGACACACCCACTTTCCCAAAAACACACCTACATTCAATACGACACACCCACTTTCCAAAAAACACGCCTACATTCAATAAGACACACCCACTTTCCCAAAAACACGCCTACATTCAATAAAACACGCCTACATTCAATAAAACACGCCTAGATTCAATAAAACACACCCACTTTCCCAAAAACACGCCTACATTCAATACGACACACCCACTTTCCAAAAAACACGCCTACATTCAATAAGACACGCCTACATTCAATAAGACACACCCACTTTCCCAAAAACACGCCTAAATTCAATAAGACACACCCACTTTCCAAAAAACACGCCTACATTCAATAAGACACACCCACTTTCCCAAAAACACACCTACATTCAATACGACACACCCACTTTCCAAAAAACACGCCTACATTCAATAAGACACACCCACTTTCCCAAAAACACGCCTACATTCAATAAAACACGCCTACATTCAATAAAACACGCCTACATTCAATAAAACACACCCACTTTCCCAAAAACACGCCTACATTCATTACGACACACCCACTTTCCAAAAAACACGCCTACATTCAATAAGACACGCCTACATTCAATACGACACACCCACTTTCCAAAAAACACGCCTACATTCAATAAGACACACCCACTTTCCCCAAAACACGCCTACATTCAATAAAACACGCCTACATTCAATAAAACACGCCTACATTCAATAAAACACACCCACTTTCCCAAAAACACGTCTACATTCAATAAAACACACCCACTTTCCCAAAAACACGCCTACATTCAATAAAACACACCTACATTCAATAAAACACGCCTAAATTCAATAAGACACACCCACTTTCCCAAAAACACGCCTACATTCAATAAGACACACCCACTTTCCCCAAAACACGCCTACATTCTATAAGACACACCCACTTTCCAAAAAACACGCCTACATTCAATAAGACACACCCACTTTCCCAAAAACACGCCTACATTCAATAAAACACGCCTACATTCAATAAAACACGCCTACATTCAATAAGACACACCCACTTTCCCAAAAACATGCCTACATTCAATAAGACACACCCACTTTCCCAAAAACACGCCTACATTCAATAAAACACACCCACTTTCCCAAAAACACGCCTACATTCAATAAAACACGCCTACATTCAATAAAACACGCCTAAATTCAATAAGACACACCCACTTTCCCAAAAACACGCCTACATTCAATAAGACACACCCACTTTCCCAAAAACACACCTACATTCAATACGACACACCCACTTTCCAAAAAACACGCCTACATTCAGTAAAACACACCTACATTCAATAAAACACGCCTAAATTCAATAAGACACACCCACTTTCCAAAAAACACGCCTAAATTCAATAAAACACGCCTACATTCAATAAAACACGCCTACATTCAATACGACACACCCACTTTCCAAAAAACACGCCTAAATTCAATAAAACACGCCTACATTCAATAAAACACGCCTAAATTCAATAAGACACACCCACTTTCCCAAAAACACGCCTACATTCAATAAGACACACCCACTTTCCCAAAAACACGCCTACATTCAATAAAACACGCCTACATTCAATAAAACACGCCTACATTCAATAAAACACACCCACTTTCCCAAAAACACGCCTACATTCAATAAAACACACCCACTTTCCCAAAAACACGCCTACATTCTATAAGACACACCCACTTTCCAAAAAACACGCCTACATTCAATAAGACACACCCACTTTCCCAAAAACACGCCTACATTCAATAAAACACGCCTACATTCAATAAAACACGCCTACATTCAATAAGACACACCCACTTTCCCAAAAACACGCCTACATTCAATACGACACACCCACTTTCCAAAAAACACGCCTACATTCAATAAGACACGCCTACATTCAATACGACACACCCACTTTCCCAAAAACACGCCTACATTCAATAAGACACACCCACTTTCCAAAAAACATGCCTACATTCAATAAGACACACCCACTTTCCCAAAAACACGCCTACATTCAATAAAACACACCCACTTTCCCAAAAACACGCCTACATTCAATAAAACACGCCTACATTCAATAAAACACGCCTAAATTCAATAAGACACACCCACTTTCCCAAAAACACGCCTACATTCAATAAGACACACCCACTTTCCCAAAAACACGCCTAAATTCAATAAGACACACCCAATTTCCAAAAAACATGCCTACATTCAATAAAACACACCCACTTTCCCAAAAACACGCCTACATTCAATAAAACACGCCTACATTCAATAAAACACGCCTACATTCAATAAGACACACCCACTTTCCCAAAAACACGCCTACATTCAATACGACACACCCAATTTCCAAAAAAAACGCCTACATTCAATAAGACACACCCACTTTCCCCAAAACACGCCTACATTCAATAAAACACGCCTACATTCAATAAAACACGCCTACATTCAATAAAACACGCCTACATTCAATAAGACACACCCACTTTCCAAAAAACACGCCTACATTCAATAAGACACGCCTACATTCAATACGACACACCCACTTTCCCAAAAACACGCCTACATTCAATAAGACACACCCACTTTCCAAAAAACATGCCTACATTCAATAAGACACACCCACTTTCCCAAAAACACGCCTACATTCAATAAAACACACCCACTTTCCCAAAAACACGCCTACATTCAAGAAAACACGCCTACATTCAATAAAACACGCCTAAATTCAATAAGACACACCCACTTTCCCAAAAACACGCCTACATTCAATAAGACACACCCACTTTCCCAAAAACACGCCTAAATTCAATAAGACACACCCAATTTCCAAAAAACATGCCTACATTCAATAAAACACACCCACTTTCCCAAAAACACGCCTACATTCAATAAAACACGCCTACATTCAATAAAACACGCCTAAATTCAATAAGACACACCCACTTTCCCAAAAACACGCCTACATTCAATAAGACACACCCACTTTCCCAAAAACACGCCTAAATTCAATAAGACACACCCAATTTCCAAAAAACATGCCTACATTCAATAAGACACACCCAATTTCCCCAAAACACGCTTACATTCAATAAAACACGCCTACATTCAATAAGACACACCCACTTTCCCAAAAACACGCCTACATTCAATAACACACGCCTACATTCAATAAAACACGCCTACATTCAATAAGACACACCCACTTTCCCAAAAACACGCCTACATTCAATACGACACACCCAATTTCCAAAAAAAAGCCTACATTCAATAAGACACACCCAATTTCCAAAAAACATGCCTACATTCAATAAGACACACCCACTTTCCCAAAAACACGCCTACATTCAATAAAACACGCCTACATTCAATAAGACACACCCACTTTCCAAAAAACACGCCTACATTCAATAAGACACACCCACTTTCCCCAAAACACGCCTACATTCAATACGACACACCCACTTTCCCAAAAACACGCCTACATTCAATAAGACACACCCACTTTCCCAAAAACACGCCTACATTCAATAAAACACGCCTACATTCAATAAAACACGCCTACATTCAATAAGACACAGACACTTTCCCAAAAACACGCCTAAATTCAATAAGACACACCCACTTTCCAAAAAACACGCCTACATTCAATAAGACACACCCACTTTCCCAAAAACACGCCTACATTCAATAAGACACACCTACCTTCAATAAGACACACCCACCTTCAATAAAACACGCCTACCTTCAATAAGACACACCCACCTTCAATAAAACACACCCACCTTCAATAAGACACTCCCACCTTCAATAAAACACGCCTACCTTCAATAAGACACACCCACTTTCCAAAAAACACGCCTACATTCAATAAGACACACCTACCTTCAATAAAACACGCCTACCTTCAATAAGACACACGCACCTTCAATAAAACACACCTACCTTCAATAGGACACGCCTACCTTCAATAAGACACACCTACCTTCAATAAGACACACCCACTTTCAAAAAAACACGCTACATTCAATAAGACACACCTACCTTCAATAAGACACACCCACCTTCAAAAAAACACGCTACATTCAATAAGACACACCCACCTTCAATAAAACACGCCTACATTCAATAAGACACACCCACCTTCAATAAAACACGCCTACATTCAATCAGACACACCCACCTTCAATAAAACAGGACTACCTTCAATAGGACACGCCTACCTTCAATAAGACACACCTACCTTCAATAAGACTCACCCACTTTCAAAAAAAAATGCTACATTCAATAAGACACACCTACCTTCAATAAGACACACCCACCTTCAATAAAACACGCCTACCTTCAATAAAACACACCTACCTTCAATAAAACACACCCACCTTCACTAAGACACACCCACCTTCAATAAGACACGCCCACCTTTAATAAGACACGCCTACCTACAATAACATCAGTGAGCAGCATGAAGTTATACAAAGACCCGCACAACTCAGACTAAAGCGCCACAATGTTAAGGTGCGTTCACAGGATTTTGTCCATTTGTGAATTCACTTTTCTTGTGACTTCATTGATCCATTTAGCAATTATCTGGATTGAAAGTGTCTCATCTTTGTCTCATTTGTAACCCCTATCATCAAATGTGTTGTTTCCGGTGAAAAAGAAAGAAACGTCATTGTGTGACTCCTGTCTTCAACCTTGATCAGTATTGTTCTACGCAACACAAAAAGAGACAAAACCTCTTTGTGTTTGTGAACAGAAAAGAAAAATAGAGAAAAAAGAACCTGGACCATCGCAGAAAATAACTTTTTCCCTTCAATCTTCACAGCAATGTTCACAGGAATTCCTCCTACACTGAAGTTTCTCTCAAAGACATTATTCTATAGGTAGCTGATGTCACTTTGTATTCCAGAGGTATTGTTCTGCCTCTCGTCGGACCGATAATAGAGCGCTATAGACCGAACATGAACTAACATAACAGGGGAGGGAGGGAGCTGTCAATCAAACACAGTCCTGAAAGGAAACAAAAAGACCCTTATGGATGGAAAGTGTGTTTTTTAGGGGGTTGTTTAAGTGTCAAAAAACCTCCAAACATCCAAACGTCCCTTCAGAAACTCGTCAAACGTCCTCGTCCACGGTGTTTTTTTCTGAAGGTCCTCGGGCTGCAGGTGGAGCGGCTGTTGAGTCCGTCACCTTTAGCTTCCGGCGGCGTCACGAGGCCGAAATCAGGAGGAAAAACAAGTTGAAAAAGGTCAGAGCTTGAACGGTCAGAGTGATTGTCACGCGAGGGCTTTGCGGAGAGAAATCTTTCACTTCTTTTATAGGTCAATGAAGTGTTCGTCTAGAAAGGTCAGACATTTCTTGCCCTCTTTTCCTTCGTTCCTTTAACGCCGACCCCGACCTACTCCATTTCTTTCTGAGCTCTGTGACACATGAAGTTTCAGCATTTCACACAAAAAAAAACCTCCCAGCCACGAAAGTTTCAACCTCGAACGCCCAGAAGTCTTTTGGGAAATCTTTTGGGATCCTTTTGGGATTCATTTTGGAGCTTTTGGGGGGCCTTTTGGGGGCCTTGTGGGGGCCTTTTGGGGGCGTTTTGGGGGCCTTTTGGAGGCCTTCAGGGTGTGCTTTTGGAGGCCTTTTGGGGGCCTTTTGGGGGCCATTTGGAGGCCTTTTGGGGGCCTTTTGGGAGCCTTATGGGAGCCTTTTGGGGGCCTCAAGGGAGCCTTTTGGGGGCCTTTTGGGGGCCTTTTGGAGGCCCTTATGGAGGCCTTTTGGAGGCCTTTTGGGGACCTTTTGGGGGCCTTTTGGAGGCCTTTTGGGTGCCTTTTGGAGGCCTTTTGGGAGCCTTTTGGGAGCCGATGGTGTGGAGATACGATCCACGACGTACCGCCATCACGCAATAATAATCTCCACGTCGAATAAAAGAGAGCGAGAGGAGCTGGAGGGGAATCTAATAAGCATATTAACGACGAGAGAAGAGTGATTTTTAATCACAGATAAGAGTTTTATCAGCCTTTTGGGGCACGAATCTCTTCCACACTTTAGCCTCTGTGTGGAAGAGATTACCGACGGGATTGAGCTCGTGTGGGACGGAGCAGAGTGAAAAAGAGAAAAGTCAGTTCATTACGACGACATTAACTTCGAATCAATTTGCTTTTCCTGCGATAAAAAGGGAGACCGAAGCGGAACGCAAATAATGGAATCATTAATATCATTTTTATGAATTGTATGTCTCTTTTTGAATGATTCAGGGTTTTTTCTTACTTTTCATAATCTGGCAACCACACACACACACACACACACACACACACACTTATTCTCTCTACAAAGAAAGGCCCTGGGAGTCAACTCTGTAATTAAGACACATTAACATGTAACACCTAACAGACTCAGGCTCAATTAACTCATCGGCTATTAAACTATATTGGAGCGCGGCGCTGGAAACGGTGGCGTTCGTTATGGAAACTGCTATCTGCATATTTCACATCGCCTTCGTGAACTAATGAAAAAAGATATCTGCCAGAGGAGGAAGGGCTGGTGTTATTGGTAACTCAGAAGGGAGGTTTTGAATTGCTGCTTTTGAACTCGGTGACACGCAGCACGTGTCGCCCTGCGGGCCGACGGCCTCAAACGGTTTGTGTGGAGTCGAGTGAGTCGATTGAGAGCTCACGCTTTACCTCGGGAGGGAGGGCGACGACTCGTCGATGCTGTGGGTGCAGAGGGATGGAGGTTGGTCCATGCGGGTCTGTGCAATGTGATGAATTGTTGTGCGGGTTTGAAGGATAATCTGAGAAGCCTCGGGCTGGCGGCTTCAGGTAATTCCTTCTCCTGTGCGGTGCCGCCCTCTGCTGGGTGCTTGTGTTACTGCACACCGGTGGGAGTCAACCCAATACCCCGCTTCCCTTTACAGGCGTCAGTTCAGCAGATCATTGTCATCATTATTCTCCAGAAAAGGGAACGTTTTGTGGTTGAAAGGAACCAATAACTAACTAACAACCAACCAAACTCTCTGCCAAAAACAACTTTTCATTCATGCATTTTACAAATAGACGAGACTATTTTAAAACAAATACTGGAAGCAACTTGTTCATTATATATATTTTTACAAATGCTAAATCTTCATCATTGAACCTTTACATAAAAAAACACATTTCTTACATCTCGTGCAAAAGCGAAACACTTCATTTAAAAATATATTAACACTTCTAAAACATTATATTGTTGCATGCTAACTATAAAACACTTACCTGCAGTCTTTGGCATTTTATTTTGTATAAATAAAGACAAACAAATGTGCTAATTCTCAATACTTTCTCTCATAACAACAGGAGGTGAGACTCTGTGGTTCAGGTTTCAATACCTGAACCATAATTACCAGATTGTGTTTCTTAAAATATTGTCGAGGGGCAACATTGTTGCAGCGTTCGCGGCTCCAATCGCACTTCCACCCAGCGGCCACGAGGGGGCAGCACTGCACCAGAACATGAACGCTCCTGAAGGCAACTAAACGTCTCACAGCACATTTAAAGCATACTTCATCACAAATAAATCTTTTTTTTTACTTTTACAGCATCTGAACTGACCTGCAGCTGTTCTCAGGTTTGTGTACATTTGAGTCAGCGCAGTGGAAAAACCCATCAATGATCCACAGGCCGAGCGTCCAGGGAGTCAACATGACACGACTCTGGACCAGAGACAGGTCGCCTCACCCCGCCGTCAGGACAAACAACAAGTGAAAGACAGAGTTTGGATGAAGCAGCAGAATAAATCAGCAGAAGAACCGTCAGGTCAAACTAGTAAATCCTCTACTGACGGATAAAGTGAGTCATAAACTCCAAACTCCATCTGACGAAGCAGCAGAGTTGCTCCAGAGGTCAGATATTTATGTCACTTGATACGTACGTCTGTATTGTCTATGTGAGTCTGCATTGTGGCAGCATTTCACACAACAAGACTAAAGGAGGATGGAGTGGGAGATGAGGAGAGAGTTGAGAAGTTAAGAAAGAGAGAAAGAAAGAAAGAAAGAATGAAAGAAAGAGAGAGAGAAAGGAAGAAAGAAAGATACTGGCCGACAGTCGGGAACACGTCCTCCTCCGGCCGAACGTCTCGCTGTAAATCTATCAGACGCCAAAGACATCCAGAGACCCTCTGTGTGCGTGTGTGTGTGTGTGTGTGTGTGTGTGTGTGTGTGTGTGTGTGTGTGTGTGTGTGTGTGTGTGTGTGTGTGTGTGTGTGTGCGTCTTGGCGAGTGAGGAAGAAGTTTTGTTTTCCATGGACTCGTTTGGAGTGGGTTGAAAAACTACTGACGTGTGAAAATAAATAAACGTATGAATCAAATTCAGTCGACTGAAGAATTAACTTCCAACTTCAGTTGTCCTCGCACAGCCGACTGCAGCCGATCCAGATACATTTTGAATAAAGAAACTCAAAGAAATGAGGTGAAATGTCTTGTTCAGATTCGTTTCATCCGACTCTGCAACCATCTGCCCTCCTGAACTCTTTTAATCCACAAAAAAACACCAATATTCAACATGTCTTTGATATTTCAATGCGCTCTGCGTTCTCTGCTTCGCGGGTTCAACAGGTTTTTAATTCAATTAGGTTTTTGTGGTTCCCGTTGCATTAAAACAAACATATTTCTGCAATTTCTGGTTGAAAATACGGCATAAAAAAAGAGAGAAAAAGAGAGAAAAATGTGTTTTCCAAACCGGGATCCAACTTGGAAGAGAACGGCTGCAAGTAGGAAGTTATAATTAAGTTGACAGTCACGTCCTCTAAATGCTAACCAGAAAACAACACAACTTCTAGCTTGTGCCAGACATGAGGGGAATTTGTCCTTTCCTTGATTTTGTTTAGAAGCTTTACACACACACACACACACACACACACACACACGCACACACACACACACGCCCTGCCCACTTCACACGGTGTTTACTCAGCTAACCGACTCGAGCAAAACAACTTTCTGCCAGCCTGCAATCTCCAGCGTGTCATGTGGTTTTTTTCGGCCCGCGCGGCTAGCTCGGGGGCTAACGGGGTGCATGCTAGGCTGCAGAAGGCGCGAGTGAAGGAGCGCGCGCTCCCGCGGGTGCTTATAATTACAAAATGTTCCACTCGCTCGCAATTACAAGGCCGTCCGCAGAGTGTTATTAAAGACTCGTTTCGCTCGGCTCCGCCCCTGAAATGGCTCCCATGTGGTGTTTGTTTTGCTTCTTTTTTCGCTAGCATGGCCGGCGCGGACGCCGCAGCTCGCTAGACCGCCAGCGGGACGCGGCTAAAGTCTAGATGTTAACTTGAGGATCAGCGTCCTCCACAACGGAGGGTGTGTGTGTGTGTGTGTGTGTGTGTGTGTGTGTGTGTGTGTGTGTGTGTGTGCACGCTCGTGAAGGCCATCATGTTTTCAAGAGAGAGACTGCTGAGGTCAGGACCGGCCTCGACCCAACGCCGTCTTTCTGTTTGTTCAACATGAAACTTAGATAAACATAAAAGTTTTTTTGCGTCACTCCTTCATTGTTTGTTGTTTGTTGTTTGTCTTGAAGATGTCTATAGATGTAAAGCGTCAAGAAAACACTCGCTCCAAAAGTTGCTGAAAACTAGCGTCAAAGCTAGCGTCAAAATTAGCGTCGACAATACTGACATTATGAACGAGAACAACAAACATGGCTGCCGTTCCTGCTCACAGATGTTGAGAAATAGCTCGTGGGAAATGTAGATGGTCAAATCATTTGATTTTTTGATTTCTGTGTGGATGTGTTACGCTAGCTTTAAGATACAGATGGATGCTTTTATTTTCACTGTGTTTTGGGGAATCTGAGCTTTGTTTTGTGAGCAGTTGTCCCAACAAACATAGATCCCAACAAATCAGAGAACCAGGGGAACATTTGTCTTGACATGAAGCACTCCTTGTTCGATTTTGGGCTAAAAAAAATGAAAATAATCTCCCACACAACTCTCTCTCAGAACGTTGTACCAGAAGAAACACAGTGTTACTGGGACTAGGATTGGTGGGTTCAGATTAGGAAACCCTACCTGGATTAAACAGATAATACTTCTTACAGCGCACTACACAATCATGTGTGTACTTAAAGTGAAACACATTTAAATAATAAAAGCTCGTGGTTCCTCCAAACCCCATGACCCGTCCAGTCAGGTGCGTCGGTTTAGACGGAGGTGATTTATTCTCTCCGATTTAAAATATGTCAAAGAACAGAAACTCAATCATCTCCCCGTCTCATTCTGCATGGAGGCAGCTCCATAACCGAGCAGCGCTCTGTGTTTTTTGGGGCCCCCGTCGGCCATAAAACCTGTCACTTTTCAGTCGGCCTCAATCGGCCCACGGAGCGGCGGCCCGGCCCGGCGCTCCGACATTTATACGCCCAGCGCGCCTGTCAGCGGCCGCAGCTTAATCCAGGGAGGTGATAATGGAGCCTCCAGCTCTCGGCCTGTGAAAGGAATCACCATAAAGCGGTTCCCCTCTCCGGGGGCCCCCACACACCTCCCCATGAAAATTCATGGGTACGAATCCCAGGCGTTTCCTCTCCCGTTTAATGCCTTCAGCAGAGCGATCCGTCGTTCATTAACTCTCGCTTGTTTGTGATGGAACGAATCCGGAGTTCAGACGTACGACCGGATCTTCAGGGTTTCACCAAAAAAAAGCAACGTGAGGGCAAAATGTATTTCACCGGGGCCGTAAACTTTCACGATGTGGCGTTCACGGTGAGATTTTTCCTTTTCTGATTTCAGTTACGGATCATAAAAAAGTTTTGACACTCAACTTTCTTTTCTTTTTCTGTTCGTCTCCACTAGAGGGCGCTGTGGGACAGTAAAAAAAAAAGGTGCCTATAAAAAGTTCTTTCCTACAAGTCTGAGATCCATCTTCTAGCTGCTCCTCCTGACGTGCAGCTGGTTGGCAGTCGACCAGTCGTCCCTCGCGCTGAGCCGTTCAACATGGCCGTTCAACATGGCCGTTCAACATGGCCGTTCAACATGGCCGTTCAACATGGCCGTCCTCCGTGTCGCTCCAGCGGCGGCGCCGGCATCTGTTTTCTCTCTTTCTCCTTGCCGGCCGTCGAGGGTCAGCGGCTGCACAGCGCAGGCTTGTGTTGTCCCGCCGAGGCCTTCACAAGCGTGGCCAGCTTATCGTTGGAGTATGAACTTATTATTTAAAGCTTCTCACTGACTTCTGTCCAGAAGCTCGTGGGGACGCGTTCACCGAGCAGCTGGAGTAATGATGGAGGAGGAAGCTATTTGTCTTCCTAAAGGGCTGAATTATCTTTATCTCAATCGATATCATCTTGCTTTGCTAAAGAAATGAGATGAATTGAGAATAAATGGTGGAGAAGAACAAAAGGCTTAACTTTAACTTAACTTAGAAAGGAAACTGTTTGCAGCTCGACGGTAAAATCAGGGACAAGGTCCATTAGTGCCTAAAAAGTGAAGAAAAACCACAATATTTGCATAACACCTTCAACCTGTTGAGTGATTCCTTCAATATCACATCTGTAGAGACATTGGTACATTTATAATAGTCTATCATTACTTTAAAAGATTCTCAGAGTGTCTATTTATGAAGCATTGATGAGTCTATGTATTTTAATTGTATTCTATTTCATGTATTTTGTATGATCTGGTCCTTGAGTCTGTATTAAAACTTTGATTGCTTGAATATAAACTGATTTTGCTTCTAAATGTTGTCGTTTTTTAAATGCCGAGAAGAGTCGTAAACGTTGTGAAGACGATCCCTGAAACGTCTGGAGTGTGTGTGATGGATTAGAACAATTGTAAACTTACAATGACGTCTAAAAACATGTCCGCCGAGGTAACAAAGCCGCCTCGTCGCCTGCGGCTCGTAAGCGTGTTCGTAACACGCGTGACGAGCTGAGGAAGTCGCGCTGCATCGGTGGACGATCTGTGACCCGCGTTAGCAGGAAATGCTTGAAACTCCCTCCTTCTGGGCCCTGCTGCACCACACACACACACACACACACACACACACACACACACACACACACACACACACTCACAAAACACGTATTTTTATTGCCAGGCACATCCAGCTGTGAAAACACGCAGGAGGGCTAAACTATGTGGGACCCTGAGCAGACGAGCGCGAGGGCAGCACACTCGACATTGAAATGTGTATTTTTGCTGAAGTGAAACATAAATTCGTTCTTATTTCACGGACACGGACAGCGGTCTGCTGGGTGAAGGACGGTCAGAAGGTTTCTTTTATACTCTCATGATGAGGAGGCAGAAAGTGCTGTTGTGCACTTTTGTTAGTAGTGGTTGAAGTAAACTCTCCAGCGGGCCGCGAGCCGTTCTCCTTATGGAGACGGCAGAGAATGATAAAGAAAAACCTTCTGCTTACATAAACGCTTCTGGCTGGCGGAGGCAGAGCGGCGATCAAAAAGCTCCCGAACGCTCGGCGCTCAGGAATATATTGATATCTATAGCAAAGAGAAGTTTGGCAGTTGGACACAAACATACACAACAGGACAGAACGCACCTCAAAGTCAGCGACGGTCCGTTGATCAGGAGATTCAGCGAGTTACAAACTTCCAGGTGAACGTTTGTGTCCACAAGAAACTCTGCAGAAGTTCCTCTTTTCCTGCGAAAGCTTTCTCATCATTTTGTGTGCGTCAAATTCACAAAACGTACTGGAACCTCAGTCAGGGTTGAGGCAACACGACGAATCTGTTAGGTTCAGGAATAAAATAACCACGGAGGTGGAGTTAGTAAAGTACGCAGGTTACCTGAACATCACCGTGAACTGTGGCTAGTTTGTTCGGTTCAACAATCTCGGTTATTTTTCATTTGATGTTGGAGATTTTGTTCTTTTTCTCTCGGATTGTGCTGCTCAAACCGCCCCAAAAAAATCACTTTACCGAGCTCAACATCCATCTCACAGCTGGGAATCCGCTGCATTGGAACACTACCGCCTTTGTCCACAGGGACCGCCAAAAACAACACAAAATGAAAGATCCTCGCAGTCGCTTTCGCTTGTCAAAACCATGACGGACGTCCGTCAAATCTTCAACTTGAGCAAATATTCATCTGACTTGAGTTCCTTTACTTCCTGCATGGCCTTCGCCATCTTTGCAGCTCCTGCACAGACACGCTCTCACTATTTAAATAACCAAGAACAAGCAGAACGTCAGCTTTCTGCAGTTAAAGTTCAAGCCAAACCAACAAGAGGAAGCTTTCATCGACACCGTCCTCCATCGCTGCCCTCTGGTTTCTGCCCCAGACGTTTGTTTCTGAAAGGAAGAAGTGGAAAGTGTTGCTCTCGGCCGGTTGGCGGAGTTAACAAATGCATCGGCGGTCGGCGGGAGACACTTCACATAAACACGGACTCCGTGTTGTTCCGTCGCCATCCCGAGCGGCTCGAGGTACACAGGAAGTCGCCTGGTTTATGTCGCTGCTTATTGAATACCTCGCTCGGGAATGGCAGCGTGGAGGAAGCGCCACGGTCGCGTTTACATACCCAGCTGACAAATGGGGCAAGAGAAGGTTCATGGCAGCGAAGGAGGGAGTAATAAGTCTGTGAGCGTGTGCCAGGCTGAAGCCGGAGGAGACGAGGACACTCGGATGCGAATAACTGTAAAAAATGAAAGTGGGAAAAGTCTTTTTTTTCCCAATTTACTCCAATAAATATCTCTGACTCTCTTCTGCGTTTTGCGTCAATGAGCAGACTCTTGAATCTTCCTATGAAGGTTGCTGTTGTTGCCGTATAAAGCGCCTTCGGGTATAACTTTGTGTAATAATCATTATTATTTAGCAGGATGCCAGGAGGTCACATGGCCTGACTTGTGATCAGGCAGAAACAAAAGTTCATTTTCCCTCAGTGAGCAAAATGGGGATTACCCAATGAGTGTGGTAAGATGTGCTGAACTTATTACAGATCACCTGTTGGTCAGTCGGGTCTGTTACGTCTCCTTTAAAATGTTCTGTTGAGGACCGCTCAGGACTTTTATTGCTGTATCTCCTTTTCTCAGATTTATTTTTTGTGTCAATTAGCAGATGAAAGCGTCCAAACCAAGCCTCAGTGTAGATAAAGTACAAATATCTCTCAATTATTAAAGAAGAAAAGGTTGAAACTGACCATCAGTGACATGTTAAAGTCCAAAAAGTCCCAAAAAGAAGTGTATAAAACAATAAGATGTCCATTGATAGCCAACCTGCTGCTGCTGGAAACCCACCACTTCCTGTTCAGGACCGCAGCTCTCACCTCGCATTAGTGGCTCGGACTCAAACCGGTGAAACGGCCCCTTTATCCCGGTGAAATCCAACATGGCGGCGATGCGACCGCTTCCTCGCGTCGGCGCTGACAGTTGCGAAATTCGCCGCTAATCAAATCACTCCATGTGAATCAATGAAGGCGGCACGAGGTCAAAGGGGAACTCTTCTGCCGCATAGTTGGCCCACACAGGCAGCTCACACACACACACACACACACACACACACACACACACAACCGACTGCCATACAATCTTGATATGTACACACACACACACACACACATACAGAAACAGCCAAACAGAGGCCACACTGAGCCGTGAACATCTACACACACATACGCATTTCTTGAGAAGCAGCAGCAGCTGCTCAAGGAGAAGCAGTGTGTGTGTGTGTGTGTGTGTGTGTGTGTCTGTGTGTGTGTGTGTGTGTGCGTCCACACAGCTCTCCACATTTCTCCCATTTCCCAATATTAGCGCGGAGCGGGAAGTCCATCTGTTAATAATGCACTCAGCAAATGAGAGATGGCCAGCGCGTCGACATCCAATACGCAGGAAATGTGAACAGCTGCCGCGCGCTGAAGAGGTGCTTTCAGCGCGCGGACGTGTCGGGGGGCGACTCCTTCCTCCTTCTGCCTGTTCCCCGAATTATTAGGCCTTCTGTTGCTGTGGCCGGACACACACACACACACACACACACACACACTGAGGAACACATGCAGGAATCCGGGCGCATGCTGACATATGGAACACGCAAAAACAGGCATGTATAGATTAAAAGATCAAGTTCTCCCTCATATCTTCACCAGCTCGGACTCCTACAGAGCTCCATTGCTCCAAAGCTACACGGCTACACGGCTACATGGCTACATGGCTATACGGCTACATGGCTACATGGCTACATGGCTACACGGCTTTACAGCTGCATGGCTACATGGCTACACGGCTGCATGGCTACACGGCTAAGCGGCTGCATGGCTACATGGCTACATGGCTACATGGCTACACGGCTACACGGCTACATGGCTACACGGCTGCATGGCTACACGGCTTTACGGCTGCATGTCTACACGGCTTTACGGCTGCATGGCTGCATAGCTACATGGCTACATGGCTACACGGCTGCATGGCTACACGGCTACATGGCTACATGGCTACATGGCTACATGGCTACACGGCTGCATGGCTACACGGCTTTACGGCTGCATGTCTACACGGCTTTACGGCTGCATGGCTGCATAGCTACATGGCTACATGGCTGCATGGCTGCATGACTACATGGCTACATGGCTACACGGCTTTACGGCTGCATGGCTACACGGCTACATGGCTATATGGCTATACGGCTATATGTCTACACGGGTACAAGGCTACACAGCTACACGGCTACATGACTCCATCGGTAAATGGCTCTATTGCTACATGGCTACACAGCTACGCGGCTACACGGCTCCATTGTTACATGGCTACAAGGCTACACTGCTACATGGCTACACTGCTACACACCCGACCCTGTGGTCAGGCCCTCTGGACGCCATCTTTAGAGGCACTCAGCTGCTCCCGCCTCAGCTGCATCATTAGGAAATCCCCTCATTTGTTCTTGTCTTACATCCTCATGTTTTGACTGGATCACACACGTCTTGTGTTCTGAGATGCGGGCAGACGGGTGTTTCCATCGCCGTGTAAAGCGAATAAAAACCTTCCTGAACACCAGCGAGCGTCCAGAGACAGCCGCTCTGGTCATCCATCTGCTGGGCTTTTAGTATTTAAACATGACGAGGGCGTCCAAGTTGGTAAACACCAATAGTCTGTGTGCAGTTTACTGACTGTCAGGATTTTCTAAACTTCATTACACTCATACAAACACAAGCCTCCTCCAAAGAAAGAGCAACACATAAATCCAACTTGTAATCTCATCAAGTGGACGTACGTTACAACAGTTTCCTCCCTCGCCGTGAACTCAGACCTTTCCAGAGTGTGTGTGTGTGTGTGTGTGTGTGTGTGTGTGTGTGTGTGTGTGTGTGTGTGTGTGTGTGTGTACTCTAACTCAAGCTAAATACCCGTGAGTGTTTAGACCTTCACATGTAAAACTCTTCACAGTCGTCTCCTTCGTCCTGCAGCGGAGAGATTCATGGTTGTTTAGTTTGTGGTCACACATCAGCAGGATCTGTCAGCACGGGGATGATAAACTAATCGCTGCAGCGTCCTCTCTGGGCTTCCCCTCCTCGCGAGTGTGTGTGCGTCTGTGTGTGTGTGTGTGTGTGTGTGTGTGAGCGTACATTCATGGGCGGTATCTTTGCATTTTTCAGTGTCCTGTGGCAGCATGTTATGTCTTTGTATGTTTCTCCCAGAATGTCCCGCCTCTCCACATGTGTCGGAGTTACCTTAGTCTTTAAGTGTGTGTCTGAGAATGTGTGTGTGTGTGTGTGTGTGTGTGAGACGCCACGTGGGTATCCAAGCCCATTACCTCCTACCGACCTGGCAGCCCAGATCGCGGCGCTGAGCCAGCGGGCCTGTAATGTTCGCGGTGAACCTCAGGAAGGAAATGATACTGGAGTTGGACTTGTTGATAGAACACTTCTTCTTCAGGTCTCATAAGCCCTGACGGTGTGTGTGTGTGTGTGTGTGTGTGTGTGTGTGTGTGTGTGTGTGTGTGTGTCCAGTGCTTCCTGTATGAGTGAATGCTCGTCCTGTGTACACGGCTTTCCTCCACATATTTGTGCGCGCATGTATGTAAATATATATCTGCAGTTGTGTAGGCATTTGCGGTTCAGTGCTTCCTGTTCGTGTGAATATGTGTGTTATGTGTGTTAAGTGTTGCATCCACGTGTATACACTGCTCTCTCTGTGTGTGTGTGTGTGTGTGTGTGTGTGTGTGTGTGTGTGTGTGTGTGTGTGTGTGTGTGTGTGTGTGTGTGTGTGTTCCCCTTTGCTTCCTGAATCACACAGGCCACTCACTGGATTCCTCGCATAAATCTGACGAGTGCGTAAAAGTGAACCTAAATAAAAATGGCTGCTTCCTCGGGGTGGAAGAAGGGATTCGCCGCAGAAGTCGCACACAGGAAGACGAACACGGACAGGAAAGGGAGGGGTGACACATAGGGATGCATTCATTCACTCCTGACTTGTGGAATTTTCAGCGCAGGGGAATTTAGCAGATTGAGGGAGTGTGTGTATCTCCTGTGTGTGTGTGTGTGTGTGTGTGTGTGTGTGTGTGTGTGTGGGTGTGTGTGTGTGTGTGTGTCAGTAATCAATACAGGTCCACACAACGACAAATGCACTCATTTTGTATTGTAGTTGTTTCATGAAAGTATGTAATAGTATACTCGTGCAAATGTTATCACAAAATGTAAGGAAATTACTTTAATTAAACACACAATTCTTTAGTTATTTTTGCATTAAAACATCGTTCAACAACTCCTTTCTAATGGAGTGTTTTCAGCATCCATAATTAATATGGTTTGAAGAGGTGTACCCCAGGGTTCCCTGCTGGTTCCACTTCTTTTCACATCATTTTCATGAATGGCCTTCCTTTAATCCGTTCTTCTGCTCTGTTAATTAAACCATATGCAGATGATACCGACGTTTATACTCCTAACCTCACTCACTGTGAAGCCACGTTCATATTTAATTGGATTTTTCATTGTTTCAAGAAGAGACATTCATTGCCTCACGTTTCTAAAAACACTTTCTACAGCGAGGGGGAAGGTTTATGCAAATTTAAAGTCCCAGCATGCCCCAGTGAGACAATGGTTTGCTTTAAAAAAAATATTATTTTCCATTTTGGAACCGAATGACAGTTTTTTTTAACACAAAAAAACGCAGCGGCCGCTGCTTAGATTGCTTAGATCATGCTGGATATTCATATTCATAGTTATGATCAAAATATGTTTTAAAAAAAAGTCTTTTTTTTTTAAATATATATTTTTTTCACAAATAAATTCTTTAAAAAATGATATAAAATAACACAAATATCACTCATTTGGGGTTCATACGACTACTTGAACGACTTGAACACGGTGAACTTTCAGAACCCCCCCCCCCCCCTCCGCTCCTCCCTCCATGGGGGTAATGATGCGCATATTGTTGTAATGTCTCAGCTGTGTTGCGTAACGCCGTTACACATTTGTGTACATGACATCAAGGTTCAAAGCTTTCTCTCTTCCCCTCCACCACCATCATCTCTCCTCCGTTCTCAAAGCGCCATCTGATACGGCCTTCAAGGCCGAACAACAGCCCACAAAGCACCAAACAACAGATACGGCGCCCCGACAGTAGCCGGCTTGTCTTCCTGTGTGTTTACACGCCGGCTTCCTGTCCCCGTTAATCAGAGGGATCTGGAGTCTGCGAGGAGACTAAACTCCTGCAGGAGAAGAGCCTCCGCGTCATCCACCGTCACAG
Source organism: Clinocottus analis (assembly GCF_023055335.1). Lineage (NCBI taxonomy): Eukaryota > Metazoa > Chordata > Actinopteri > Perciformes > Cottidae > Clinocottus > Clinocottus analis. The sequence goes on along the minus strand of NW_027175832.1, from coordinate 19,921,970 downwards.
TCCTGCAATAACAAACTACCTTCTTCAAATCATACACTGAAAGCAGAGTCTAGCTGCTCATTACCTGGCGTGGAAAAAAAAGTTGACATCTTTTTCGCTCAGGTCACAAAGCTCCACACACCTTTTTCGAATGTCAAATATTTCAAGATAATCTCCTGGATCTCAGCGCCTCCCTCCGCTGCCTATCTCACGCTGGGAGTTCTCCACCAGGTGTCCAGGTGTTTGTCCAGTTTGCAGATTGACAAAATAATGGGCTCCCACTGATCTGGGCTTTGTCTTGCAGATTCCACAGCTGATTGTTCAGGAAGAGGAGGTCAGGGCGTGTGTCTGCTCGCCTGCCTTTCGCTAAACTGTGCGCCGTGTTTTTCCGCCGGCTTATTGTCTCTTCCTCGTCGTGCGTCTGCTCGTATCTGGATAAGGATCTCCCATCATTCCACACTTTGTTTATTTGGGATGAAGGCTTCCTGTGTTTGTGGGGGGGCGTGGAGGTTCTTCTCCGTACGGAGATGTGCTTCACCTTCCAGGGCAGAATATTTATTATGTGTCCGAACTAATGACACAATCAGAGGTCGTGTTTTCTGTCAAAACAAAACATTCCTGTGTGTGATAACCGCAAACGGCAAAAAGAAAAGATGTGCATGAAGACCTTTCTGAAACCTGGAAGTTGTATATTTTCAAAGAAAGTGGAGGAAAAAGTTGCTTTCATTGCCCCGAACTGCAATCTTTCCTTTCAGGAGAAAAGTCTTTTCCTTGGCTGATGATGGACTGAGTTCTCAAAGATGAGCTCGATATTCTGACTGCTATGGAGACAAAATGAATGTAATAATGTAAAGATGTTCAATGTAAAGATGTAACAATGTAACAATGTAACAATGTAAAGATGTAACGATGTAACAATGTAACGATGTAACGATGTAAAGATGTATCGATGTAACGATGTAAAGATGTAACAATGTAACGATGTAAAGATGTAACAATGTAACAATGTAAAGATGTAAAGATGTAACAATGTAACGATGTAACGATGTAAAGATGTAACAATGTAACAATGTAAAGATGTAAAGATGTAACAATGTAACGATGTAAAGATGTAACAATGTAACAGTTGTAACGATGTACAAAGTAATGATGTACATTGTGACGATGTAACGACCTGATTCACATTGAGACTTTATTTTTCCTGGAAATATAAAAAGCGACATTTCAGGACATTATTTTTATGACTAAATGAATCGATGTCATTACGTTTGAGGAGGTAACAGACAACTTATTGTTGGCTTTTAACGGTAAATGTCCTAAAGAAATGAGCTAAGAGCAATTGACATTTAAAAAAAAAAAAGAAAGCACAAGAGCACATTTTAAAGTAATGTAGATGAGTCAATGTTCCAGTCACTCGCTGGCACTCTAGCACTAACTTAAGCACACACACACACACACACTCCAAACTCTCTAAATCAACATTTCTTTTTGACCCGGCGATGACATCCATTAGAGGAACCCTCGGAGCTAAAGCCTCCCTCAGTTGATCCTGACATCCATTTTACTTTCAGCTCAGGTATGCAGCACTCCACCGGCCGCTAAAGAGCTGCAGAGTGTTCAGCTCCGGCCTCTCGTCGCGCTCCGCTGCTTCTTTGTGTGCAGCTGCCGATGGAGGGAAAACTGAAAGAGGAGGAGGAGGACGAGGAGGAAGAGGAGGAGGAGGAGGGGGGGTCAGCTCTCAACCACTTCAACACAATCAACAGAAAGCTCTCACTGCTGCTGCTCTCAGACAAGAACCCTCAACACACACACACACACACTCTCTCTCTCTCACACACACACACACACACACACACAGACACAGACGAAACACAAGCTGTAAGCCCTCGCTTAAAAAAATGGGAGAAAGCATTGGAGCATCTCAGAGGTGGGCTGTTATGTGACTTTTTAACTTCAAAAATACAATCTGTGAGCGGCGCACTGAGGTCTTTGTGTGCGAGGTTGTTGGTGCGCATTGTGTCTCATCTTTTTGTTAACATCGTCCTGCAGCTAAACACAGAGAGAGAGAAGAGTTTATAGAACAATCACTCATCCTGCACTGGCATTTCTATCAGAGCACAGGAAATAAAACACCTTTTTTGGGAAGCATTGATGGTGAATCCATCATTCATCCATCATTTAAGTGTGAAACAATGAAGAATTAAGTGTTTACTCGTACTTAACTAATGCTTCGTAGTGTGCATTTATTATAAAGTTTGACCCTTTTAGGTTTT
>NW_027175832.1:19772218-19914718 GCF_023055335.1 Clinocottus analis | reverse complement strand
GCCGGTTATAGGATCTATGGATTTACCACACGGTGTCATCTGAACCTGGAAAGTGCTCGAGGAAGCAGTCGTGAAAGGGTTCAAACTTACGCAGGTCTTCGGTTTCAGCTGCTTTCAGCTCCCTGATATTAGCATTAGCAACACATCATCAGAAGACGCTGTCATAAATACATATATACGCCTTCCAGTCGCTCGTTCGTCCGGCTTGACCTCGTAAGGTTCACGCTGGGAGTCCAACAGCGTTTCCAAGTTAATCCATCCTCAACCCAATGACCAACGAATGCCGCCGCCGGCAGCTGCTTTCCCGCTGACAAAGAGAATATTGTTAATTTGTTCCTTGATGAGATTAATCCCCCCACTTCTTGTGCAGTTATGAGTAGAAGAAAAATGAGGGAAAGCGTCAACAGCTGGGAAAACATTCCACCCGACACTCCAGCGGGCCTTCAAACCCGTTCATGGAGACAGACGGAGACGAACGCACGTCGACGGGCTTCGACCAAGTTTAGTAAAAACTACACTCACTGTGACTTTTATCTCTTACTGATGTGCATAACAGAATACATCCAGGGTGTTTATATCATGACCCATGCTTTTGAAACTCTAATAGAAAGGTAAAACTGCCCATCTTGACTTTTAAAAGCTTTTAAAAGTTTGCCCGGCCTCAGATAAGAAGCCAAAGAGACAAGCAGAAGTTAATATTTACAGAAGATGGATAGACGCATTATCGTTGGTGAACCTCTGGCTCCCTGAGCAGCAGCTGCAGCCCGTCAACGTGAAGTATGCACGCTCTACATGCTCTATGTACGCTCCACATCTACACCTGCAGCTGAGGATGAAAGAGCCGTAAGTGGACGTCACCATGCATGCGTGTTGAAAGCGTGTCTGGTTTTGGTAAACGCAGCATGCGTTCAGTCTCAGCTGTTACCGTGCTACAAATGCAAAAAAAACATGTTAGGTATCAAATTCAACATAAAAATCAGGGCAACAATAATATATAACCCCGATTACAACCTCTAAACACAGCTCAAGCAATCCATAGGACTGGAGGTTATGGCTTTAAGTCCAGTGCTTATAAACCAGCAGCAGGATTTGAACCGGAGCGGTGTGATCCTCTCTCCTGGTGAGGACTCTGCGGCGTTCTGAGGACGTTTCGTCAGCTAATGGAACCGAGACAAAACATTTCCGAAACGCCCGATAGCGTCTGTTTGCACAAGCGGACCTAAATGGGGCGTTGGAGAGCCCGGCGGGACGCACTCGAGACGCCGGCGTGCAAATGGAAAAGAGTCTGAGGCCGAACGCTGTCCCCTAAAAGCCTCCAACGCAAACCATGTGAAGAGGATGATGAAAGGCCGCGCTCGCACCGCCAGAACCGCCCGGCTCACGCTAATGCACCGCGGCCGGCAGGTAGCACCACGCGGGCGAGTTGGACATGTGAGAGATGGTGAAAGGTCAACGAGGCCGATGCGTCTTCATCCCTTCAGGTTGAGAAATGAATGCTTTTAAGTTCTGCATAATGATCATTGAACCATCCAGCTGCCTGCCATGATTATATATGTATACATGTATATATTTTAGTATCTATATAATGAAATGAATTCAATCCATATCTGGCTTGAGCTGTTCTCTATTTATTTTCTACAAACTCTTCCCTACAAGTAGATGTAGTTGCTGGTTCTCTCTCATAACTCGATGCTAGAAACTTCAGCTGAGGGGCAAAACAAAAATATAATGTTCTCCATAAAACACACAAGCAACCGTTGGTATGCAAGACGACTAAAAGGATCCTCATACCACCCACACTGACCAGCGACTCCCTGCAGAGGCCCCGCTGACCCCCATCCGTCAGGTCGCACGCCATCTGGGCCGTGAGGGGAGCCGTGGTCATCGACTCCATCAATGGCATCCGCCGCTGGTTGGCTTCGTGCTTTCTTTAGACCGTGCAGAAACAAACAAAACAACAAAGTAAAGTGTACTTTTACTCTGTTTGCACACACGTATTTGTACTCGGGGTTCATGCACATTTGCACCAATGGATTCAATGACTTTTCCATGATTTTAAACCACATTTCCATGACTTTTATCCACATTTCCATGAGCAAACGTAGTGAAATCTGTGTGTAAACAGTAAAAAGTACTAAAATGTAGAATTATATAGTTTGATTAAAAGAATAAACATTTATATAGATGCCTTTTTTCCCTCTCTTCGCCGTGACTGACGGTTATCTCGCCAGCGAGTCCGAGCTTCGGTCACGGATACAGAGTGTCCAGAGCACAGCTGGAAAATTGCAGAAAAACACAGCAATTTGATGTCTGCAGTAAAAGTCCCTCTGTTCTCGGAGGCTAAATTAAGATGAAGCTGCAATCACTGCCGTTCCCCCCCGCCTGTGAGAGATCCCAGGTGGCCCTTAAATTGACCTTGCCCTGTCAGAAGCATCTGCTAATTACATGTCTTTATCCAGGGTGGACCTGCCATGGACACTGTGGTTAGGCCTGCCATTCTTCATGGCCTGTGGCGAGGCTTAACCGCCTCATTAGAGCGTCCATAGCGTCCTAAAACACAGCGCTGCGACCCCGAGACGTGGAGCCGTTTGATGGTGAGATTCCTCCCGTCATTGCGTCCACAGAGGCTTTGTTTTTATCGTCACAAATCTCTACGACAACACTGCGTACAGGGAGCGAGCAGCCGCGCGGTAAACACGGACGCTGAGGGTGTGAGATGCGGCGCTCGGCTGCATCACCGCCGCGATGTTGTTGTTGTTTTGAAACTTTTGGGGAGGAAAGTTTACAGACTGAACTTAAAACCTGTTGAACCCCAGCGACCCCAAGTTTTGGGAGCTCAATTCTTCATCAGGAGGTCTTCGTCACTCCCGATCTACCGTGAAAGTCGGGATACGAGCCGCTACTACCTTCGGTTGCCGTCCTCGCTAGCTACAGCTAGCGCTGCAGCTAGCTCCCTGCTAGCTCCCCCAAAAGTACGTCTAAACGTTGAATGCAACTCTCGGACCTGAGTTAGTGTTGGTTTTCATCAAATCAAATGAAGAAAACAGTGTTTATTCATGCTTTACTAATGCTAAATATGGTGTGTACTTATTATAAAGTGCTACCATGAAGTCTTCGCGTGTAGAAACGTCAGCAGCTCAAACTGATTTACAACAATCTGAAATATACTCTGTAATCAGGATTAAATATTCTCTATGGTTATACAGTCATGCTGTATTCCTCTCTCTCTCCATCCCTCCCTCCTTCACATACTTCTCATTCTCACACTGCGAGCCCCATAACTTCATTCTTGGTCGCGCTCCAAGGGACTCATCGTTGGCTTGACCGGGACCTCATGTCTTCAGTTAAACCAATCAAAGCTCCATTCATTCCTATTCCTCCAGCTCATATAGAGCCCAATTCATTTCCAGCCAATAATAGGGAATCTGTTGTAGTTTTAATGGAAAAAGACTGCTTTTTTTTTTCTTCTCTTTCCCCACCAGAAGCCACAGCAGCCGCGCTGAAAAAGCTTGCAGTGCGAAAAAAAACCCTGAGGTAGTGCTCCAATAAAAAAAATCCCCAGCCTGTTTACTTTGGACGTGTAAAGAACACAGATACTGCAGTCTGTAAATTAACCATGCTGCTTTCTAAATTAATAGGGTGCGACTGTTCGTCCGTCTCATTGCTCAGCCTCGCTGACATTTATTGGGAGAGAGAGGAAGGAGTCGATATATTGAATTTTCTTTCCCCACCGTGGAACAAGCTCTGTGTGCAGCTTCAGCTCATTACCAATGCGGCGTTGCACAAGGGCCCACTTGTCTCAAAGCCACAGGATAATCCATACATGCAGGGGGAGCGTGAGTGTGTAAACGCTCCCCTTTGATCAACGTATGTCTTGATTCGCTTAAAAAGCTGCTAAATAACGAGATTCAGATTATTTCTTCAGTGTCTCCACACGGCTCTCAACATGGCGACGGATGAGGCGGCGTGCAGATAGTTCATGCTAACGGATACCAAAATAATTCATGCTAACGAAAACCAAAATCTCCTATTGAAGGACGCTCCCCGTGTTATGCACACGCTAAGAAACGTTTCTACCCGGTAACAAAAGTGTTTTATTTAGTCATATATATATATATATATATATATATATATATATATATATATATATATATATATATATATATATATATATATATATATATATATATATATATATATATATATATATATATATATAAATAAAGAAAATGACTGAAAAGGTACCGGCAGAAGCATAATGCATGTATATTCCTCTCCTAAATTCTAATCAATTAAATCAGATAAATGATTTGATATCAGCATGTTTACATTTTTTATTAATTAAAATGTTTTATATATGATATATAATAATATAAAATTATAAAATGTATTTTTATATATATATAATGTACATTCTAAAATGTATATATATATATTTTTTTTTTTAAATATAAATACATATTTTATTTTACTTAAATTAATACATAAAAAATATTTAAAAATAGGTATAAATATTTTTTAAATAATAATAAAAATAATACTTGTATAAGGTAAAGTAATACATCTATAGACTCGTCGACCAGCACACTGTAAATCACATATTAAATTCCTCTTCTCTGACCTTCTGCCCGCATATTCAAACTATTTTCAACGTTCCCGGTGGACCTTCCATCATGTGCCAAACAATGCTTGAAGGCTGTTTATGTCGAAGTAAACGGAGGCTGCTGAGGCCTTACAGCTTGGGTCTTTGTGCAGTTCTTCAGGTTAAAGGTCAGCTTTTAAAGGTCTGACGAACTCGCGTCAGACAAAGCTTGGAGGAAAAAGTGCAACTCCTTCACTCTAAATTTACTTTGCTGGTTTCACTCAACTCCTGAATGCTCCAGGATTATTTGATATAGACATTTAACAATTGAGCCAAGAATCTCATGAACGTTGACACCAAAGATATAAAATGTTCACTTGTATATGACTTATGGTGTTCAATACATCCAGAAGCAGCCGTTTGGGTTCTGTTGCTTCTGATTTACAGTTTTAAATACCAATGAGTCTTCCCCCTCGAGGGTGGGACTGTTTTTAAAAGGTTTTTAAGGTCCTATCCTGATGCAAGTGAAGCGAACGAGATCTTTCCATTGCACAGAGCCCGAGGGGGAGATGGAAGGTTTATGGGTCAAATCTCGGTGCGACGCCAAGTCTACAGTGTTAAGAGAAGGTCTCAATCTCTCTCCAGAATGCTGCAATCAACACACAGCGTGTAATAAATGTACACAGGAATATGTGTGTGTGCTTCGGTTGGCTGAGAGTCGGACATATATTACATCTTGGACCTCACACGCAGAAGGCGACACACACACACACCCTGTGTCGTCACACAATGCCCATTCATTCACTGCAGCGCTGGGAGAATCCCCTCACTGTACTTTGGGAGAGCGAGACTGTGAGCGCTGTCTTCATGCAGGTCGCGGCGTCAGCGCTTCCCTCTGTGGGACTGAAGCTAATGCTAGTCCATCGATTAGCTCCCCGGCACAAAAGCAGAGAGACGCGGACGCGAAAAACACCTGGAAGACGCGCCGACCTTGAGTCTTCGACGCCATTGATCTGAAACGAGACTCGCTGAAGACTCGTAATCGATGCGAGGCAACGAGCTGAATGCCAACGAGCTGAAGGCAGACGGTCTGTTGCACGTCTTCCACAAGAAATCTGACTCTCATTAGTGTGTTTTACCCGGCAACGTTTCAAGCATTGACTTTAAGATTTGCCCACGCGTGGTCCGGTCCACTGACCTCAGATCAGCTCAATGAAGGGCATCACTGAGCCTTAAAGTGTCAGGACAGAGCATTATAGTCACGAGTTTTATTCATTTTTTTATCAGAGAACGTGTTCAGAGTTGGTTGTTTCCTGCACATTAACTCAAAACTAATTAAATGCTGATTTAAAAAAGGACAAAATGAACCAAAAAAGTACCGCTGCTGTGAGAGAAAACATCTTTTATTCCCCCAGAAAAAAACTATGAATTCAACATGACTGAATGAAGGAGGGAAAAAACACTCCTTAATAAATGAATAACCAAACACACACAGAGACAACACTCTGTTGATGTGCATCACATTCTGCACATGTGCAGAACAGTTCTCCCAGTGTTCCTCGTTCCTCTGAAATACACCGAGGTCATTCACAAAAAGAAACCCCGAGGTATTCGTTCTGCCTTCTGGGCGCTGCAGCCAGCTCGGACCGGCCCCTCCAACAATAACAGCGCTTCCTGCTGCCGCCCGGCCGGTTGTTACACACCGAGAGCGCCGCCATCGAGCAGCGCTGCCGTGTCCAGCTTCAATACGCGGGAGGGGAAAAGGGCGAGCGACAAAGAGGTCAAAATACCACAAAAATAAAACAGTGGCAAAAGAAATCCTAAAAGAAACGTCCTTACCTGCCAATAAGTTAGCCAACTGAGACAATACACACATGTTACATACACACACACACATATACACACACCCATGGCACTATTGACGTCATATCCTCAGTCTTAGCGCTGATGACTAATTCCACTCATTTATTTTTAGAAAAAGAAAAATGACTCTTCGTGTGATGTTTGGTGCAAACAGCGTTCCTGTGGGGATGCTGGGACAGACGCCCGAACACTGGGATGTCTGGGAAAGCAGAGGGGGGGGGAGTTTTAAAAGTGGTCATTATGTCTTTATGTGTCTTTGGGTTCATCTGGTTGGGCTGGAAGAGTTTTTGCAATCCCAAGAGGTCGTGCGGTTGTCTTTATAAAACCGCGTCGTCCTTCAGCGTAATTACCGTAAAAGTCGGGTTACGAGCCGCTCCGATACCGGTGGGTGTCCTGGCACCGAGCGAGCGCCGCTGGTCCCGCTACCTTCGGTGGCTGTCAGGGAGCTAGCAGCAGCGCTAGCAGCAGCGCTAGCGGAGAGCTGGCGACAGCGAGGAGCTAGCGCGGACACCCACTGAAGGTAGTAGCAGCTTGTAACCCGACTTTTATAGTATTAAAAGTTAAAACTTAACTCAATAAAAGCCAAACTTCACACATATACTCTTCACATATAGAGATAAGTTATATATGAAAGTCAAATAAAGCAAATATAGTTATTTGTATTATTTTTTTGCTAAATATTTCTTCTTTTTCCTTTTCTGTGCACTATCATAAGCCAATATACCAGTTATAGATATAGAAACTTATTATATATGTTCCCAAGGGTTTTCTCTATATTATATCTTTTTTAATTATTCAAATCGGCCTTGTAATTGAGGAGATAATCAGAATTTAGTACGAGTATATTAACCATTCGGACTTTTGGAAAACAGCCTGATGCCGTGAGGTGAAGGTAAAAACATTAAAAACATAAAAACAACAACCTCCCTCTAGAGAAACGCTCCTCTGGACCTGTTTGGTATTTTTCGACGTTGCAGCGCTGCAAAACAAGACAGAGAACAGGAAGTGGACGCAGCCGAGGTGACGACGGACGAAGAGCGATGATGGACGTCCCGGTTCCCCCCCGAGGAGGAGTCGGCCCGTCGACCGCTCAATCGCACGCCACCACCGTGGCGCCCGAGCGCTCCTGCAGCCGCTGCATCATGGGAAAAAAGAGAAGGCGTGGAAGAAGGAACGTGCTCGGGCCAGCTTCTCCGGTTATTTATTTTGGTCTGGAGACAAGAGTGAAGGCACTTCTGTTTTTCCGGGAAGCTTTTTAGCGCGTTGACACCGTGATATGTGCGCTGGAAAAAGAAACGCTCGTCAGCGACGCGCTCGCGTCTTCCCGGGCAGCGAACGCTGATGATTATCACAGACGTGTCTGCAGGAGAGAAGGAGCAAAAATAAAGAAAAGCCATGTTCAATTTCAGATTTTTACGATTTAAAAATAGTACTTTTTTTTTTTTTTGGAGCGCTGCAGCGGTTCAAACGTTCTCAAACTGTTCATTATCGGTTCATAACCGTTTATTTTTCCATGTTCTGTGGCCTGAAGGAACGTTACCGATTTTTTTCACTCAGCTCGCTAAACAAAATACATTTTTTTGGCAGAAGCCATTACGAGTACATTCATAATGCGCTGCTTGGTCGGAGGGGTGACTCAGCCAACGCTGTGTGTGAGGTGAAAGTGGAAAAGGAAACCAATAACTTGATGCACTTCCCTCTCACGGAAAAAAAAGGAGAAAAAGAAAACCTAAAGTATGCGTTCAAAGAGTCTCATTCACTCGCTCGGCCGCCGGCTGCCAACAACATGTCAGAGGTAGCGAAGACGCAGACGCTCGCGAGAGGAACTCCCAACTTGTTCCACTTTCCCAGACCCAGCGGTTTGAATTACCAGCACATTTTTTAATATTTACATTTCAGCCACTTCAGATGACGACCTTATCTGGAGTGAGTTACAGAGCCAAGTCCCCGAAGCCAAGAGAGGAGGAAAACAACAGAGCGATAGAAGAAAACCTCAGCAGAGAAAACACGAATTCACGGTTGTTTTTTAACCATTCTGACAAAATGACTGGTGGTACTGGCGAGGAAAGACATTTACCAGCAACACCAGTATTGTGTGTGTGTGTGTGTATATATATATATAATGTTTGAATGATGACGTTGTGTTAAAGTTTTTTCTTCTTCCCGCTAACTTTTTATCTCAGAATTTGAACTCTTTTATGTCATCATTTTGACTTTTTTATCTCAATTTTGACTTTATATTTCCTAATCTTGACTTTTTTATCTCCTAAATTTGACTTTCTATCTCCTAGTTATGACTTTTTTATCTCAATTTCGACTTTTTATCTCATCATTTAGACTTTTTGTTATAATTTTGACTTTCTATGTCAATTTTGACTTAATATCTCATAATTAGTCTTGACTTTTTATCTCAAAAATTTCACTTTCTATCTCATAGGTAGGACTTTTCATCTCATACTTTCGATTGACCAAGGGAATATTTTCATTATCACAGCTAAATGTCCTTTATATTTTTTAATTTGACTGTCGTGGATGGTCTTCCATACGATGACAGCGACCTGCCGGCTGTAGAAACTGCTTCACAGCCGTGTGTCCTGCAGGAGGAGAGGAGCCTTCAATGACTTCGTTTCCATGAAAATGTTACTGCAGGATATTCACTGTGATCCAGCGTCGCAGTCGCCAGAGCAGCGGCGGGTACGAATATTTAAGCTGTCAGGCAATTATTATGTTAGCGGTGAGAGAGAGAGAGAGAGAGAGAGAGAGAGAGAGAGAGAGAGAGAGAGAAGGAAAAAGGAGCATGATGGGAACTGAAAGGATGTGATTTAAACTCCTGTGCTCACTTCTTTACGGTGAGCAAACCTGCCAAATAATGTGCTGCTCATGGACCACGCCCCCTCCATCAGCCTTTTAGGAACTGCACCCGGGGAGCTAACCCCCCCTCCCCCCTCCTCCCTCGCCATTATGCAATGTGCCAACAATTCACAGAGTAATCAAACGCACACAGGAACAATGTGTGTACAGTCTCCCCCTCAGAGGTCCAACAACCCAGTTACCACCTTTTACGCTGCGAGAGAGCAATTTCCTGTGCGGCTCGGCCGGCGAGGTTTGGGAGCAGAAGCGGGGCCAGTAATTGAATCTCTGCGCTCTTGTTAAAAGTGCAGCTGTCGAATGGCAGAGCTCGGCCGAGGCCGAGTGTGAATTCTTGTGTCGTGGTGCGAGCGGTGGGGCTGGAGGAGGAGGAGGAGGAGGAGGAGGAGGAGGAGGAGGAGGAGGAGTAGGAGGGGACCTCTGGCCGCACATGCCAGCCATCAGCAGCGGATTGGACCAGCGTGTGTTGCAGTAAAGAGTCTGCAGAGAGCGAGCCGCGCAGCCTTCTCACGCACATGTGTGAACAAATGCAGCGACGCGGATACAAACGCAGCGTGTGCAGAGTTTCAGCCCCGTTGTGTGTCGGCGTTAGTTTGTGTACCGGTGGTGGAAACTATTGACAAGTATTTAAAGCTGTAGAAAAACACATGGACGTTAGCATAAAGCTTTGTTTTTGACTAAACTATCTAAAGAGCATGTTAAAATCGTTAGATAGATAGGCAGGTATGTAGGCAGGTAGTTAGTTAGGTAGGTAGTTAGTAAGGTAAGTAGGTAGGTAGGGAGGTAAGGCAGGTAGTTAAGTAGGTAATTAAGTAGGTAGACAGGTAGTTAGGTAGGTAGGTAGACAGGTAGGTAGATAGGTAAGTAGGTAGGTAGGGAGATAAGAAGGCAGGTAGTTAGGTGGGTAGTTAAGTAGGTAGGCAGGTAGTTAGGTAGGTAAGTAGGGAGATAAGGCAGGTAGTTATGTAGGTAGTTAAGTAGGTAGACAGGTAGTTAGTTAGGTGGGTAGTTAGTTAGTTAGGTAAGTAAGTAGGGAGGTAAGGCAGGTAGTTAAGTAGGTAGGCAGGTAGTTAGTTATGTAGGCAGGCAGGTAGGTAGGTAGTTTATTATTTAGCTAGGTCGGCAGGTAGGTAGATAGGTAGTTTATTATAGGTAGGCAGGTAGTTAGTTAGGCAGGTAGTTAGGTAGGTAGTTAAGTAGTTAGGTAAGTAGGGAGGTAAGGCAGGTAGTTGAGTAGGTAGTTAAGTAGGTAGACAGGTAGTTAGTTATGTAGGCAGGCAGGTAGGTAAGTAGTTTATTATTTAGCTAGGTAGGCATGTAGTTAGGTAGGCATGTAGTTAGGTAGGCAGGTAGATAGATAGGTAGGTAGGTAAGTAGGCATGTTGTATTTAGTACATATGAAGTATATAAACACACAAACGTTTACTGGTCAAACTCCTTCTCAGGCTCATAAAAGCTAAAAGTGCTGGTTTCTTTTTTTCCTGCAGTGAAAATGAGTTTCAACATCTCCACCTCGACCCCTCGTTCTCTTCCTGTTGAGACTGCGCTGCCCAACAGTGGAAATACCTTCTTTTATACAATGGATGTGTAATTTAACAACGACCACCTGTTCTTTATGTCTACAGTCCTGCTGGCGCGGAAAGGCAGCGGGCTGATGCATGCTGGGAGAACATGCACGGTGCACTTTGGATGTAAATCTTCTGGTAATTCTACACATCTGTGTCAAATTTCCAAATAACCCCCGATTTACTTTTTCTTAGTCGAAGCCACGAAGGCGAAAAAAAAAAGACTCATTACAAAAAGCGAGAGCATCCCCTGGTAGAGCGTTTCTAGAGTAACAAGTGCATGAGTCAACTTTCCAGAGGCTCAGTTTACACGAGAGCCGGCTGGACATTTTTGTGCAATTTGTGCAGCGTCAAATGAAATGACGGCGCATTTGTTTTTGGAACCGCTAACTCGACGTGATCTGTGAGCGGCCTGAACGCAGCCGCTCAAATATCAGACCCAGAAGCAGTTTAACTCCAAAGTTAACCAATCAAGAAGAGGCACGACCCTCTGGAGTTAAAGCTCCATTATGAGAGAAAATATGACATTAAAATATGCATTTTTATGCAGAGAAAGTGAACTTTTTTAATCTGAAAAAGGAGACTTGGAGCACGTGAGCGCCACACAGGGAGCATGGGAACGAGCGCGCGGGTCAGAGGTCGCCGGCTGAGTCGAACAGGAAACAGCCAATAGGGTGAGCGTCACTACGCCGCTCTGCTCAATTACTGAAGTGTTTATCATCGCTACCGCAGGTTTCATGTTCCTCGTTTCCTCCCACGTCGCTGCAGATTCAGGGAGGCGAGCTCAAGGCACCGCACGTCTTTTCCACATGTGATGTCTCTTAGAAAACAACTAAAAACTTACCTGTCGACACTGGCGTCGGGTTGAACACGTGACGTGTATGAGCTGCTTTTTATTTCTATCCACTGTTTGTTTCATTGTGTTTTTACTGCTCCACCTTTTAATTTTTAATTCATCAAATTAGTTACAGAATACTTAACATGTATTTTACTGAGTCTTTTAGCGGTTTTAACACGTACCTGTTCACAGGCGTTTGGTTGAATACATGCTCTCTGATTCTGCTTTTCATCTGGTTTTATTCATTCACACTATTTGTTTTATTGTGTTTTTACTCCTCCATCTTTAAATGAGTCAGTTTTTTTTCTGGACTCCTGTACAGCAACTTTGTGACCGTTCGTCTGCGAAAAATCACAAATAAACTAACTTACTACGTCGCCTGCATGGGAAACATTTACACAAACCTGATTATCTCACAGTGAAGACCACACTCTTCACCACTATTCCCTTTTCAGAAGTTTGACATTTACGGACGTGGACGTTACATTTTTGGGGCCCGATGGGATCCGCGACGGTCGGTTCGGAGCCGTGAGTTCTTCTGGTTTAATACCAAGGCGGCGAGCCAGGAAACAATCAACACAATTCAATAATCACGCCGGCTGTTTAAACCAAACCGGGGGAGGCCCTCCTCTGTTTATTTTCCTTGTATCGCGTTGCATTCTCTTTTTAATTTCATGGCCAAGTGGACCTCCCTGACATCCTGCCCCCCACCTCCTCCTCCTCCACCTCCTCCACCATCCCTCCTTTCTATCCCTCCTTCACCCTCACCCCTCTCTTCCTCCCTCCTCATCAGCGCGATCTAGAAAGACCCCTAAAGGTCACGCCGCTCTCACGTAGATTTGTCAGTCGAGACTCTCATTGAACACACACACACTGTGCGTTGTGTACATAGATGTGTGACTGTACTGTACACACACACACACACACACACACACACAACTGGAGTTCACATCACGTGTACGCATCTTTTTTCCAGTTCTTCCGTCTAGAGTTACGGTTCCAGAGCGGGCAAGACAAACGTTCCCACTCGGCTGTTTCTCGTGGCTCACGAAGATTAATAATCCACGAAATGTCCCGTTTACACGCAGCCGTGATGGAAGTGTGTGTTTTCTGCTTCTAAACACAAACGTGGGCTTTTTAAAGATCGTGACCACCAGAAATGAGACGAATGCGCTGCACACGTGTGCGATGAAGGCTCCTAAAACCCGACTGACATCGGCACGTCTTCGTCAGAAAATGCTCATTTCGGACAAATTTGAAACGTCTGAACAGAATATGAGGAACATAATATAATATTAATGTGCATGTTATTTATAAAGCACTTGTTTTACAGCATATACGTGTTTTAACGAGCTGTTTTAGTTGTCAGGATTGTTCCTTGTTTAATCTCATGAACCTTCCTCTCAGTAAAATGATTTCTATGTGCAACGTTCTTGGCGATGAAGTTCACGAGTGATGACGGAAGCTCCCGATCCAAAACGTGGAGCTACGCTAACACAAATATTCACCTTCCACAAGTGTAACGCGGCTTTAACTCACTGCGTCTCCGCCAGAAGCCGTTCCAATAAAAACAAAAGCTCCAATAATCCAACTTGTGTCCGCACCAAATTATTCCCAAACTATGCAATTTAAATGTTGGAAATAGACACGTTGAAGTTGTGATTCTTTAGTAACTGATACTGTACATAAATACAAAAACAAAGCATGTGTGATATGAATCAGCGGCTGAATGGACATATTAACAGGAATTGCTTTGACTCAACGGGCCGAGGTTTCTGGGAAAAAAAACATTCCCTGAACTCCAACGCATTGGAAACGATGTCATTTCCTTGTGCGAGTTCAACATTTACAACAATTGTTTCTGCCGAAAAACGGGTGTGAGAAGAATCCAAAGAGACAGTTTTGAAAGCCGAGACAATGCATTTAAATTCAAAACAGCTGCGAAGTGACCACGACCCTGTGTGCGTCGTGCACAAGCGCACACATTGTGTGTCACGTTGTCGAAAAAGGGCACAGTACGTATGACAAATTACGCTTAAGAAAACGTGACATGGGCGGTTTTACGCACACGCATGAGGCAGCTGTCAGCGATACACAGGAACCAATGTGTGTGTACATGTTAGCGTGTGCGTGTGTGTGTGTGTGTGTGTGTGTGTGTTTCCCCCCAGACATCTCCATGAGCCTCCCATAACAGATAACAGATTCTCTGCACATAAAGATGTCATCAGACGGAGCTCTTCTTCGTTCCGGGCGAGTCTCGTTGCAGCGTGACGTTTGGACGGACGCATTAAGTCGTGCTTACATTCATCCACGGTTTAAACATTTTTTTTAAAAAGCACGCCGGATTGCAGGCGCGTGCTCACGGTGCGTGCAGCAGACATGAGATATGCAGACGCGGCACGCTTGAAATGTGATTATTGAGAGTTAATTGAGTTAATTCCCAGAAGAGGGCCGAGGCCACGCGAGTGGAGAGTGACATATCGGGTCTATTTCTGAGCGCCTCGTCTAATTCCCTCACATCAGATTACGCCGAGTCTCGAGCATGAATTAGCGAAGAGACAAGAAAAGACATTGAAGACTTTTGGAGAAGAAAAAGAGCTTTTTAAGTGTCACCTGAATTGTGACAGCTATCATTGACTCTGCGCTTGCTCTCCGCAGGGCGCCGGCTCACAGCGGCACAAAAAATAACACATGGAGGTTGTAACTGGTGAGGTTTGAACCCGAGTTCCTGCTCTCAGTCCTTTCAGATTTTCCATGCTATGCCGATAGCCGCTCAGCTAAACATGCTCAAAATCCGTTAAAGTCAACATTTAGAAGTGAATACTAAATGAATATTTACATTCGAATGGATTATAACTTGTTTTTTTAGTTCACAAGCAGTTTCTCCTTCAAAGAAAGCTGTATATATGATGTCCACCATGTTTATTAGTTGGTAGATTAGCGTATTGTTCTTTCAGGGATTATTATATATAAAGAAAACAATTTGATTTTTTGAATTTTGATGTAAAGTTAAGAAACAATTGAGTTTTTTGTGATGCAAACAAACCCAAAGCACTGAGGACAATTTATAAATGAATTAAGATTCCTACACACACGTGCTTTGAAAGAATAATCCAGCCAAATTAACTGTTGTGAGTCATAATCACAACTGGAATTCGCTGCCTAACAATAGACGCAAAATACATAATGAGCCGCTCGTTCAGATCACCGTCGTGGCTGTTTTTGTCTGGCGGTCTGTAACAAAACCTGAACGCGTTTATTAATATTTTTAGACCTCGGTAAAGCCAGTTTATACACAGACGTTCCATTAAAAATAATTGTAGCCTTCAAAACCCAAGCAGGCCCAACCGTGACATCACCGGGGTTATTTTATAATCTCTTCCAGAACCGACGAGGAAGCCGTACCGTGTTTATGGGCAGACTGGTACCACGACCAGTTAAAGTGACTTTAATCTGTAAAAATGTGTTACTTCCCCTTTAAGTAACTGGATGGAGGGGAGCGATCCCATGTTCCCCCGTTCCTCAGCAGCTGCAGTGAACAGCACACGTGACGGTTAACGGCCGCTCAGGTGTGAAACGAGCGCGACGTCGCCACGTGTCGCTGTACGTAGGCAGACGCTGAATATAAAGTTAATTAAAACCAAAGTACTGACGTGGTGGCGATGGCTGAGAGCCCGAAAGGGGCGACGCGATCAGATTTCACACCACATTCATACATAGTGCGACTCTGGGGAAGGAATTCAAATAGCTGGGCCGACAAATAGAAAATGTCTCTTCATTTATTTACTAATCTCTTCATTTATTAACTAATCTCTTCATTTATTTACTAATCTCATTTATTTACTAATCTCTAAAACAAAAAGACGACATAGCTCGCTCTGTCTATGAAGCTCATGTTTTTAGTAATTCATTTAGCGCACATTTCGTGTACCATAGGTTTAAGCCCCTAACTTTCTTTCTGGACCTTGAACGCCTCTGGTTTCACAACAGAGGGGCTCTGCACAAGCAGATGCACCAATACATACAAAGCAAGGCCGTGTAGAATACCAATTTATCCATAAGTAAGTCATATTTCAGTGTTTTGGCTTCATATCTTGCTGAGGTTTTGTCTGACAGTGGATTCTGTAGGTCGTCAGCTTTCCAGAAAGTTGCGCTAATCATGCGTAGCATCAAGCTAGGGAAATGAAAATGTATATTTTCATAACTTAAATAAAGCACTTAAAGTCGAGCGAGTAAACTCACGCGAGCGAAGCGTTTTTGGTGTGAACGTAGCATCAGAGACCGTTCATACACTCCCGCCAACTTGTTGTTCCCGCTACCAATATTTTGTTGCTGTTTCAACTACGTTGTGCCACAAAAACAAGCATTCAGGCTGAATATCAACACTTGTGTTCTGTCAGACGTGCATTGGCCTACAGAAAGTAATTGTAGAAGATCTATAGAAGTCCGCTAGCGCCTTAGCTAGTTTATGCAACGTTAAGTGCCTGAACGGGCTCTGCGCTGCATCGACGTAGCGTCGGTATAATCGGTAGAAATGAGTTCTGACGAGGGGAAAAAGCGCCTCATCCAGTTTAAAACAACAATCTGGAACCTTCTGCTCTGACATGATTCGTGACTATTTTAATGTTTGCTTTCTTAGCGAAGCGGTCTGTAACTTGAATTTTGAGAAGTGGCCTTAAATAAAGATTATTTTTGTTGTTTTGTATTCAAACAACAGACAGAATAGAGTTCCTCTAATCGGCCTCCTCCTTGCTTTGCCTTCTCCCTGGGTGTCCTCGGAGTTTGTTGGTGGACTCGTCTGGAAAAGGGTCGAGTCAGTTGAACTGGAGCGCCGGTCCGAGCCAACATAAGCACAGACTCTTTCCTGCAGGACCCTCCTTTTTTTTTTTTTTTTTTTGCTAAATTGGCCCTTGGCAGAAGGCGCTACGCTCTGGCTGCATGCTGCCCTCCTGCTAGCATGCTTAGCTTTAGCAT
Source organism: Clinocottus analis (assembly GCF_023055335.1). NCBI lineage: Eukaryota > Metazoa > Chordata > Actinopteri > Perciformes > Cottidae > Clinocottus > Clinocottus analis. The sequence goes on along the minus strand of NW_027175832.1, from coordinate 19,898,028 downwards.
GTGCAGCCAAGAGAAACCGTCGCCATTTAGGTCTAAGGGTGGCGTGGAAAAAGACATATGTGAACCTGAAATTAGTTGATTTCAAAAACACACGGTCCATTATTTGGGCTCGGACTTGTAAGGTTGCCAGTTAGTGTGCTGATCCAATAGAAAACAGAAACGCTATGTGGAGCACAGATGGCGCAGCATATGGGTGAGTTTAAGTATTAAATGACTCAAACAATCATATCCCATTTGTTTAAACCCTATTACTTAACACAAAAAAGTAAGAGTATTAAAAAAACACATCTGCGTGTCTCATTTTGTGCAGCATGCTATATTAATAATAATTATAATTGAGTTGAAACACAACAGCTTCACAGTGAGATGCTGCTTCTTTCTCTGAAAATCTCCTGTAAATGTAGTTTGTGGTTATTTTCAGAAGATGGAAAGTGTGTTTGGCTCGCGCTCGGCCGCCGGTAATGAAGAGTGAAGCGTGGTGGACGTCAGGCGTGTTAAGAGTGACAAAGTCCACATGGGGAGAAGTTCGGTGCTGGATTGACGGGTCGAACAAACGCAGGACTTTCACCCAGGAGACGGCTGACTGAGTCCCACTGATGACGGAAAAAGTTGACTGTACTCGAACGCACTAAACACCCTTTAGTTATAACTTATTAATATAAGTTATGTAATATACTGCAACGTCATTTAGGACACTTATTTTATCCCAATGAGCCACTATAGATAGAGTTTATATTTTAAACACATGCAAAGAAATGCTTTATATAAAATTATTGATTTTTCCTGCTGTAACAAAAATGACCCCGAGGTAGAGATACCAATTTAATTTGAACTATTATATCCCCCGAGTCCTTTTAATATGTGTAAAATAGGAATTGTGAGTCGTCTCTTTTTCTCCAAACTCACGTCGGCTGAGGTTCATTAAAGTCAATATTCCTTTATTTTTCCCGCAGTGGAGAAATTTACAGGATTATAGCAGCAAACAGAATAAAGTGAACACAAGAGACAGTTAAAAAATCCAAACAAGTGATATAATTCATAAATGGGAAAGAATTTTGATAAATCCACACAAAAAATATACAACTGAATTATATATATATATATATATATATATATATATATATATATATATATATATATATATATATATATATATATATATATATATATATATATATATATATATATTACAGAATGCATATAATTATTTTGAACAGACATACATCTATGTATAATAATTAAATGACCGTGAATACCTTCTTTAGTAAATTATCCAGGGGAATGTTGAGTATCTTCACTGAAATAAAAAAAAGGGGATGTTTTCACGGATCTCATCTCAATTGTTAATCCTTTGTCAGATGAGATAGATAGATAGATAGATAGATAGATAGATAGATAGATAGATAGATAGATAAAATATATATATAGTCCGTAAAACAGCTGGGGATGTTGAAACTGAAGAACTGCTGCAACCACTTGAAATGAGACTAATTCAAAACGCGCTTCCTTCTTTGAATTCTGCCGGCGCAGAGAGTTGAAAAGCAGCGAGCGAGTAATGTACGTACACAGATAGAGAGACCGCGATGAACAAGAATGGCAGGACGACAGCGTGAGGCTGGTGGCTGAACACGGAAAGGTGCTTTTCTTATCTGGATGCGTGGAGCTATTTGATCTCACCTCAAAGCCGCCGAACCACTTCAAGTGAAGACATTTCACATTACATTAAAGAGACGGGAGGACGTGGAGCAATTCTGAATGGAAGTGGCTTGATTGATGTTCCGGCGTCAGACTGTGATATCTAATCCACGCCGGAGTTATGCACCGAATCTTTCATCGAGAGACAAGACTGAAAGATGTTGCGGCACAAAGGCTGATGGATGTCAACGGGCAATGTGTGGCCATTAAATGCTCTGTTAATTGTAACTTGTAGCCATTCTGAGGCTTCACATTGGCTACAAAATGGCTAAATGTGGCCGGCTACATTGTTGCAGATTGAAGTGTTCGTCAGTCGCTGTTTGTTGGAGTTGTGACGTTAAATTAGAAAACTTCCACAGCAAGAAGACACACATGTCTTCCATTTTTTTTAATGGACATTTAGTACGAGTACGAGCTCAGAACAACAAGAATCAAGAAGGTCGAATTTCTTCGAGAAGCCAAACGACAAAGTGCTATAAGTACGTGCCATTTAAGTGCTTTCAACATGTGTTTTTAATTCACGATACAGTCGGAAAAGATGCGTTTTTACTTTGATCCAGTTAAGAAAATGTGCCGGTGCAGTTGACGAACTTATTTGGGGGGAATGAAGACGATGAAATGCGTCTTTGTGGATCCGTCTTGACACTTTTTTTGGCCTCCAGATAGAATTCATCAGGATCGTCTGTCAGTCCTATTTTCTGAAATTGTTTTTCAGTGAATTTACACGTGGAACGGCTTTCCAATCCACATAGACGTCAATAGGTCGTTCATGTCGGTCTATAATTTACGAAATAAATAGAAATTAAAAAAAAAAAAAAGGAAAGCCAATGCTAAAAATGATAGAATATAACATGGAAAACCATCTCTCAGCCTCTCTACTTCACTCTTTTCCCTTTTTGACTTTGTATCACCATGCCTGCCTCTCCACCCCCCCGGACTGGAGCTTCTTTCTGTACCCAGGCAGATGGCTTCAAACACCAGGTATCCCCCCACGGGAGCCTCACGAGGAGGTCCTGGACACTGCAGCTCCGCCTGAACTGCAGGGTTTTTGTGCACACAAAAAAAGAAAGAAAAAAGGGGGACCAAATAGATTTATTCAATACTCCAATTCCAGCCTTAATGCACCGGGTGGCTCAAAGCGAACGGAGAAGGGGAGGGAGGAGGGTGGAGGTTTGCCGGGGGAGCGATGGGACGGCGAGTGGGCGAAGCAGAAAGAAGGGGCGGCTACCAGGAGAACAGATTCCTCACAGATCTCGCTCCGTTTGTGCGATAAGAAAAGGAAACGAGGGCTTCAGATGAGGGGAACTGCAAAGGGACGCGCATCACCTCCCTTTACGTCGTGAGAGGCGGATCACAGGGAGCGAGGAAGGAGAGGATGTGAGGAGAGGATGTGAGGAGACGTCTCCGAATGTACTCTGCGTAACCCGCCTCAGAAGAGTATTTGTATAAAAGATCACTGAACATGAACACACTCATACTTGGAGAGGAAGAGGAAAAAGAGAGAGAGAGAGAGAGAACTTCACATCAACGCTTTCTTCTTTCTGAATCAATTGTATTTACCGCAGTGCAATAACTGCACGCCGGTTTTCCAGGTGACACAAAACTGACAGTTCAGAGTTTTTTCCCCGAGTAATTTCTGACATGCGATACCTCAGCGAACAGGCCCCGAGGCAGAGGGAGTGTGGAGGACGTCCGCCCGGCGACTGCCAGCTCGCAGTCACATGTTTGATCCCCGCACTCGTCATCGGGACCGTCGCGCCGGAGGGTTTGCCTATTTTAAGCATGTTGTTGCCGTGTGGTTTTTGGGGGGAATTCGGGAATTTAGTTTTACCGGAAACACTTTCGGTCGAGTTCAACGTCTACAACGTCCGAAGGATATTGTGCCAATGAAGTTACTTTACTTTTTTTGTGATTTTTACGTTAAGTACTCGTTAGCTCATTAGTTTTAACTTCAATTTTGAGGTTTTACGGAAACACTTTCAGTCAAGTTCAACGTCTACAACTATTTGACGGATATTGTGCCAAAAAAAAACTTTTGTGATTTTTATGTGTTTGTTAAAATACAGTTTAGTAAACAAAAGTACTCGTTAGCTCATTAGTTTTAGCTTCAAGTTTTAGGTTTTACAGAAATACTTTGTCGAGTTCAACGTCTACAACCGTTCGTCGGAAAATAGTTACTTTACTTTTTTGGTGATTTTTACATTTGTCTGTGTTAAAATACAGTTTAGGCTACAAAAGTACTCGTTAGCTCTTTAGTTTTAGCTTCAAGTTTTAGGTTTTACGGAAACACTTTCAGTCGAGTTCAACGTCTACAACGTCCGAAGGATATTGTGCCAAAAAAGTTACTTTACTTTTTTTGTGATTTTTATGTTAAGTACTCGTTAGCTCATTAGTTTCACGTTCAAGTTTTAGGTTTTTACAGAAATAGTTTCAGTCAAGTTCAATGTCTAGGTTCAACGTCAACAGTTTAGGAAACAAAAATACTCGTTAGCTCAGTTTTAGCTTCAAGTTTTAGGTTTTACGGAAAAACTTTCAGTCGAGTTCAACGTCTACAACCATTTGACGGATATTGTGCCAAAGAAATTACTTTCCTTTTTAGGGATTTTTATGTCTGTGTTAAAATACAGTTTAGTAAACAAAAGTACTCGTTAGCTCATTAGTTTTAGCTTCAAATAACCACGCATGTGTCGGCTCTTTACACTAAATCTCCCCGTCTTGACTCACGATTACACCAATTGATTACATGAGTTATGGAAAAATTATAGCGCCTTATATTTTGTAGGTATAGCTAGGACTAAAGAGTCTATTATTTTCAGGCGCTAAAGCTAAAAAACGTAGCCAATATCAAACTTTTGAGAGTCAACCCGTGTGCACACGGTTGACTTCAACGTCTACAACGTTTGTAGGATATTGTGCAGAAAAGTAACTTTACTTTTTTAGCGCGTGGAAGCCCAGTGGGGTTTGTTTGGGTTAAAATAAAGTTAAGGCAACAAAACTACTCGTTAGCTTTAGAAAAAGATCGCGGTTTGGGTTCAAAGAAGCTAATGTTGAACTCTGGTTTCACACGGGTCTCCTGGGTGAAAGTCTGCTCTCGATTTCACCGACTTATGACATGAGTTATACACAAATTATATTGCCTAACATTTTGTAGGTATAGCTTCGAATAGAGTGCATGATTTTATTATTTGCTGGCGGTAATAATGTTAGAAAAACTTTCCCCGGTATTGCAAACAATATCGAACTTTTGAGTCAACCCTGTGCTCACTTGGGCTCCGTCGTGAGAGACAGCGTGCCGCATGAAAGGTGGATTTGACCGTGGCGGCTTCTTGATTACACCGACTCTCGACTGGAGCGGTCGCGTTGCATTGTGGGTAGGCTCCGGTGATCTGAGATGCTCCGTGAAAAGGAGGTGAAAGAGGCTTATAGACCTGTGGACGTGGAGACTTTTGCAGAAAACATTTTTTTTTTTGTATTCGCCTGCAAAGTCTCAACGTATAATTGAGCGTCTCGCTCTTCAAAGGTTGCGGGTAATTGGAAATTGTCTGCAGAATAGACTCGTGAGTCTGAGAATGACTCCACCATATATATTCCCCGACGTGTCTCTCAGCATAAATGTGACACCGGGAAAAAAAAAAAAAAAGGCAAACTCCGTTAGTGAAGAATTGCTCGGCGGCGATAAAGTTCACTTCCCAGCTCGCCGTCCTCTTCCTCCGTTTGAACAATCGCTCCCTCTCTAAAGTTTAGGCCGAGGCAATTTTGCCTCACAGAGACGCGTCTCGCCTGCACCCCCGGGTGCCTCGGCGCTCGTTTCACAGCTGTGCAACAAAAAAAAAAAAGAGGCAAATTTATTATCAGCCTTAGTATTTGTGACAGGCGATCCGGCAGACGCTCGGGGTCCTTGAAGTGCAGAGGAGGCCTCCGCTGCTCCCCCGCCGCCCAGCAGGCTGCTCTGTGAATTTACTGCCACTGTCGAAACTTCTGTCAAGTCTCAAAGGGAGAGAGAGAGAGAGAGAGAGAGAGAGAGAGAGAGAGGGGAGCGAGAGAGCAATATGGGACTTTTCTTCCTTTTTTCTTCCACAGATGCCCGGACATGCACTTCTTCTCCAACCCAGAGGGGCTTTGAAATCAGCTCGCTCGTTGTTAGCCGTCTCGCGGCGTCTCCGCAGAGTCTGGACGCCGACGCCGACGCTCGGCTCTCTGTCAAAGCACCCAAACGCTCATTTTCACCTCCGAACTGTTGCAGGAGGAAACTGTTTCCTGTTGCATTTTGCCTCCTCTCAACCCGACAGGACATCGGTCAAAGGCAATTCTACTCAAATTGGGGAAAAAAATAACATTTGGTCCAAGTTTAAGTAGAGTAAAATCTACTCACGCCTCAGAGAATTTATATTATTGCTCATATTTAACTCTACATGATTGAACGTTTTGGTAAAAGTCATCTAAAAGAAAGAGGCTCAAAATATCAGCAGCATACATACAGGCATCTATATACATGTTTATTCTTTTAATTAAACTATTGTCTCTCTGACAATGAGGATTCAAAGCATACAGTAAACCTTAAATGACTCAAATGAATGTTTAAATACTACTTTTTACTGTTCACACACACATTTCACACAATGTTTGCTCATGGACATTTGGTTTAAAGTCATGGAAATTGGATTAAAAGTCATTGAAATTTGGTTAAAAGTAATAAAAATTGTATTAAAAGTCATGGAAAAGTCATAAAAATATCATTTGTTTGTCAGAAATAGTAGTGAGATGCACATCAGTCTCACATTTCTCTCTTTGTCCAACAAACCCAAACAATGCAATTAAAGAAGCAGCCAATGTTATTTGAGTTGTCCACTAATCAGGATCATCTATCTCTTTTATTCTTTTAAATCCCCCCACATGAGAGGAGGAACTCTGAGGGTAAAAACAACCCTGCACTTTAAAAACAACTCAAAACGTGAAGCTATTCATCCTCCTCGCCGCCGCATGCCTTCACGTCGCGGCTCAAAGGCGTCCGACATAAAGCCGGAGAGAGAGAGAGAGAGAGAGAGAGAGAGAGAGAGAGAGAGAGAGAGAGACTCCCTCTTTCACGCAGCCCAATATAAAACCACCAGGTTCTCCGTCCAAAGGGGGAAACATAAATAAATAGTCTCCACCTCGGCCTTATTGTTCCTTTGCTCAATACAACATGATGACCTCGGGGTGACGGCATCACTGCGTTGAAGCTTCAATGCAAAGTAGAAAGAATAAACGATCGGAGGGGAAACTTGCAAACAAACGAAAGCTTTTCAGTGTGATTTGCTTTTTTTTTTACCTTTTTAATGGGCATTTTGCTCATTTATGCAAAATACACGTATTTGTTGTGACGACTCAAAAGGACACACAAGTCCGAGTGTATTTCCTCTGCAGTGTGTCATTCATGACTCCACGCTCATCGCTCCTCTGGCGTTTGGTTCACAGCATCGTGAATAATTTCATTAATTTGGTTTAAGAGTTTAAAGTTGAGTCAAAATCAATCAAACAACTTGTCCAGCAGCTGAAAACAGAGACACGGTCCTTTTGGCCTCATGGGAAACCTGGAAAAGTCCTGGAATGTTTTCAGTCCTGGAAAAAACAACCAAATCTGAGTAAAAGTTATGTAAATGTGTTAAATTCATGTGTTCATACTATATTTTATCACTTTTTCATGTTTACAACTAGATGTTATTACATGCTTGCTCATGGAAATCTATTGAAAAGTCATGAAACTTTGGTCAAAAAGGTCATGGAAATTTGGTCAAAGGTCATGAAACTTTTGGTCAAAAGTCATGGATCTTTTTGTCTAAAGTCATGGAAAGGTCATGTAAACCCAGGGGTCAAAGTGTGTATGAACCCTGAACCTTCTGTCACGTGGAAGCGTTTCATTTTGTGCGCTCGCCACAGAACGTGATCGTAGTCGACGTCCCATCGGCAGCGTCTCCACACAAGTGGCGTCCTTGTTCATCGGAGCAACAGATTGCGTTGCTGGTCCTTTAAACACACATGTAGGATAACAAGGCGTGTTGAGGGGGGAAGGAGGGGGGGCTTTAAGGCGACCTTTAGAGCTCCACTACCACAACACCCAGAATCCCTTTCTCTCTCAATGACTCTCCACAAAAACCTGCTGGCGGCGTCGAGGCCGGCAATAAAACTCTGGATATTAAAAGCTCGGTCAAAGGCGACTTTACGGGGGTCACGATTTACGGGTGTGTTTTTTTAAAGTGAGCTTTCAGACGCTGTTGTTGGCGTGTGTGTGTGTGTGTGTGTGTTTGTGAAGAAGGGGGCGGAGCTTTGATCGCTTTAAGCGACACATTTGTCATTTTAATTGCAGTCCGAGGAGAGAAAAAACAACAACAAACACATGCATCATGTGGTAAAACGGTTGGAAAAGATTAACACTCTGATCTGACGTCCACACGCATTAACATACATTTACATGTGTTGGCATTTTGCTTCTTTACATGTAGATAAATAACACGTCGGCTTGCAGGAAATTAAAGGTATTGCGGAGGATTTGAAGTGTGGCTTCCCCTCTTCACCTTCCAGTCTTTAAAACACATTTTCACCATATTTTTCCGGCGTCAACTCGCTCAGTATTTAGCCTCACATTTCCTCGTCTGCGAGGCCGAGACTTAACATCTGTTGGTGAAATAAGCGCAGAGAGAGAGAGCGAGAGAGAGAGAGCGAGAGAGAGCGAGAGAGAGCGAGCGAGAGCGAGGCCAAAAGCACTTTTCTGCCATAACTGTGAAACAGGAGGTGAGAATAAAGTCGCCAGCGAGAGATCCTACTTCATATTTCCTGCCTCCCACTGCGCTCACGCTGCAGCGTGATGAAGTGTTTTTAACTATTTCAATCTTTCCTCTTCAATAGTTTCGCCTTTAGTCTTTGAAAATGTACATTTTTTTATGTCGAGGCGAAGAGCCATAGACGAGGGTCACGTGATCAGATGATTAAGACGAGTTATGAAGCTTCCAGTTATTTATATTTCATGGATTGCGTCCATAACGTGTTTATTATTAGGCCTTAAACACATCAATCAGAGGGATGTGGGACATGTAAATGTCAAAGTCTGTGAAACAGCACAGAAGGCTCAGGTAGAAAATCCAGAACATGTGGATAGTTTAAATTCACCTGTTAAAGACACTTCATGTCAGATACATACTTATGTTATACATCAAAAAGTTCAAAACAATCTCAGCTCTCTGTTTAATGAGGCACCATTGTCATGAGGCAAAAGTGTAAAGAGAAAATATTACCTTAAAGCTGAAACATTAAATCTCGATTTTGGACATTTTTTGTAAAATCTCCTGTTAAAACATAACTTTACTCATGTGGTCGAATGGTTTTAGTGCTGAAAGTTGGTTAACCAAAGGTCTTCGGCTCACAAAAGCAGTGGAATATATTAATAAAATGGTAGATACATATAAATAAATGTCCAAAACCACATTTTTATGATTGTTTTTTGAGTAGCAATGTGTCTTTCACACCTTTCACCAAAATGATTTTATTTAAATGGGACTGAGGAATGACTTCATGGGCTGAGTGCAAATTAAAAAATGACCATTACAACATTTTGGGTTTTCAAGTAAAATATGTATTTTACATTAAAGTAGTTTTAAGGTCTCAGGCGTTTGCGTTCATGGCGATCGGACGCCGGCTTGGCTCGCGTCCCCTTCCTTCAACTGTTCTTACACTTTAACACACCGGCTCGCGTCGGGTCTGTGACACCCAGAAAGCGGCGCGAGGACTTTGTTAATTTCCTGGTTGGATTCTCGTCACGCATTTTCCTCGGCTGCCAAAGACGCACCGGGTCTGGCGGCCATGACAGTTTGCCAGTTTATTAATTAGTTTCTAGAATCAATTTCACAGCGTCCCGAGTGAAAGGTCCAATCGGGCCACGCGAGGGGGCGGGACCAAAAGACTGTGGCAATTTGGGTGGCTGATACGGATGTGAAAAACACACACACACACACACACACACACACACAGTCATTTTATTTAAATGCGGTTTAAACAAACCTTCAGTGCCTCCAATAATGGGAACGCGTACACGCCGGTGCTCCGTTTGGCAAAGCTGAAGAGAAAACAAACAAACAAAGTTCAGTGTGGGGGAGGAAGAGGAGGAGGAGGAGGGTGACACCTTTTTTACCCTCACAGCCTGTCAAAGCCCCTCCTCCCCTCCTCCTTGACCCGGACCCTCCCGGGCCTTGCCTCGTGGAACAAAGCCCCCACTGTGTGCTCCGGCTCTGTGGAGGCGGCCCGGGAGAGCGCCGGGCCGCCTCCACACAGCGCCGCCGACTGAGGCCGTTTGGGCAAGCTGAGGTTTCAGGAGGGGCGGGGCGCTTGTGAATGGCGGTGGGTGGGGGTATGGGTGGGGGTATGGGTGGGTGGGGTGTGGGAACCGTGCACCCGGCCCCGCCCGTCCACTCGTGAAAAGGGCCGGTGTCGCAATTTGCAATGCAGATCTCCCTCCAGCCTCCTCGCCGGCTCACTTTGGGAAAAAGAAAAAAGGCGCATCAATGGCTGGCGTGAAGCAGGCCTCCGCTGATGGCAAATGTCATTCCCATTTTGATTCTTGACCCCCTCTTTATTTCAAAACTCAGCCTGCGAGAAGAAGAAGAAAAACCCTCCCCACCTCCTCCCCCTCGCCTTAATTGTGTGCTTCAGTCGCACCCTCTCTCTTCTGGACGGCCACATTAGCTTCCAAGGAGGAAGAAATTAAACAAAGTTCAGAGCTCCCATTCACGTCTGGGAGAGGAAGGAGGGAGGAGGGTGTTCACAATGAGATGGTGTGAAATACGTCGGGATAAGAATGAGAGGAGAAAGGAGCATAGGAAAAGCCCCGCCCCCTCCTCCTCCCCCCTCTGAGAAGCGAGCGCTGTTCAGCATCGCGGTCATTATCGTTACACTCCAATTTGTCACTAAGCCATTTAACCGCGGCGGCTAAATAAATAGATGCGGCGACAAAGCCTGAGGTGGGGGGGAGGGGGGGGTGGCGTGGCCGGTGGCGAGGAGAGGGAAGACTTTTCACGTCGCACAACGCAAATAAGGACAAACTGGGAAAAAAAAAAGACACAAAAAAGGCCTAAAGTTCCTCGTCCATGGAAGTCTGAACCTCTCAGGGTCTCAGACGCACACAAAGACATGGTCGCACATACAGATGAATAAATTAATGCTAATGTTAGCGTCTGCCAGCTTGCAACTAGCAGGGAGACGAAGAAGAAGAAGAAGTGCTGCAGGTTTAAATCAAGCCAGAAAGAAAAAGACAAAAGTCAAGTCGTTCATTGACTTTTTTTTATTGAAAACGTTGGTTTTCAGCTGCTGAATTTGGCCGAATGTCATTTGTTCCATGCAGAGCCCGGGGTTTTAGGCCCTTTTCACGATTAAATTAACCTTTAAAAGGCTCTTGCATACGAGATACACACTCGTGTGTTACATCAAAAATTGCATAACAATCTCAGCTCTCTATATAATGAGAGCACAAGTGTAAAGTGATAATATGGCCCAAAAGCTGAACAATTGAAGTTGAAAATTCTTCATATTTCTTGTGAAAACATAACTTTACTCGCGTAGACGAAGTGTTTTGGTTTCATCAAAAGGTCTTATGTTCACAAAAGCAGTGGAACATATGAATAAAATGGTGGATACATGTAAATAAATGCTCAATACCATATTTAACCCTCCAACATCTGATATTTGTCTTCACAGTGAAGGCTGACGGTCATTCAGTCGCAGGACCAACAGGTCTGCGGCTCACAGTGCACGTCGACACGAGCAGGAAACATATCGTGTTACTGGAAGAACTTAAGGAGCAACCTGCCCCCATTGTAGTGGAAGTACTAATTCTTTGTACTTTGTGCCGGCTCTAGTGTACACTTAATTAAACCCTAAAAGACGTGTTGGCTGAGTCTGAGTCAACACTCTGCGTCCTTGTTTCTCCAGAGTCGTTTAACTCGAGCCGAGTTTTCCCAAGGATCCATTACAGGGCATGAGCTGGAGCCCCGTTTGTTTTTCCTGTCCAGAGTTTGGACACACACACACACACACACACACACACACACGATGAGGTCAACGCACGACACAATCAATGAAAACCGAGAGCAGTCCCTGGCCCTTCATACACAAACACACACAGTATAATCAGGAATTTGCTTATTGGTGTATTCCTCTGAGTGTGTGTGTGTGTGTGCGTGTGTTGCAGCAGTGGGGTCGGATCCCAGCAGGGTCAGGGTAAGTGGATCGGGATTCGACCAAACCGGCTTCAGCTTCCCACGACAACCAGAAGTGGCTTTACGCTAAAAAAGGAAGTCCGACAACGTGATTGGCCGCTCGATTTCCCGCCATTGTAACCATCGTGACACATGTGTCATGCTAACTGGGGTTAGCTCACGTAAAAAACACACACAAGTTAAAAGTGTATCACAAACCAGCATGATTACAACTTTCACCGTAGTTTTAATGAGCCGAGAAAGGTTGTTTTTTTGTTGTTGTTGTTACCGAGCCGAAAATAAGCTTAATAATGCGCTTTATGGCTCCAAAAGCCACAAAGACCTCCTTTTTTTTTTTCATTATTCATTTTTTTTTACGTCTGAACTCTGCGAGGAGGCAGAAGGATCTATTTCCACTTCTGAGACGCGCCGTCATTTTTGGAAGGTGGGAGTACACGCTCTCCACCGCGTCCCGGTGAGCTGTGTCGCGGCTCGGGTGCCGCCGCCGCCAACATCCCAGCATGCCTCTTCTAAACTCCCCTTCGCTCGCCTCCTGTCGGGCGCCGCCGCCGCTCGCCACCGCTTTGGCTTCCGCGTCGTCGCATCCTTTTTCCAAGTGTTTTTGTGTTTGGCTCGGTCGGTCTGGGTTACACTTCGGGTGCTTTGAAGCACTTAGGGAATAGATGAATATGTTGTTGTTGTTGTTTATCCCCCCCCCCCCCCCCCCCACCACCATCATCATCGTTTGCCACTTTTTGGCAAGAGTGAAAATATGGTAAGTGTGCAGGATGTCAATAATTTAGTAGACCTCTCTCGCGAGGAGCTTCTCATCGCCGTCGCCCATCACCCGCTTTGCGTCTTCAAAATATATAATTGCTCCCAAAAAAAAAAAAAAAAAAAAAAAAACGCAGCTTATTCTTCTTCGCTGTGAAGTTTTTGCCTTCACTGTCATATCAGGAAAAACATCTCGTGTGTGTGCTTTAAGAGGAACCAGATTATTGCGATATTGACCTTTGCTAATGTGTGTGTGTGTGTGTGTGTGTGTGTGTGGCCATGTCAAGAATGCTTATGGAGTAAATACCTCTGAAGCGCAGATGATACGCCGGCTGACAGCGACTCTACTGTCTGAGCTGCTTAACTCGATTACTGCGACGTCTTCCTGCCGTTGGACCGTCCCGGGGCAGGAAGACGTCTTCCTGACATGCATGTAATCTGGAACTTGTGCACAGGGATCATGTGAGCGTTTCAATGTGAGGTGGAACAAATTTAAATTGTGGTCGAAGCGGTGGGAGGGGGGGGGGGGGGGGGGGGCTTAGTTCTTCCAACAAAAAGAGAGAAGTTGATCTCAGCTCCAGTGCGAGGTAATGGGGCGAGGGGGGGGTTAACCTATGTGACCCCTGTAATAGGCGCATCACTCCAGAGTCAGTAGGACAGCAATAAAAACATCAGTCACACACACAGGAGGTCAAAGAGGAACCGCAGCAGGACGGCTTCGCTTTTACCAGAACTGTGGAACGGCGATACGTTAAAAAAATTTTTTTAAAAAGGACACGGATATCATCGTTATAGAAAGTGTGATTATCAAGAGAGAAAATAATATGAGCCAGGTTATATCAGAGGCCAAGTGCAACGCTGTAATAATGAGATATTTATTGAGCCACTACGAAAACCAACATTTTCTCCATATTGGTTTGCTGTGGTGTCAGATTACAAAGTGGTCCGCAAAAGCTTTGAGTTGCTACGTATGGACCTACAGGACCTACAAGACCTACAGAACCTACATGTGGCCCTACAAGACCTACATGTGGACCTACAGAACCTACATGTGGACCTACAAGACCTACAGAACCTACATGTGGACCTACAAGAGGACCTACAAGACTTACATGTGGACCTACAAGTGGACTTACAGGACCTACAAGTGGACCTACAAGTGGACCTACAGAACCTACAGGACCTACAGAACCTACATGTGGACCTACAAGACTTACATGTGGACCTACAAGTGGACTTACAGGACCTACAAGTGGACCTACAGAACCTACAAGTGGACCTACAGAACCTACAGAACCTACATGTGGACCTACAGAACCTACATGTGGACCTACAAGAGGACCTACAAGACTTACATGTGGACCTACATGTGGACTTACATGACCTACATGTGGACTTACATGACCTACATGTGGACTTACATGACCTACAAGTGGACTTACAGGACCTACAAGTGGACTTACAGGACCTACAAGTGGACTTACAGGACCTACAAGTGGACTTACAGGACCTACAAGTGGACTTACAGGACCTACAAGTGGACTTACAGGACCTACAAGTGGACTTACAGGACCTACATGTGGACTTACAGGACCTACATGTGGAGGTGTTGAGCGTCTGAATGGCGTTCGTACCGCAGCACCACAAAAGTTAAATGTATGATAGTTTGACGCAGAGTGCTCAGACACCTTGAAAAGAATGCTATAAGTATACATGCAGCATGTATATATATTTATATATTTATAAATAGCCAGAGCAGTTCGGTCCCCAAACTGAACTTGCCGAATTTAGCTCTCATTCTGCAACAGCAACTGCCAAAACGGTGACTTGCGTCTGCTCATGGGTCAAAAAAACAACCTGTTTTCAATGGCATCAACTAATTGGGTGCCATGTTGGGACGTGGTCAGTGTCGGGCCTGTGTGGCCCGGGGCTCATGTGAGCTGTGGCTGGTAAGGTTGAGGTACAAGTGGGGGAAACCACCCCGTTCACCGCCGTGACCGCCACATCCTTACACACCGCTCACTGTACTCTAGCTAACGCGGAATAGCCGCGCATGAACGTGACTCTTAGGGGACGATGTTGGGAGGGGGAGGGGCTTGTTCGCGGGCACAGTTGTGTGTTGTGCGCCTCTGCGTTGGCTCGGGGTGTGTTCACAGGAAGCCAGGAGTACCCCAGGGCTCCGTTCTGGGCCCAGCTCAGACTTCTGGAGGAGGTGGAGGTGGGTGTGAAGGACTCTCCAAGTCTGGAAAAACAATTCCCAGAGACGTGCGAACAGCCAAAAGCAATACGGCCACAAGGAAACCTTGGCCGCGCTCCAATGCTAACAATTAAAATGAGCAATGTGTTAAAAAAATGAACAAAAAAAGCATACAAGAGGTGGCAAAGACATTCATTTACGTCACGGTGCTCATGCTTTAAGGGGAGCGAGCGATACAGCTATCAACACGCACAATATATAACGGTTACGAAACAAAATGTACGCCGACGGAGAACCCTGAAAATACACCGACTCAGCAGTTCATGGAAAACTTTCTTTGTTTGATCGGCTTTGTGTCGTATTAATATAAACATTGCAGGTGTTGCTTATGAAACATACATTTTCACAGGCAGAATACGAATATCAAAGCAGCGCAGAGTCAACTCTGACACGCCGGCACTGCTCGAGAGTCTCAGGAGGATGTGAAGAATTATTGATCGGGCCGAAGGTTTTAGCATTAGCGTGATTTTGATGAAACAAATGGACTCTGTGAATTGAAAATGGCATCAAACAATAACCATGCATGATGCATGAGGAGTAACGAGACGAGGACGAGCGTTTGAAGAACAAATGAGGGAGGGGTACTTCAAAATGCATCGTCTCCTGGGGATTATTTGCATAACTTAAGCATAGTTGCATCCAAATCACAGCTCAATTCCTACTTTTGAGAAACGTAAAAAAAAAAAAACAACGTATTGTCACCAGGAAACAAAAATAAAACGATCAATACCATTGATATGGAAGCAAAGCCGCGCTTCAAAGGGACTTTCTAATTATTCAATATCTTGAGGTAAAAACCTGCATGCTGTATCGCATCGGTCGCTAATTTCAAGTAGATTGTTGTCATCTAAACACTCGTCTTTGTTGTTAATCACTTAAACATGTTTTTTAAAGGTAAAGTAGATGCATGATGTTCTGACAGAGGAATACAGGCCTTTATTTTGTGCACTGTACCGGTTGCTTTTATTGATTTAGTCCATTTTAACTTGAGTTGCTCGCTTTTTGCTTCTCTGTAAGATGATTAAAGTGTAAATTAAAGTATTTACCGTCGGCCTTTAAAACCTTTTGCCTCAGTATTCAGTCTCAACAGGCTGCTGTGTTGTCAAAGCACCTCTAATATTAATGCAAAGAAAAGTTAAATACATCAAGTCACCTGAGCTCCAGCCTAACCTCACAGAAACTGAAGTAAAGAAAACCCAAACTTGTGTTGTGACAGGCGGTTAAAAAAGACGGTGTCAATCAGTTGATGCAGAAGCGACTTCATGTGCCAAATCAAACGATCGTTCTACAGAAAAAAACTCTTTTAACCCATGACAGCGTTTTCTCAAACCCTGGTTTGAACCCAGCGTGGGAGAAAAATAATACCGTTGAATATTTCTCTTTTTTTCTGTGTGTGTGTCTTAAATCACATCACGATTTGTAAAAGTCACCAAATGCATTCTATTGTTTTTTATAGACGTTGTCACACATTGTCCGTTTCTATTGTGTCCCAGTGACAACGGAAAGTCAATTAGGATCCTTTTTTGTGACGCACTTGCGCTTAAATTCAACACATCCATGTGGCAATGCAACACAGAGCAGGTGACGTATTAAATAACAAACACTACTTATAGTGGACGAAAGGGAGCTTTGTTGGTCCCAAAAATACAAGACTTTCATGCACGAGACTCGTGTTCAACACCCTGCATGTTGCAAACTGTAATTTTGTCGTCTAAAATCTTGAAAGTTTTCCTCACTCTGACCCAGTGGTTTGGTTTTCTAGACTTTTAGGTTAGTTTTGTAGTTTTTCTGAACACAACCATGATGTTTTCTTATGCGTTTTGTCTTTTCTAACGTAACGTCGTCCTGAAAAAGAAGTAGAGCCGAACAACAAAAACACAAAAAAAGTACACTTTGTGTACACAAGACTAATACAGTGCATTTCACAGACTAGCATGAGGTTGTGTTGCGTTTTAACGGTGTGCTCAGTAGTGTGTAGATCTCCGCCTGGTGTGTCTGCAACGACCGTGTCGTCTAATAAATACAACCAACAATTGTCTAACCCCTCGTGGAGACAACAACGGGCCGAGAGGCTTCAATCAAACGCAAAAAGCAGCGGCCATGACGTCACACAATCCCGTCAAAAACAAAACTCACCAAGCCGCCTGCTCCCCACGGCAGCGGCGGACTCAGCAGATCGTGAACCGGCAGTTC
The DNA here is from genome assembly GCF_023055335.1 of Clinocottus analis. Classification (NCBI taxonomy): domain Eukaryota; kingdom Metazoa; phylum Chordata; class Actinopteri; order Perciformes; family Cottidae; genus Clinocottus; species Clinocottus analis. Next base: position 19,880,889 of record NW_027175832.1, on the reverse strand, counting down.
CGTTAGCCGTAAGTTAGCCGTAAGTGTGCAAACTCCAAGCAATAAAGAGTTATGTAATCATGTAATTATTTTACTAGCTTCATAAGTCTGGACTCCAGCGCTCTGCCCTCCCGTCGTGCCGTCTAATGGAGCCATCGTTTCCCCGGGTGGCAGATGAAACATCGTGAAAGTAGAGCAGATGGTGTCATTGTGCTACAGTCATTATATTGTGCAGTTAACGTTTACTTCATAATGACACGTTAGCGCAAATTAGTTCCCACTTTGATGTTGAAATAATGACTAAATCATCTTAACTCATGTTATGCACGCTCCTGTCATAACTCACATTCATAATATTTGTGTATTTTAGACGAGTAAAGTGAAACATCAAGGTAGAGCTTCCTGTCTCGCTGTAGCACACTCCATCCACCTGTGCAGGCATTTTAGATCAATCCCTAAATCCCACAGTCAGGTACACACCCACATACACATTTTTAATGCTTTATTTGTGTCTTCAGACTCACACACACACACACACATAGACGAAGGCAAAAGCAACATCTGCCTGGCTCCCTAGGCAAGCAGCAGCCAAACCAGACATGCCCAATGAAATATGCATGACATGCTAGCATGTGATATGTCAAGAGAAGAAGAAAAAAAACATCTTTTGGCTCGTCCTCCAGCGAGCTCAGCTGTTCATTCATTATACATCGGCTGCTCCATGCACCTCCACTTTGTGCATATTACATGTTTCCATCCACACCGACTGCATCTGGCTGCGCGTACCGCACGCCGCCGGCCACACGCGAGGATTCAAACGCGGCGGTGTACGCATGTTGTGCGGATAAACACTCGACTGTCTCTCCTCTGCACAATAAAACCTTCAACTTATTCACGGTTCATGACAGCTTTCGACATTTTTGAATTATTAAAGTAGAAGCCGGTGACCGGTCTGGCACACAGGGAGTCACCGAAGTGGCAGAGAAAGCTGGTTTGGTACTCGAAATAGCCCAAAACCGTCTTCACCGGGAGGATTTAAACCCTCAAACACAACATGTAGCATCCGCTGAACACACGTGGCAAGCAATTAAATACAAGGGGCTGCTTTTCATGCCCCGTTTAAAGTTACCGAGCTTTTCTTCAACCTACCTGCGTAGTTTGGTTGCAGTTTTCATTTTAAATGCTAATCACGTGTCGCTGCTGCTCTCCAACTTCTGGCTTCGGGTGTCATGATATGAGTTTTCTGTTTCCTGTTTCATTTTGTAGTCTTGTGTCCTCCTGCCCTTGTGATTGTGTGTCCACCTGGTTCCTGATTGTGTATTCCCTTCACCTGTGCTGCGCTCATTGAGTCCACCTCTCTCGTTACCTCCCTCTTGTGTTTAAATCCTGTTTGTCGCCTTGTCGGATCGTACTGTGTGTTACCGCGTGTCCTCTGTTGGGGGGCAAGTCAAAGATTGCCTTATAGATAAAAGTGTACTAATGACAGAGCCTACAGGTGACCAAAGCTCTTTAATTAACCAGCGACGACTCCAGGAAGTGATAGCCGAGTTAAGAGGTCAAGAAAGACAAAACAAGACGACCTAAACACAGAAACACGGGCGACTGGGTTTAAGAAGCGCTCATCTAGCGCTTTGGTGGGGAAGAGAATGAGAATATTGCCCAAAAAGTTTAATTACTCCTTCACCCAAACTAACTAAACCAAAAGTAAAAGTGAAAGTTTGCTCCCTCCTTGGTTTCCCTCCAAAAAGAGCAAAACTGGAGAGAGTTTCAGACCCGATGGATCCGCTTCAGGCCTCATTTGCTTCCTGCTCATGTCACCGTTAGCCGGAGTGAGTCCAGCGTCTCTGCCTCCCTCCTTTCTTTTTATTTCTTCTTTTTTTATATAAAGGAAGTCAGGACAGGTGACACACACACACACACACACACACGTCAGGATCCTAGACGTTCATCCTGAAGCTTCTTAGTCGTACGTTTAATATTTCTTCTTCTCATGAGAAAATGACCATTTTGTGTCAAACCTACGACGGGAAGAATCTCTGAGAGACTGAGAAATATTTCAGCCGAACCCAGACAGGTGTTACGTTTGACTTACAACTCAGAGCGGCAAGCGTTGCATCATGTTGTTGCGTTACGGTCGATACAAGCACCACTACTTCTTCTTCTTCTTCTTCTTCTTCTCGCTATCTAAAGGTGGATTTGTAACTTGGACCTCCTGGAAAATGAGTTTCTGAGTTCATGTGATAGCTTTTGCGTAGTTGTGTGTCTGTGCCTTTCATCGTGGGTTTGTGTGTTTGACTTTCTGTCAGAGCGCGACGCCACGTGAATATCAAAGGAGAGCGCGAGCGTCACTCACGAGCCAATAACCTAGGAGGGATCAACTAGGGTCAAAGGTCGCAGGAAGCAGAGGTCCAATCATAATCCTTTCATAAACATACACACCCGATGACGGACACACACCTCGATGGATTCCTGACATCTGTGTGTGCTTACGGGGGATGGAGGGGTTAAAATCATCTTTTCCTGCCTCTATGTGGAAGATAATTAGATTTTTTACCCCTTTTTTTATTGTACATAAAAAGGATTTGAAACAATATGATTCTTAATTTCACAGAAAAGTTTTGAAAAGCAAATCTGTGAGTTAAAAAAAACCCAATAACTATGATAAACACACACACACCTCCTGCATAAAACATGTCAACACACAGCGTGTTCATTAACACGCGCTTCAAAGTGAAAGCTCATCCATCACGCCATCGCCGCGGATAAGAGGCGCGGCTCTCTGCGGCTGAAGCTGACCCTGTCATCGCCGCCGGGCCGGGGGTCCGAGGTGGCCGGCGCGGTCCAGCTGCCGCGGCCGCTCAGCGCTTCCCCACAATGGCTGGCTTGTGCCGGGTCGGGGAGCGGCGAGGGCCTTTCAGCGAGAGGGCGCGACGTTGCGTCAGCGGCGCACAGCTGTGCTCGCCACTGAGCCGGCGGGCCGAGGGTGTTGCAACAGGTTTGAGGAGGAAGGAGGGGGGGGGGGGGGTTGTGTGTGTGTGTGTGTGTGTGTGTGTTTTCTCAAACGCTTGACTTAAATGGAAAGGGCGGTACATGCAGGGAGGAAATTAGATTGAAAACATCATTTCTATCGAGATTTTGTTGCATTATGTTGTATTTGTTGTGTTGCAATACGTTTGTCCGTCACACAGGAGACGCTGTCCATGTCTGTGTGGCCACAAGTCAACATTTACTGGTTTTAATTCATCTAACTGATTAGTTTTTGTTGTTTTTTTATTCAACAGTAATTGAAATGACCATATATGGCCATATTGCTCGATAAAGGGCTACATTTAACATTTCTCTCGGTTATTTCGAATGCAGTTCACTTGTTTTGGGAACGTGATTCCTGGAGACGGAGTTGTGCCGCACACGAGGAAAATACGACTTCAAAGGGAAAAATCAAAAAATTGCTGCTGCCCTCAAACAACCTGGAGAGCAAAATGTCAGCTGCCTGGCTGATGGATCAATAATGCAACCGGCAGACATCCCACCTTCCCCATCACCGCTCTCTGTGTGTGTGTGTGTGTGTGTGTGTGTGTAATACTTTTTGGGATTATGATGCCACCAAGGTCTTCGGTTACATCATCATGATTCAACTAGAGAAGCTTGCTCCAAATGATGTTACGAGACGGCTTGAGTGAATACATTAAAGAAGACTCACTTGCACGAAGGCTTGCAGGACAAAGGAGGCATGAGAGCGTGCATATCAGTGCATATTAATGCATATCAGTGCATATTAATGCATATCAGGGCATATTAGTGCATATCAGGGCATATTAGTGCACGTGTGTGTGTTTCAGTGTAAGTTTTTGGGGTGTAAAAAACTGACAGGCCACAACTGTCAACGTGTGAAGCAGGAACGATATGAAAAGTCATAGAAAATGTGGTTAAAAGATGTGAAAATTGTCAAATATCATGGAAAATTGGTGAAAAGTCGTGAAAATTTGGTTAAAGACCTGGAAAAACAATGTTCCATTGTATGTTTTTTGGGTGTAAAAAGCCTGACGGGCCACAACTGTCAACGTGAAAACTGTGTGAAGCAGAAACGATATGATCAGCGAGCCGGAGAGATGCCAGACACTGATTTATTTCTAAACAGGAAGTTAAATACCTCTCTCTCTCTCTCTCTCTCTCTCCCTCTCTCTCTCTCCCTCTCTCTCTCTCTCTCTCTCTCTCTCTCTCTCTCTCTCTCTCTCTCTAACGATTTGACGTTAACTTTCCTGATTCACTCGACCAATCCAGTAGCAGAAATGGCAATTTGCCTGCGGGCGGCGAGATGAAACGAACAGATATTCTTTAAGTGGATAACAAACCGACGTTGGTCTAATCAAACCTTAAACCCGTGACATTTAAACAAACGGGTTAATTACTTTTTTTTTTTTTTTTAAAGCCGGCACTTAAACGCATTTTGTTTCTTTTTGACTGCGAGTCGTAGAGTTCCTGTCGAGGGCCATGAGATTCACTCTAAATGTAAATAGCTGGTCGCTTTAAGCGCCCGTTAGCCCGTTAGCCTCGCGCGCTTGTTAGAGCGCCAGATAAACGCTCGGCCGCCAACCTCCTCCACGGGGTCGAGTCCCTAATTAACCCAAAACAGCTCCGTCATTTTCTCTCATTTCCAGATAAACGCCAGTGACTTGCGCCTCCTCTCATGACCGATGCGTGACGGATAACCGCCAGCGGCGGATAAAACTGCTCATTAAGAGTTTAAAGGAAAACAGCTGATCGGAGATTTGAGGAATCGGAGCGTCGTCTGGTGAATGAAATCCACGTCGGTGGTGGGTTTTTTTTTAGCGGCGTTTTTTTTGAAGGACGGACAGAAACGATGGGAAGAGGAGAGATTGAAGGTCACGAGCTGCAGGAAGGAGAGCTGTGAGGAAGAGGAGGAAGGAGACGAGGAAGACGTGATTCGACTGTGCGACGCTGCAGGTACGCTGAGGTACGCTTAACCTGCTGAGACGCCATTCCTCCCCCCCGGAGAGGAGGGAGCAATCTAAATTGCATCAGAGACGCTGAAGCGACACCGGAGTTGAGAATCCGATCGTCCGCCGAGATTTGAGAGGAAGAGATTGATAAGACGATTATGTAATGTCCTGCTGCGACTCGAGATAAGTGAGCGTTTAACCTTCATTCAGCGAAGAGATGAAGTAAAGACACGAGAAGGTAGAGAGGAGGAGAGAGGAAACGACAAGCTCCAGGACACAGACTTCTATACAACCAGAGGAGTCGCCCCCTGGTGGTCAGGAGAGAGAATGCAGCTTTAACACATGCAGCATAGACTTCTATACAACCAGAGGAGTCGCCCCCTGGTGGTCAGGAGAGAGAATGCAGCTTTAACACATGAAGCGTAGACTTCTATACAACCAGAGGAGTCGCCCCCTGGTGGTCAGGAGAGAGAATGCAGCTTCAACACATGAAGCGTAGACTTCTATACAACCAGAGGAGTCGCCCCCTGGTGGTCAGGAGAGAGAATGCAGCTTTAACACATGAAGCGTAGACTTCTATACAACCAGAGGAGTCGCCCCCTGGTGGTCAGGAGAGAGAATGCAGCTTTAACACATGAAGCATAGACTTCTATACAACCAGAGGAGTCGCCCCCTGGTGGTCAGGAGAGAGAATGCAGCTTTAACACATGAAGCATAGACTTCTATACAACCAGAGGAGTCGCCCGTTACTTTTTCACATAAAGCAACGAATAAAAAGCGTTCAACATATCTGTGGTTTGCAGAAACATACGATGCAAATTTAGTTTTAATTAAATGGATTCAGAACTCCAGACTTTCCTCTTTCATCCTTCTCTAGCTTGGTCTTTGTTCTGGATCATTTATTCAACCTGTTGGTTTGTAAACGAGCGAAACCTTCAGCGTCGTCACCGCGTGCATGAACATCCGCCCCGCAGAGCGCCGCAGTGTGTAGGAGGACATCATGAGGAGCGTGATGAATTATAGCAGCAGCACTTCTATAATTCCCTTCTTTCTGTCTCTCACACACACACACACTCCTCCCTGTGTGTGTGTGTGTGTGTGTGATGAGCTGTTCAGTGGACTTTCCTCTCAGCGGGGTTCCCCTCTCCCTCGGCATCGAGCCGGCGTGCGCCGCAGAGCGCTGACAGCAACACGCTGGTGTCAGTGTCACGGCTTCCTCCCTCCGCTTCCTGTTTCATCTCCACTGCGGAGACCTTCGTCACGCTCTTCTTCACCATGAGCGCTCCGCTTTGTGCTTTTGATTCACGCTCCAATGAAACGGAGCTAACGGACTTCAACCCAAACCTGGAACAGTGCTGGAGTTTTAGAATGGTTATTGACAGGCCTGGAAACGTCCTTGAAAGTCGTGTAAAAGTCCTGTAAATGTGTTATATTCATGTGTTCATAACGTTCATTTAGTTATAAATAATGAATCTGCTTTTAGAAGAAAGAGGCTCAAAATATCAGCAGCATACATACAGGCATCTATATAAATGTTTATTCTTTTAATCAAACTATTGTCTCTCATTCATTTGAGTCATTTCAGGTTTACTGTATGCTTTGAATCCTCATTGTTAGTTTAAATACTACATTTTATCACTTTGTACTGTCTACACACACATTTAACACAATGTTTGATCATGGACATCTGGTTTAAAGTCATGAAAAGTTGGTATAAAGTAATAGAAATTTGGTTAAAAGTCATGTAAATGTGGTTAAAAGTAATAGAAATTTGGTTAAAAGTCATGTAAATGTGGTTAAAAGTGATGGAAATTTGGGATAAAGTGATGGAAATTTGGTTAAAAGTCATGAAAATTAGTTTTAAAGTCCTGGAAAAGTCCTGGAAATGCATCGGTCTCCGTGTGTGTGACCCCTGAGGGCGGCAGGAGAATCTCTTTGGGATCCTTAACCAGCAGCTCCTCCGTCCTGTACTGGGAGAAGACTGGTGACCAGTCGCCTGCCAGTGCAACCAACGTATTTACCAGTGTGTGTAACCAGCGTGCACAGTGTGTGTAACCGGCGTGCACGGTGTGTGTAACGTGCACGGTGTGTGTAACCAGCGTGCACGGTGTGTGTAACGTGCACGGTGTGTGTAACCAGCGTGCACGGTGTGTGTAACCGGCGTGCACGGTGTGTGTAACCGGCGTGCACGGTGTGTGTAACCAGCGTGCATGGTGTGTGTAACGTGCACAGTGTGTGTAACCGGCGTGCATGGTGTGTGTAACGTGCACAGTGTGTGTAACCGGCGTGCACGGTGTGTGTAACCTGCGTGTGGCTCCGCCTCCACTCCTCTAAGACGTTGGCCTGCAGTTGCATCACAGAGAGAAGCAGCTGAAGCCAGACATGTGGAGCTCTAGAAACATCTTCATCTATCACATATCTATGTGTGTGTGTGTGTGTGTGTGTGTGTGTGTGTGTGTGTGTGTGTGTGTGTGTGTGTGTGTGCGCCGCAGTTGGCTAGTTGTCAGTCTCGTAGTGAAACAATAGCTAACTTCTCTAATCAGCTAACAAACTAATAATCCCCATTAGGCTGTTTTGTGTGTGTGTGTGTGTGTGTGTGTGTGTGTGTGTGTGTGTGTGCATGTGTGTGTGTGTGTGTGTGTGTGTCCATCTGCATTTAGTCTCCCCCTTTTCATCGCTAACGAGCCGTAAACAGAGAGAGGAATTAGTCCTCCGGCACAATGTACACACAAAAGATGCAAACACACACGCACACACAAACCGCTGCTGTGTGTGTGTGTGTGTGTGTGTGTGTGTGTGCGTGTGTGTGTGGCAGGAGGTTGTTGTTACTAAGATATACAGGTCTCTAAAAGTTGATTGGATTACGTCTGCGTGCCAGTTAATTAGACGCTTCATGACACTCGACAACGACAACAACAACAACTCATTCAGTCTCACACTGAAGACGCTTTTTATTTGTATATTTTTATTTTTTCCAGGCGTTCTGATTTATTAATTCCTAAACAAAGACGTGGAAATAACTCCGACGCTCCGGAGTCGCCTCGAGAAGAAAAACATATAATTCAATGTTGCATTCCTGCTCTTGAAAGAAAGACAGACACACGCCTTCAGGCCGACAACACACACAACACACAACACGCAACACGCAACACACAACACGCAACACGCAACACACAACACGCTCACAGGAGAAGCTTTTGTTTAGCTGACACGGTTTAAACTTTCACTTCTATATATAAATATATGTTACTGTGTGAATAGAAATTGATGGACGTGTGTGTCTTTGTCTGGGAATGTGTGTGTGTGTGTGTGTGTGTGTCCTCAAAACAATAAAAGACTTTGCTGAATCAACAACACTCGAGACGCGTCGTGGCCTCCGGGTTCATCTTCTTCTTCTGTGGTGGTTTTATTGGTGCGGCTTTGTGGCGTTAAAAAGAAGAAAAGAAAGGAAGAAGATGCTTTTGTGTGTCTCTCCGCTTCCCTGTTTGTCGCTTGTAAAGTCCTCCTGTTTGTGTTTACCTTGCGTGTGTGTGTGTGTGTGTGTGTGTGTGTGTGTGTGTGTGTGTCTGAATTAGCGCTAGCCGCAGCAGTGAGGCGCTGAGGGAGATAAGTCGGGATACCTGATAAGAATTCTCGCCAAGTTTGTCTTTTTTTTTTTGTTGCAGCTGAGAATCTTTTTTTTCTCCTGCGGTCCCTGAATGCATCGCGCCTCTTTACCTGCCAAGTCCAATCTATTTACAGACGCATCGAAAAAACAGATACTTCTCGTCTGTTTCCTTACTTTCCTTTCCCTCCATCTCTCCATCCCCTCCTCCTCCTCCTCCTCCTCTTCCTCAGGCCACTTGCCCTCCGCTCTCCTCCTTCCTCGCCTCACCTCCTGCTCCCTACCTCCTCGTCTCCTGTCTTATAGCCGTTTCTTTGCCCTCGCTCCCTCGTGTCGTCCCTTTTTTAATCTCCTCTCCTCTGCACTCGTCTCCTTTTCCTTCCTACACTTCATAAAGCTTTTCGTCTCCTTTCTGTTTGTCTTTATTTTTCTTTTCCACCCGGTCACCATGAAAAAAAAATGTTTTCTTAAAATTGGTTAAAAAAAACTGTTTTTTTTTACATTTGGTGAAAGCAAATTAACTTTATTATGGAAAGTGAAGCGTCCGGAAGTGGAAAAATAACATGTGTGAGGAGCGAGAACGTGTCTGTGTACACGTGTGTGTGTGTGTGTGTGAGGGTGAGCGTTTTTGTCTACGTGTGCGTTGTGTGTCTATGTGTGTGTCATTCTGAAGATAATCTTTGTTTTGTTGACTTGTGAAACGAGTGACGTCATATTCCACTGCATTATTATTCTCATGATCTACAGCTATACGTGTGTGTGTGCGTGTGTGTCTACGTGTGTGTGTGTGTGTCATGGGTATTTTATAGGAGAATAAAAGTGATTACTTTATTGTATTAAAACATCATTTTATTGGTGAAAGAATGAACTTGTGGCTTGAAGCTCAGTTTATTCCAAACTATTTATTTTGTTTAAAGTTCCCCGAGAGACGATCTGAAACATCACGTAGACCCACGAGGCGAGTTATGTCCTGGCTCAGGTGCTGTCTGATCAGGTGACCTGGGACACACACACACACACACACACAAACACACACACACAGCCCAGTTGAAATGAAGCCAGCGGGTCTTTGGCTCCGTATCCAAAGTGAAACATTAATAAATATCAGACAATGAGCCGTAGACTAAAATAATTGCGTCCACCTGCGTCTCGTGAATCAAAACAAGTTACAGAACGCAGCGAGCGCCTGTCAGCCGCGTTGTGAGCCCTGATTTACACGAGGACACACATTTTTACGAGCGTCAGGTGGAGCGATTGCATCACCGACAGCGCCGGCAACAAAAAAAAGACGTGTAATTATTTAGCCGAGGCACACGCAGAGCGTCCGTCATCGGGTCCGCGGCGCCGAGCGATGAGCGACGTGTTCGCTGCGCCGCACGAGCTTTTTCTCTCGTTACGGTCGAAGACAAATGAACTCACGCCAAGAAATGATTCTTACACCTTTTTATGAGACAGCGGAAAAGAAGCAAACACCTTTCTGAGTTCAAGTTTCTGTCTCTCACCAAACCAAAAATCAGAGCCCCGATCACGTCGGCTCGTCATAAAAAAAAACACTTTATCGCTCCACAGGAACTGAATAAAAGTCTTGGGTTCATCGTTCTTCTGTTTTGAGCCACCGACGGCCCCGATTTGGTCAAAATAAATCTTTTAATTTGGTAAAACTCTCTACATGTTGTCCTTTGGCCTGCTGATGCGCAGCTGAGCGTCCATGAAATATGTTGTCAATAAAATATGTTTTTAAAAACAGTTCATCGCCGTTTAAATGCGGCAAAGCAGATCTTCGGCCGGCCGGTGCAGCGGTACGCCAGATCTGTCGTGGACAGACAGACACACACACACACACACACACACACACAAACGCATGATCTCCTGGCGTCGATAATATTAAGAAATAGACAGAAGTTGAGCTAACGTTTCATATTGTGGATTCAGTGGAGCGCTAGCGCGGCTCATGCTAGACCACGACCACATGTGTGTGTCTGTGTGTGTGTTTGTTCAGCCCCCCCTTTCACATGGTCACAAATCATATTTACCCACAATCCCTCACATCTCCGTTACCTGTCTCCAGTCCTGCAAAGAGACTATTCCCTCATGTCTGGGATCACATGATTAAAGGAATTTGGGGATAATTTGCAGCTTAATTATTCACCAACACACCTATACTTTTATTTAAATGATGGTTTTGTTCCTTTCAGCTCTCACCTGTGTGTCTGCTTGGCTGGAGAAACACACATTTCTGTACCTGGCAGGTATATTTTTCAGGTGAAATTGCCTGAATGTACGTCGTGCTGCTGAGAGGTTTTGGTGCCGCTCGTCAACATGCTCGCCTTCCAAGAACGATGACGGAGGAGTGAAAGTGGCAGTTGGCGTGGCTCGTTAAAAACCCCAAAGTGCACGCCGCGGGGCACGCCGTCGTCACGCTAAACTGCAGCGTGACGACATTTCTGGCCTGCGAGGTGCAGACGGCGCCGCCGCGGGGCGAGCGGGCGCGTCATGTTCCTGTTGGCAGCGCGGCAGCAGGAAGACAGCCGGCTGGCGGCGGCGCGCGGCGAGGCTAACCTGCCCAGACGCCTCCCTGCACCTCGAGCCCAACGCCACCACCGAACCCACGCCGCCGGGGCTCACACACACACACACACACACACACACACACACACACACACACACACACACACGGGCACGTCCACCAACCAATACCTGCAGACCTGCATCGATACACCATGCACCTGAATGTCAGTTTGCATGTACATTTTATCTATTTATTCTCTCACGTTATGTATTTTTATGTTGCTTTATTCCAGTGTTTTGCTCTTTGACGATCTCTACACCGTCACTTGGTGTTTACTCGTTTATTTGAATGTATTTATCCGTCTATTTTCCAGCAATCCACAAATTGAAAATGAGTTTTTTTCGCCCGCTGAGCGTCACTCAGGATGAGTGTCAGCGAACTGCCTGCCATGTTTTGTAAAACACTTCCACCACTGACAGATTGTGAGGCTTCAACTCCAGACTTGCAAACAGTCATTCATCTCACAGACTTACTGCAACCTGTTGCAGACAGACAACAGACAGACAACAGACAGACAGGCAGGCCGCCAGACCGACAAGCAGCAACACTCAGCTCAGCTGGCTACGTAACATATAGCCTGGAGAAGAAGTGCGTGTGTGTGTGTGTGTGTGTGTGTGTGTGTGTGTGTGTGTGTTGCATCTGTTACGGCAAGCTCGCATTGTGTTGTGTGCTTTGGCACCTCGTCCATTTGGTGCGGAACCAAAAACATCTTGCTTTTGTTGTTTTTAGCTAGCGGGCAACTAGCAGCGGCGCTGGCTGGCTACAGCGGGGAGCTAGCGAAGAGCTAATGGAGAGCTAACAGCAGCGCGAGCTGGCTACAGCGGGGAGCTAGCGAAGAGCTAACAGCAGCGCTAGCTGGCTACAGCGGGGAGCTAGTGGAGAGCTAATATCATTGCTAGCTTGCTACAGCGGGAAGCTAGCGGGGACACGTCGAAGGTCGTAGGTAGCGGCTTGTAACCCGACTTTCACAGTATTTCAGGAAAAGAAACGCAGGACGTTCGCCCTCTGGGGGGTCGCGTCCCCTTCAAGCTTTCACTAAACTGAGCAATCTCTCAGCCTTAAACTGAACTCAATGGTGGGGATGCAGACAGAATTGAAAAGTACTGACTAGCTAGCCAATGTTGCTGTAACCGAAACAATAAATAGTTCATTCTGTCCGGCAGATTTCGTCTCAACGCGCCGTGAAGACTAAATTAAAAGGAGCCGCAGTACGAGGACCAGCTGGTAACTTCACTTTGCTTTGGTAACTTTTGTTGGAAAAGAGACTTTTTTAAAAGACTTTGTAAGTTGGTAGTTTGTGTAGCCACATTGTTAGTCCAAAGCGTATTAAAAGTCATCCTGTCTTCCTGCTGGCTGCATCAAAGAAGGTGTGGCATCTAATTAGCAGTGAACTGTCAGCGCGCCACGCTGAGGGAGGATGCGTTTGAGTCCACCCGTGTTTCACGCTCTTCATGACTCGCCTCTGGCTCGACGCCCGCCGTGCCGCCGCCGGACCGATTCCCTTTTGTCCTCCGGTGTCGGCCGCTCGCACAAAATGTACACAAACCGGTTGTTTTTGAAGTCTCGCTGCCGTCTCTTCGTTCGGCGTCTTTCGCCACTCGTACCCGACTCCATTCATGATGAGAGAGGCGGAAAAGTGCACACGTGTGTGTGTGTGTGTGTGTGCGTGTGTGTCTGTGTGTGCGCACATGCGTGTGTGTATGTATGTACGTCCATGTGTCTGTGTAAGTATGTATGTCTGTGGGTGTGTATGAGTGTGTGTCTGTATATATGTACATACATCTGTGTATGTGTGTGCACGTGTGTGTGTATGTCTGTGCGCGTGTGTATGTACGTACATCAGTGTATGTGTGTATGTATGTACGTCTGTATGTGTGTGTGTGTATGCATGCATGTGTATGCGTGTGTGTAAGTGCATGTGTGTGTGTATTTGTGTGTCAGTGAAGGACACACTTCACTGATAAAAAATTAATCTCAGAACTTCCCGTTCCAAAACAACTTCTAATGTTTCCTTTTGCTGAATACCGAGGATGCAACAAAGACGTGTTCTTTGTGCGGCGACGGCCCGGCTAGTTCACGACGCTATCGCTACACACAACGCACAACCTCCGCTGCCGCTGTCGCCTCAACCTGTCGCTGCGCAGCGTGAAAATCTGTGTCATAAGAATCAGATTCATGAAATGTATTTTGGGTTCAGATCGCGTCCCTTCTGGGGTTTGCATAAAATACACAAAGCCAACGTTGTTGGCGAGCTAGTCGCTCGATAGCTAACGTGATGCACGCCGCGCATAACAGCCGTTGGATCCGTTGCCCCTCTCGCTGCTTGTGCATCAACGCACAGCGACGCTTTTACGAGTTCATTAAATTAAATTAAAGAGGAACCCTGAGACGCTGGAGCTAACCTGTTGAAGTCTATTGTTAGCCCCTCTCCTCGAAAATGTCCTCCCCAAACTAAAAAGTGTGTGTCTTTGCAACCACTCGGGCTTTTTGAATAATGTTGTGTTATAATAAAAGGTACACATGTGAGATGTTGTTCAGGTGTGTAAATATCAGTCTACATGTTTCTGGTTAAGAGGAAATGAAGATGACACAGGAAGAAATGAAAAGGTTTCAGGTCCAACTGTAAAAAAATGACTTTCAGGATGTTTGTTTGAAATGATGCAGCTGTAAAGTCCAACTCTACCAAACCATAACACAACATGTGAACATTCAACACGTGAACATTCAACATGTGAACATTCAACATGTAAAGGTTGACTTTGATGAAGTGAAGCAGAACAAAGTTAGAGAGGGTTTAGTTCATAATATCTGTTTGAAGAAACCCCTCAAAGGTAAAACGTCTCTGGACATTTTTGGGGTCTACGTCAAAAACCTGAGCCTTTGGAATTCTGGGAAAACGCATTTAGCGGCGCCGCCACAGCGGCAGAGTCTTTCAGGAGTCCGTCGCTCTTCTGCGCTCGGGAGGCCGAGGTTTCCTCCGGCGATCACGTTCAGGACAGAATCTCCCAGAATGAGCAGCGGCGCTCGCTCGCCCGCCATTGTCTGCACTGGTGAACGCCGTGTTTGTTTTCCATCTTCTTCTCTCTTTTTTTTCTCTTCCTGGAGCGTCTCGCAGCGGGCTGTGGGATCTCACACAGATGTTTATCCCGTTAGCTAAACACCGGTGTCAGGTTTCATGGACGAGAGAGAGAGAGAGAGAGAGAGAGAGAGAGAGAGAGAGAAATGAAATGATCCAACAACACAACATGCAATGTGCTCGTCTCAAAGTTATGAGCCACGGCAAAATGCACACGCATGTGCGTGTAGATATTGACGGGATATTGACTTTCTTTTCCATCTGCAGGGATCCAGCGGTCATTAAAAAAGCTGCTAAACTGTGAAACGCAGCTTTCACTATCACGTGAAGTTTAAATTGTTTAACTCTACTGAAAGACTTTACACTTTCACACAATCACTTTATTCCGTGCACTTTATTTAAATTTGAGCCACAGTCGCCCTTTACATTAACAGAAACGTGTGTATTTTATTTAATTTTCTGCATTTTAAATCAGCAAACACAGAAAAAAGGAGAACTCAATCACACAATGTAAAAAAAAGTAGAATTAGGCTCAAGTGCACATCACTTTGCATGTATTTTTTAAATGTTTTCACTACAGACACCTGAAGGAAACATCTCAAACAGGAGTATTAACGTCGCCTCCACAGCTTCAACGTGACTCACCTCCGGCATCAAGGACCACTAATGTGTTTAAACACTCGTGCAAACTCCCCTCTCCGTCTGTGCCCAGCTTCTTGTGATGATGAAAGCTGTAAGATGTGGTTGTGCGCAGACACAAGCGTCTCGTCTGGCCCTTAATCCACATTTGCTCGCGTCCCGCCCTTGTAATTACAGCGCTAAGTGTGTCAGAGGGAGCGAGGACAGCCGGGTGGTCTCTCCCGACTCCCTCGCTTCCCCTGAGCGAGCTCGTCCACGGGAGGAAACCCGTGGTTCACCGTCGTCCGAAAACTTCCCGGTTGATGTGAGTGGAGGAGCGGCCGCCATGTCTCCGAGCTCCGCCCCCTGAAAATACACCGGTTTACTGTTTAATACACCTTTTAATACCCATCTCCTGTTGCCCCAGTGGGTTATTACTGGAAATGTCTTAAACAAATACATGCACCGCTGCATAGTTCTGCAATTTCATGAGCATAACGGACCTTGAGGTGTGTTTACTTTCACTTTACTGGTGGGATTTGAACGGAGGAAGAAAAAAAAGATTGGTCTTAAATTTGGTCGTTCGCACCAAATGGGAATTTTTGTGCAGAAATTCTGTTGAAATAAAACCCAAACTACCTCACTCAGTGGCGTGCTGTGCATTTTCTACCTGCATCCCAATGTGTCTGGACTGTTGGTCTACGCACAAATGGCAAAATAAAAACCTTGAACCTTGTGTTGTGATGCATTTGCATCCTCTTGCGTCACTGCACTGACTTTCTATGTATTTGTGCAGCTAGAGGTCACAAACAAACCCTCTTCTGATGACTCACAGGTCTTTCCAGGTTTCATGGCGGTCAAACTTAAACTTTTCGACCAAAGTCAGCTCATCGAGGAGTCTCCAGAGGCCGCGACGCATCCAATGAACGCGCTACTTGACGATCCCAAGTCCGGTCGCACGACGTCAGCGTCATCTTTTCTACCTCGACTCCCCCGTTTCCTGCTGCAACACGTAGCTGTCAGTCATCCCTGACCATTTATGGCGCTGCTTTTGGACTCTCTTGCCTCCGTGTCCTGCGTCACTCATTATTAAAGTTGCTTTAATTCCCCACACGCGATGCGCGGCGCCGGGCCCGAGCTAACACCCCCCTCGCGGCGGCGCTCTGCCCAGACGCTTTAGCCCGGAGCCATATTGACTCGCTGCCTGACGAGGCGGTCAACATCGCCCCGGGCGCCTGCAGAGAGACGGCAGTCAACAAAGTCAGGCGAGCGTCTCGATTGGACGAGAGCAGGCCCAAAAAAAAACAACCCAGACGAGGCTCCACCCCCCCAGGGGAACCCGCGAGGCCGTGCACCTCCTCGCGCTCTCAATACGGTGCGATTCAGTCAGCTGCGGTTTCTGAATACTGATTCCATATTGATCGAGTCCAACACACAGCTGCAGCCCTGGATGACTGGGACAGTTTGATTTTATTGTGTTACACACACAGCATGTCCATTCGGACTTTATTTGGACATTCACACAGTCAGTGCGTTTACATGCTGGTAATAATTCGAATCTTGCTTTAGTCGGACTATGCTCTCTTTCGGGGCAACTGCTGTTATCCGAATATACATGGCAGTGAATAAATCGAATCATTGGCCGAATGCATGTCATATCCGATACGACAGGTGGCGCTGTTTTCATTACATGTAGTGGTGATACAGCCATCTCCGCTTGACCTCTTCACTCTTCATAATGGAGAGAACCCCGCTAGCTTCGGTGGTTGTCGGGGAGCTAGCGCAGAGCAAACAGGGAACTAGCAGCAGCGCTAGCTGGCTACATCAGGGAGCTAGCAGAGACACCCACCGAAGGTAGTATCGGCTCGTAACCCGACTTTTACGTTTGTTTGTTTCTGCCGGCCGTGACAACTTATCGTCTCTTTCGACTTCCGGGTCACGACCTGGGAGGGCGGGAGGGAGGAGGCGGCGGGATCTTGAGCATGCGCACAAACGCATTGTCCAGTTCCGATCCGATTCAGTGTTTACATGCAGCGTTATTCGAATTATCAATCGAATCGAATCGAGTTATCCAGGGGTGTTAATCGGATCGTAGTCGGACCGCAGTTATTCGAATAAAGGTGTTTACATGAACTGGATAATTCGATTTTAGTCGGACTAAGCCAGTTATTCGAATCCATGTAACCGCACTGACTGCTAACTGGAAAAAACAAGCCTCTCGGTCGCGTTAGCGCTTCATTTAAATGCACTGTTGTATCGATGCAGAGATGCTCGACTTCCTGATTTCTTTTTTCCCGGTTTCTCTTTTCAACTAGTTATTTCCAGGCCTGGAAAAGTGTTGTAAAAGTCATGTAAATGTGTTATATTCATGTGTTCATGACGTTCATTTATGCGTGACCTCTACAGTCGCTTCAAACCAGAGTTGAACCGGCAACCTCGGTTCCTTTTCCAGCTCCATAAACACATAAAGATGCTATAAAACATGCATCACATCACTTTACTGCTGTGAAATTACCGCTGTCTGTTCGGTCAACAGGCAGCATGAGTGTGAGCGCCGGGGTGTGTAGCTTTCATTGTGTCTTTACAGCACATTACTCACCTGCATTACACGTCTCGTTGAGGTAATGACGCAATTCCTTGCTGACACCTGAGGAAACGCTTGGTGCAGCGGACGCGTGCCGCTACACGAGCATGTTTCCACACCGTCTGTCAGAGCCTCGCCCACGAAAACATCCTTTATCTGAGCCAATCAGGCCAAAGGATTCATGTATTTTGGGGCCATTCGGTCTTTATAAAGAGGACAGGTGGGCTGAAAAGAGGAGGAACGAGAGGATGATATGCAGGAAAGAGCCTCAATCTAAATAAATACAAGATGTCAAGATATTTCTATAGTCATATGCACAGATAACAGTTATGCTGTACAATGAAAAGTTTATTTTGCTCAGTCCTCCTTACATTCAGTACAATAAACAACTTTTAAGCCCTAACCCTGAACCCTAATCCTATTTATTGTTTGAGTTGTGTTAAGAGGTTGTACATGGGGATTATGTATTATTGTAGCCCTGATTTTTATGTTTAATTTAATAGCTAACATGTTTTTTATTTGTACCTTGCGACCTTGCTAAGGCACAAAGGTCAAGAAGACATTGTGACTTATGTAATATAAAAAAAACAAAAACATACTTATGATAAGATAAGATAATCCTTTATTAGTCCTTCAGTGGGGAAATTACAGGATTACACTGCTCACAAGTAAATAAAGATAAAAGTCAAGTCATATAAATAAAGAGAAGAACAGTAATAAAATTAAACAGTAAGATACAGATGGAATAAAACACATAAAAATGTGTATAAAAGCATTTCACCAGGTGATGAATTAAAGTGTTCACAAGTTAACTAGTAAAGGGGAAAATTGCCGGAGTCACAAACAATAAAATCTTTTGCAGCTTTCGGCGACGTTAGCTGCAGTGAAAGTGTGTTAGCTGCAGTGAATGCACGTTAGCTGCATTAAAGCGTGTTAGCTGCAGTGAAAGCACGTTAGCTGCATTAAAGCGTGTTAGCTGCAGTGAAAGCACGTTAGCTGCATTAAAGCGTGTTAGCTGCAGTGAAAGCACGTTAGCTGCATTAAAGCGCGTTAGCTGCAGTAAAAGCGCGTTAGCTGCATTAAAGCGCGTTAGCTGCAGTAAAAGCGCGCTAGCTGCAGTAAAAGCGCGTTAGCTGCAGTAAAAGCGCGTTAGCTGCAGTAAAAGCGCGTTAGCTGCAGTGAAAGCGTGTTAGCTGCATTGAAAGCGAGTTAGCTGCAGTGAAAGCGTGTTAGCTGCAGTAAAAGCGCGTTAGCTGCAGTAAAAGCGCGTTAGCTGCAGTGAAAGCGTGTTAGCTGCATTGAAAGCGAGTTAGCTGCAGTGAAAGCGTGTTAGCTGCAGTAAAAGCGCGTTCTGTTGTTCTCTGGCATGCGAGCGCACAGCCGCCGTGTCTTGACTTGACTTCCCTCTGAATGGACGCAGGAGCCAGCTGTTGACTAATGGTCCACATTCACCGCTTAAAAACACCCACGGTGTCACCACACCCGGGCGTCCAGAGTGTGGGTGGTGGGAGAGAGAGAGAGGGGTGGGGGGAGGGGCCTAGCTGAGTAAATAGGATGGAGGGGTTGAGGGTGGGGGCGCAAAGCAGGTTGTATTGTGTGAGTGACAGTGGGACAGCATGGGGGGGGGGTCTCGACCCCGGAGACAATGCCTGAGAACACGCTGCCTCTCCGCTAAGCCCCTTTGTGAGCGGCGGGGTGGGAAACCCCTTCACCAATCCCCGTCACCGGCGTGACGCTCGCCTCTATCGGGACTCGGGGATCTGCTCGTGGGACCGAGACGCTCGCGACGATGTGCAGAAGCAGAAGGTTTGTGCTGCAGAAGTTAAATAGAAGTCACAGACATTAGCATCCAGCTAACAACCTTCACTCTCTTTGCTGAACTTAAAGTCTATTCAAAGGCTCTTCAAACAAACTGTCCGTCCATTACTTTTCCTTTAAACCACACCAACAATGTGAAACTCAATCTGGGCCTTGGGAAGAACACACCTCCTGAAGTTGAGGCTGTTTATTCAGAAGATTAGGATTGTATTCAGTGAGGAGTGTGGGGGGGGAACACGTTAGGAGTATCTGCTTACATTCGGCCCCAATTAGCAACACAATGGCGCGGGGATTTGCGGAGAAACAAGTCGGCCTATTTGTCAGCATACATCTGTTAATTATTTGTGTAAATTAGGTCCCAAACAATAATTATCACCTACAATTAGGTCAGAGGAGGAGGAGGAACTGTCATTAATTGTGTTTTTTTCAAATGCTGACGACACCAATTAGCCCCGCTGCCGCCCAGAGAGGACCAAACATCCCCCAGAACACAGCGGGGACCGGTCGCACCGGCTCAGCCAGTCCAGCCCATAGAAACGCACCGAGCTGGAGCCTAATCCTGACATGAGGTCATGAAATTTGTGGGCGGATCGCTCTCGGCGTGGAAAATGATACAGAGCGACCGCCGCTGATAAACGAGAGGAAGAAAAAAAACAGAGTTCGCAGATGACCGCTGAGCGCCGTGCGCGTGAAGTAGCGTTCAGGAGGTTAGCGAGTGTTCTTAAAGTAGCTAAATGTCCCGCCGAAGAGTCCTTGACCGCTAACTTTAAGTTGCTAAGTTAAGGAATGCCCTCAGATAAGACACAGGAGGGAAACACACATCTCTGCAACTGCAACTGAGGATTCAAAATCCCAAATTCCAGAGCATCAACTGTGTTTAGACGCTCATAAACTACACTGAAGAGTGTGTGGAGTCTCTGAACGGTGAGCGCCAGTAAACTGGCCACAAAGCAGCCGGAGCTCACGAGGTTTCAACCCCAGACGCCTTTAAAGTCACTTGACTTTTAGAGGAATAAATGACTCTTTGACAGAAGAAAAATGGAATAAAATTCCCCCACGCTCTCTTCAATACACTGAGGAGTTTCATGGTATGAACAGTGGTCTAACGCTGCGTTCACAACAAACGCGTTACGAATTTAGCGCGAGCAGATTCCATGTAAAGTCAATGCACAACGCAAATGGTTGCAGAAAAGTTCTTTTTTTTTCCACAGCCATAATTTTCTGCAGGTTTCCACCTTTAACCTTTAGCTTTTATCTTTATGAACAGCAGAGTTGTTACTGCGACCGCTTTGATCCTCAAGCTCAGATTACTGGATGTTTGTGTTCACACAGTCGGTTTTTAGCTAACGGTCTGTTTTATCTCGCGCTGCCCGTTTGCTCTTGCAGAAACTTTGGTTTCCTCCGGATGAATCTCGACTGGGGAAGCTGTAATTTTCCTGATTGCATCACTGTGTGTGAGTCAGTGCTCTCATTGTTTCTGAAGGACACACCTTAATGATCTCGGCCACTTTTTATATTATCGCTCATCACTGGCCAGCAACGCCAACGCTGTTGCATCAGGAACTCTCACACGGTTGCAAAACTTCACAATTTCATTATTCCCAGGTCAAAAGATCAAATATCACGTGTGACAGTGACATGTAGATGTTGTTTATCTCCGTTTGAAATACAACGCATGTACATAAAACATAAAATACCACGTTTTCATCTCATCTCGACATCTTTTGACCCTAAAACTGAGTCTCACGGTGCAGCCGATGTCTCCAGGTCGTCCGTGCAGAGGATGAGCTGCAAATTGAGTTTGCATATGCTGAATGTAAAACAGATTACTTATTGTATGACCTTCATTCTTTTTTCTTCTCCTTCCTCTTCAGTGGAGGAACCACCCTTTAAGAAAGCATGTCTGCACAGCTTAGCGCCGAGCGGCTCCGGAGCCAAAACCTGGATGTTTGAAGGTGTTTTTTTTTTCTTCTTTTTCTCAGCTTGACAGATACGATTATGCACCAACAGAACATGAAACAAGGGTTTTTTATAGCGATGTACACTTTGATCCCTGCAATTAAAAGTGTTAAAAAAAACACACATTTGGATCGATATCCAACAACCTCCAACGACGCAGACGGAGAATCCATTCAGCCACAATGGAGTGAAAAGTAAACACAATTATACACGTTTAATACCTACAAGCATCTCAGTTATTGAGCTCCGCTAAAACAAAAACACAAAAAATATTTAAACAATAGCTTTAATTGGATATCGCTCTAATTCCACAAATTAACAAATGAGCCAAAAACACACAAACGCACAACCGAGTTCATTTCCATTAAATGATAACACATTCCAGCCAATTCAGGGTTTTTAAAAAAAATATTATTTGCGTATTCATAAATTCCGGGCACGGGCGCATGAACCTCAACCTTTGTTAATATGAATATATTGCGGTGCATTTGCATAATCCACTTCATAATCCACTGCAGCACTCGGCGGCGACAGCGATAAGCAGCGGTAGCCGCTGTTCCTCCTGGGAACGCAGGAAGAGAGACTCGCTTTCTGCTCCCATTATGAGATGAAGAAAAAGAGGAATGCTTTGCAAAGTTTCCACTCCTCACTGCGTTCCCCTCGTGGAGGCGGATGGCGCTGGAATATCATTATTTGCATGTTTTTTTTCCGCTTCTGTTTTTTTTGGTTTTAAAACACTGAAATTTAGTGAGTTTGCACGAGTTATTTATGTATCCGCCACCGACGCGGCGACGCGGATATTATTACCGCGACGCCGAGACACTGAAATATGTTTCATGCAGGAAATTGTTTTTTTTTTGTTTGTGTCACACACAAAAAAAGTGAAACCTGCACGGTTGTGCGTTTGCAGGAATCACACGGCGACAAATGAGCAAACTCCTGGCTGGCCCTGAACATCGCTAATGAGAAGCCCTTTTCTTTCTTCAACATGGGCGGGAAAGCGTGTGTGCGTGCACGTGCACCTGTGTACGTGTGTGTGTGTGTGCTTGAATATGTGTGTGTGTGTGTGTGTCGTGACTGAGTCTCTTAAATCCGCCCAATCTTTCCAAATTGGCCTCTGGGATGACGCCACCACACGGCTACATCCATCCCCGCTGTGCTGCATGCATTCGTAGTGTGTGTGTGTGTGTGTGTGTGTGTGTGTGTGTGTGTGTGTGTGTGCGTGTGGACAATGGCAACACTTCCTTTTTTGCCCTAATAGGCAGGGAGCCCCAGCCCATTGTGGCCTGATTAGAGCTCCCATTCAAGCTCTCTGGGATTTCTAATTGCGGGGCCTTGTGCGACAAACTCAAATCCCCCCTCCCCCCTCCTCACCCCCTCCCTCCCACACTTGCCACCCCGCTACACTCCCCTCACGACTACTGTAAGACTTAATGAGACACAATTACTGCCCCCTAGGAGTCCTACAGCGAGCCAATCACAAAGAGAGACAAAGACCCCCAGTGAATGGCCACTCAGCGGAAAAAGAGACAGAGGGAGCCGGAGGGAGGGGGACGGTCACAAGCCCTCATTGTCCAGGAAAAGCACAAGAGAGGACCCCTTTTGGGGGTGGATGGGGGGAGGGGGAAATATAAATGTTTTTATTTAATGCCGGCTCATAATTAGGCCCTTGAGAGAGGGAGAGGGAGAGCCGGAGGAGAGGAGAGGGCGGAGTTCAATAGGAAAGAAGGAAAAGAGTCCGTCGGCACAAAAGACGAAGGACGACATGTTGGACGTGCAAAGGAGGAGAAGGAGAGGAGGTGGGAGGAGGGGAGATACCGAGGAGAAGAAAAAACACAGAAGCAGAAAGAAAAACAGAAACAAAACCAAGTGGAAAAACTTGACAGGACTTTCTTTTTATTTTAGCTTCTTGTGAGCCGGCCGGCGTGGGAACCGGCCGGCGAGGAGCGACGCGCCAGAGCGGGGAAAGAAAAAGAGACGGGGAAAAGAAAAGGCCCTCCCTCCTCTTCCTCTCCCCCCCGCTGCGTTTCACAGGTTTGGCACTTCACGTTTGGCTTTCGAGAGGTGAAATATTGCTCGATTTTTGACGAGCCTTCACTGCCAAGAACTTGTGTGGAGGAGGAGGAGGAAGAAGAAGAAAAAGCGGCGCAGTGAAAGGACGCGACTCCGCAGACGGCCCTCGACGTTTACCGTATTATTCCTGGAGAATAATACGGATATTGTTTCCTAGCCGTCACCTCTGGGGGGGATTCAGATGCGTTCTCATGGAAAAAGGGAGCAAGGAGGAAGAGGTAAGGGGGGTAAATACGAAAGCTGAGCCTCCGTGTGACGCTCGCAGACGAGGAAGATCTGTGTGAGACGACGGGTATCGCAGAAAAGACGACGACGCATCGATCGGTTCTCTTGAGAAAACGTTGCGTTCTTGGAAAGGAATTCAGTGGACAATGCTCACGCAGCGGGGGAGATGGCAGGTGTTCCCTCCACACACACACACACACACACACACACACAAAGGAATAAATACAGATTTCTGAGTTGGTTGTCTTGGACAGAAAGCAGCGCGTTACATTCTCAGACGGAACGGGATGATCTTCGTCTCTGAGAATTTAATCCGTGGACATCTCAGACGCACTTCTTGCTCTCAGCTCAACAAGCAGACAACAATGTCACACACACTCTCACACACACACACGCACACACTCACTGATTTTCAACATTATGATGGTCCAGAATAAATAGTTAGAGAAGAAATTGTGACTTTTTGTGTAAAAAAAAAAGAGATACAAACTCAATAAATTATATTTTCAGATGGCAGACGAATGCAAAGCGTTGAGATCCAGTTTCTCACTTTATTACATTTGTCATGTCACATATTTTTACACACACACATGAAAATTGGTCTCAGATCCGTCCCTAAAAAATATTGTACACTCACGGTTTTTCCAGTGTTCATTTGTGCCGAAATACACGAACGGATTTATATCCAGGAAATGTTTTTTACTCTCAAATAAAACGAGGATTCCAACTGAACAAATGTCTCAAATTTGAATTTCTTCTTTAATTTCTTTCTCTCCGTTGAAGGAAAGAAAGTCTCGATGCAATAAGTTGGTGTGAAAAAACAACGCGCTTTAGTTGCAAAGAGAAAAGTCGCAATCTCAGGACGGCGCTCAGGAAAGCAAAGACGGCTCATTTCACTTCCTCTTTCCTCGCATCGCTTCCTAAAGTCTTAGGATGGAGGATCTAGGACGTGAGGACAAGAAGAAGTAGCAGAAGAGAGTGATTTTAAAACGAATCAGAGGCACATTTCCTTTAAAACATTTGTTGAATTCAAACTACAACCTGCTTACACACACACACCTACACACACACACACACACACACACACACACACACACACACACACACACACACACACACACACACACACTGTCCTGGCCCGCGCTCCTCTCAGTGTGTTCAGCCTCCCGGCGGCTGACTGGATGCTCTTTGTTCCTGTGACCCTCTTAAGTGCGGCCTGCAGCCTGCAGCTTGCAGCCTGCAGCCTGCGGCCTGCAGCCTGCAGCTTGCACGCTGCAGCCTGCAGCTTGCACCCTGCAGCCTGCAGCGTGAAGCCTGCAGCTTGTACCCTGCAGCTTGCATCCTGCAGCCTGCGGCCTGCATCCTGAAGCCTGCAGCCTCCAGCCTGCAGCGTGAAGCCTGCAGCCTGCAGCCTGCAGCCTGCGGCCTGCGGCCTGCATCCTGAAGCCTGCAGCCTGCAGCGTGAAGCCTGCAGCCTGCGGCCTGCAGCCGTTCCACTTTGGGTTTGGAAGCTATCGCCTGTCGGGCGGCGAGTCCAGCAGCGTCTCTCCGCTCAGGACGCTCGGCAACAGGCCGCCATTCACGAGGCCGCCAGCGCCGCAGCCGGCGGTTTGAGCCCCGTGAAAAAAGACTGACGAATTTGGGAATAAAATTTTAACAAATGATGTTTGTTTCTGTACTGTGACGACGACTTCTCCTCCAACACGATGGTCTGACCCATGAACGCATCGCTCCAAAAGAACAAAGGAGAGTAAACTAATTGATGCTTCCTAAATAAATAGCTATTGATTATATAGAAAGCTGCAACTACCGGACCAGGATGTTAATGTACGGGCGACAACTTGGCGCTAAATAGTCTGAAGGTGTCTCAAAGGAAACAAAGATGGAGTCTTCGTTCAGAAGGCAGCGTGTGGATGTGTGTGTTTGTTCAAAACACAACATGTCAAACACTATGCTATCGTCATAGCCGTTAGCGGTAGCACCCATTCAATTCATGTTTTAGGTTGCGGGCTTCAACAAAAGGTGAAGCGATGGTTATTGTTCTTCACCTGGTCCTCATTTCAACACTTTTTTGCAAGTTTTTCTGGACTTGCAGCTTTTATCAGATTGTGGACATTGTGTTTATTGAAGTTTAAAAACATTCATGTCCTAAAGTATGAAGTCAGATCAGTCTCAATAATGACAAATACATATTCACAAATGCATTTGCTATTATTGACACTGATCTGACCCCATACTAATACTAATGGATGCATATATTTAGTCATTTGTAATATCTATATGCCATCAACGCTGTTTCTAAGCTCAATAGTTTCCAGATTGAAACTAATCAGTTCAACACAGAACGTTAAAAAGAAAAGTAGTTTCTTAAAAAAGTTCCAGAAATGTCATAAATATGCAGATGGGGTCCTCAGGTGTCGAGATGACGCCACGAGAAGCAACGCCGCTCTGCATTTAAGTTCATTTGCGCTGCAAAAGGAGTGAACTCGTCTCGGCTCATTGACACATTCCTACACATCTTTTTTTACGCTGTGAATCAAAGAGCCGCTGAGAGGAAGTCTGTTCCTGCGTCTGCCGTCACGTCGCCGGCAGCCTGTTGCTGCCGGGACGACGGCGGGCGAAGTGGCGTCTGCGTGGGTTTCAGGTGTTTCTGTGTGTGTTTCATCAGCTTCATCAGGTCCACCTGAGTGGCAGGTCATGTGTCACGCCATGTTTCACGAAGCAGATCCACGCTCCTGCTTCCCAACCTGTTTCCTTATTAATCCTTATCCCTCAAAAAGAGGAAGAAAAGTCCCTCGTGTGTTTGTTTTTTATCGTTGTCTTGATTCCCTCGTTCAGCTCCACGTCTTCAGAAGCAGAGACGCTTCAAAGCTGTCAGAAGCAAATTAAATCATATTTATCCACATTTCCATATAGTTCTAACTCCTTATCACCTGAATTTATTTACAATTACATAAAAATATGTATATAAAGACATCAAAAGCAAGAATGGAGACAACGTAAATCATATTTATATACTTCTACGTTCAGTTAACCCCTCGTTGCCTGGATTTAATTACAATTATATGAAACATATAGATATAAAGGTGCAGGAATGGAGACAAACTACATCATATTCATTGACATGTTGACAAATGCATATAGTTCTCCCTTCAGTTAAGCCGTTATTCCTTGAATTTATTTATAGTTATATGGAAAAATGTATAGAAAGCAAGAATAGAGACAACGTAAATTTCAAGAGCAAGAATGGAGACAAACAAAATCATATTTATCAAAATTTTCATATAATTCTAACCCCTTGTTGCTGGAATTTAAGCATATAAATGCATATAGTTTGACCTCATTGCATGGATTTATTTGATAATTTCATGAAAACATTGTATGTGCTACATTAAAAACAACAATCTCCACTTAATTTCGCACCTGCATGAAAGCAAAAAACACAAATATATGTTTTATATAATGTTAAATACCTTCAGGCAGCAAAGGGTTAACCAGGGGAAGAAGAACAAAAAGTCCCTTTTTCCCATTTGAGTGTATTTTTGCACATTAATTGAGCGCTCGCTCCTAAATACAAGGAATCAAACCCGCGTTGTTCTGACTGCGGGTGTGTTGCAGGAGGCCGTGTGATCCACCGGGTGACTTTAACCTTTTCTGAAGAAACGTGCAACTCAAACTGAAGAGACGATACAACTGATAACAAAGTGAGAGTGTGTAAAGTGAGAGCGCTGGAGGCTGATGATGATGATGATGATGCTGCTGCTGCACTCAGGTATTCTGATTCAAACCACACTGAGCTCCTCACATGTTGCATGTGCAACCCTCAGGCCCGAGTTCAGCAGGAGTAAAAGCCGTTGCGCTCGTCTCTGGACAGTGAACAGAAGCTCAATTAGCGTTTTTTCGCGTGTGAAGCTGCAGCTCAGATGCTAATCACCCCGCTAGCTTCACTCCTCTGCTGTTGAAACCTGCACACGACTCGCTTCCTCTCCGTCTCTGCGCGCTCACTTCCTGCACGCCGCCTGTCAATCAAGCGCCCTGGACCCCAGAACCCCTCGTTGCTCGTCACAAAAGGTGTAACCCATAAACAAAATGGCGGGCTCTTTTTCCCACGGTGCACAATGGCGCATTGTGTTAGTTTCTCACCTCTGGCGCGTCGTAAACAGGAACCATTAACAGCTTGATTACGAGTCGGTAATCATTATGTGGAGAAGAGATCCAGAGGCTCTCAGGCGGCGACTCCTTCAAGGTGTTGATTGGCAGATACGGGGCAATAGGCCCCGCCCCCTTCTCTCAGAGGAGACCGCCAAACAGACTTTCTACTTGTTTAGTGTAGTTCTTTGTGTCTCTTTGTAGTTCTGACGTATCGCTCTGCTGTTGTGTCTCTGAGTGGACGTTGTGTGTCTCTTTGTGGTTGATTTGAGTCTCTTTGTAGTCATTCTGTGTCTCTTTTTAGTCACTTTAAGTCTCTTTGTAGTCCTTCAGATGCCACTCACTGTCATTGTTACATATTACTGTCACAAAAATATATATATTTATAATTATAATAATTATTATAATTATATATATATTAATTATATATATATATATATATATATATATATTATAATTATTATTATATAAATACATATATATCATATATATAATATTAATTATAATTATATATATAAGTAAAAATAATATTATATATAATATAAATATATATATATTATATATATAATGTATATACATATAAATATACATATATATATATATATATATATATATATATATATAAATTGAGTGCATTTATTATAAATATATATATATATATATATATATATATATATATATATATATGTGTGTGTGTGTACTTTAATGCACTGACTTTTATATATATATATATATATATATATATATATATGTGTGTGTGTGTGTGTGTACTTTAATGCACTGACTTTTATATATATATATATATATATATATATATATATATATATATATATATATATATATATATATATATATATATATATATAGTAATAATTATCCAGCGTTTTAAAGGTTTAAAGGTCCGCTGCAGCAGGTCAGTTATTAGCTCCACAGAGTGAAACATTAACATTCGAATCCATGTAACCGCACTGACTCAGTGCGGTTACATGGATTCGAATAACTGGCTTAGTCCGACTAAAATCGAATTATCCAGTTCATGTAAACACCTTTATTCGAATAACTGCGGTCCGACTACGATCCGATTAACACCCCTGGATAACTCGATTCGATTCGATTGTTAATTCGAATAACGCTGCATGTAAACGCTGAATCGGATCGGAACTGGACAATGCGTTTGTGCGCATGCTCAAGATGCCGCCGCCTCCTCCCTCCCTCCCTCCCAGGTCGTGACCCGGAAGTCGAAAGAGACGATAAGTTGTCACGGCCGGCAGAAACAAACAAACGTAAAAGTCGGGTTAGGAGCCGAAGGTACCTTCGGTGGGTGTCTCTGCTAGCTCCCTGATGTAGCCAGCTAGCGCTGCTGCTAGCTCCCCGACAACCACCGAAGCTAGCGGGGTTCTCTCCATTATGAAGAGTGAAGAGGTCAAGCGGAGATGGCTGTATCACCACTACATGTAATGAAAACAGCGCCACCTAGCGTATCGGATATGACATGCATTCGGCCAATGATTCGATTTATTCACTGCCATGTATATTCGGATAACAGCAGTTGCCCCGAAAGAGAGCATAGTCCGACTAAAGCAAGATTCGAATTATTACCAGCATGTAAACGCACTGACTGTTTCCTGCAGTGCAGACACTTTATTGTGTAACATCCACACATTTTTTGTTGCAGCTCAATCAGAAAGATAAGAGATAATATTTGAATTCTGAGGAATTTTTATTATGCTGTGTTCTTTTTTATCATTAGTTTTTATTTCCTCCACATTGCTCAGGATTTAGCTCATAAACAAAGTGCTTTGCATAAAATGTCTGGAAAGAAGTTGATTCAAAAAGCAACAATATTTTGCTCTAATAAACTCCAGTTCTTTGGCAGACGAGACACATTCACACTTTCTATGATTTGACTTTCGGGAAACAGATATTCCGTCATAAAATTTAAAAAAAAAAGGGTTTATTGTAGTTCACACCTTCAGACGTTCAACAACACGCTGCTCACTCAAACCACGTTGCAGAACGATGTTAATCTGGATCAGTGAACGTCACATTAACGACTGCGAGGGTGTTTAAATCTGCGATAAAGCTGGACGTTGTAAACATTTATTTGTTCCCACGTGTTCAACGGGTGACGTCAATTATTTTTGAAAGTACACAACATTCAAACTGTTGACTCGCGCGATAAAATCTATTTTTTTTTACGGGTGCAAAAGTCCGCCGTTGGCCTTTTAACACGGGTTCAAAGGTCGTCTCTTGTGCCGTAATAGTAGTGGGACGTGAGTTCAGAACTCTGTGTTTACTCCACGGCGGCTACGTGAGCTAGCAGGCTAACGTAGCCGGCGTTGCGTAATCCGAGATTAAAGAGAAAAAGAAAGGAGAAGGGTTCTTTGTTTTTATCGTTCACATACGAGATCTCACATATCATTTCGGGAGCAGGCTCACGGCGCAGTGTTGCGTTTGTAATCCCTGTGCAGGGTCACAAAAATGTGTCTCCGTGATAATAAAGGAAACAAAATGAATGATTCAAGGCCATGAATTCATTAGTTCAACTCGGATAACTCGCCGCTTCCTCGCCTTTTCCTTTTCTCACACTCTACTTTCCCATCGTTGCTCATCCTCTCTCCTGCATCTCAGTTGTTCACCTTTCTCCCTCCATCTTTGTTTCCCCTCTCCCTCCCTCTCCCTTCCTTTGGCTGAAGCTAAATGTCTTGTGTGAGATAACATCGCAGTAGGAAATTCCGCCTGTGTTGCCAGACTGCTCAGTTTTCTCCCCAGGGCTGGCAACAATGTGCGTCCTTCATAAGTGCCTCAGGATTCTCCACTCATCCCCCTCAGCGAGGCCGGTCAACAACAAAAAAAACGACCCGCCGGCGAAACCCAACGCCGGCGGGTCCAAAGCCCCGCGGCGGAGCCACGGCAGCGAGCCGGCGGGATTACTACAAAGCCACCGAAACGAGCAGCGACCGGGAGACCAGAAGCACAAGTGTCTCAAAGATTAGCTCCATGAAGTAGCTAAACATTAACATTAACTTGTTTTATTTAAAGGAATACTTCCTGCACATGTCACAGCGCTTAACCCTCTGAAAAACCACAACCTGTTGTTTTTACACTCAGGTTTTGGATTAAATAAACTACACAAAAGGTGACAGAGACTGTTTCCAGTCGTTGTGCTAAGCTAAGCTAAGCTAAGCTGAACAGCTGTGGGTTGAGGCTTCACGTTTACTGTACAGAACCTCTGCTTCTGAAAAGTCTTCTTCAATACGGCATGTTGCAGACCAGTTGCTTTTGGGCAGAGCATGTTTCCAGTTGTTGTGCTATGCTAAGCTAAGGTAAGCTAAGCTAAGCTACACAGCTGTGGGTTGAGGCTTCACGTGTACCGTACAGAACAGTTGCTTATGAAAAGTCTTCTTCAAGACAGCATGATGTTTATTTAGTAAACTATGGCCCCATTTAGAGGAAATAAACCATAAACAGGGTAAGCTTTAGGGGGCGGGGCCACGAGGCAGCATGATGCAACCACTGAAACCCCAAAAAGCCTTTCCGGAGGGGTCGTAATTGCTTTTCCTCTTTTCTTTTAACCTCTTTACTTCTTTTTTTTTTGCACCTGGAGGCGAAACAAGCTGGCGGGACAGACATTAGCGCTCACACACCTGATTGGCAACGAGCCATTCCTGAAGGCTGTCTGAACGTTTGAAACTTATAAAAGTCATAATTCTTTGACGAACAAAAAGTCTTTGATCCCTGAAATCAAAGAACCAGATATTTGATGGCGCAGTGGCTGAGTGTTGTGCCGTCCAAGCCGCAGGTAACATTGATACTTTGCAACTGTATTTGAACCAATTCCATTTCTAGTGAAGTGATATTTATCTATTTGTGTAGCTACCGTGGGCTTTTCATAGAGACTCAAACACAGAATGGCTCCTAGTTTGGAAACACTACTTTTTGGCAACGCATCACAAAAACAGACCTTTCTTGTCAAGCGTCGGCTCAAAAAAATCTGAGTGAGTCATCGAAAACAAACGTGACCACTTGCCTGCAGACGTGAAATCCTGGGAGACAAAGCGTTGTGTTGGTATTGTGTGCGACTCGCTTGAAAGGGAACGCCCCAGGAACTGCTTCTCTGGCAAAGGCACAGAAGCTGCCGGCGCTCAAAGACCTTCAATCCTGTGTTCAGAGACGGACGCAAAAGCCGCCGCTTAGCGAAGTCAAAAGCAGATTTATTGTCTTCCATGTGTACGCATAAGCAGCCATAAGCAGCCATAAGCAGCCATGAGCAGCCATAAGCAGCCATGAGCAGCCATAAGCAGCCATAAGCAGCCATGAGAAGCCATGAGAAGCCATAAGCAGCCATAAGCAGCCATGAGCAGCCATAAGCCGCCATAAGCAGCCGTGGGTCAGTCCGCCTTCCAGATGGCGTCATCCGTGATTCCATCACTTTTAACGGCTCGTGTCAAATAGTATTTATCTGTTTCCTTTTTCCCCGGGGTCTTTATACATAGCCCTGTGGAACGCCACAACACACACACACACACACACGGCGTTACTGTAGTAACTAAGCGGTTATACCTTCAGCTTCGCAGAGATTAGTGCGTTGTTGTCCGGGCAGGACGAGATGTTTGCGGTATATAATATTTAAAGGAGCTTTATGTATTCAGGCTTGTGTCTCTAGATGTGGAGCGTCTGAGCCATGAGCGCCCGAGGGCTCGGTGACAGGAAGAGGAAGGAGCGCCTCGACCTTTCTGGAGGAGGAGAGCAGAGTTCAGAGGCCGAAAAGCAGCGGAACAAACCTTTTGGGGGGGAAATAAACAGAGACGCTAAGCCCCGCCCCCTCCATGTAAAGGGGGAGGGGCTACAGGTGATTGACAACTAAGAATGAAAAGACAAAGTCCTCACTGGCACGAGAACGATTCTTCTACAGTTAATGTATTTTATTGTTAGCGCTTTATAATAACTACACAGTACTTAGCATCAGTAAAGCATGAATAAACACTTAATTCATAATTTATAAAGCTTTGTTGCAACATAAACAATCATTACTATGCAACTCATAAACAGTTATTAAAGTTATATTCTTGTTTAATAAGCTTGGGGTTTTATACTTTATATATATGATGGATTCCTTATTTGTAAATGAATGATTAATAAGAGTATTAACTACCTGAATTAATCATGAATTGCAGCATTAAAACATGTTTTAAATAAATTCATGAATAAAACACTTTAGTAATGATCGTATTAATCATCTATACGTCTTTAATACTTTATTCACAAAAGAGGAATCCATCATTTTGAGTGTTAATGTTGGAACAATGCTTCATAAATGATGATTTAAGTGTTTCTCATACTTAACTAATGCTAAACAACGTGCACTTATTAAAAAGTGTTTCCTTCTCTTTGTGTAATTTCTTCATGTGAGCGTTGTGGCTTACAGCCGGCCTGCAGACGGCGTTGGACTGTAACCAGGTGGGACGTGCGCCCTCATTTGCAGACCGACCGCCATCAGTCAGCCGTGCACGGTGACATTTTTACGGCCGTCTGAGCGTTCGCAGCCGGCCCTCCTCCGGTCGGTTAGCCTTTGACGGCGCTATCTCGCAAATGAGGGCTCTCGCAGCCGCAATCCATGTCGACCCGCCGCACTAAACGCACCTGTTGTCAGACCTATTTGAGGTGAGATAAGGTTAATGACGCGGCGGTGCGTGCTTTATCATCGCTGAGTGACAGACCCCGGAGTTTGCACAGGGGCTGCACTTCCAGCGCTTCAGGAATGCCATTCAGACGGAGATAACTGGAGTCTTATTTAAAAAAAAAGAAAAAGGACGCTTCGCCTTCACTTGTGATGTCATCATTCACTGGGTAGCATCCAGGTGAAATACAGATTAGATGGAGAATTAATGTAAAGATGTAACTACGTGTTCTTTGCATGTTGAGATGATGCAACAAAAAGTTAGGAAAATATAAAATATAACGGGACAGTTAAAGGTTACAGCAAGGAGACGTTTAAGTTGTTTAAAAACACATGGTTACGTTATAATACGCTAGCTTCCCGCTGTCGCCAGCTAGCGCTGCTGCTAGCTCTCTGCTAGCTCCCCGACAACCACTGACCACGGGCAGCGGGGACGCGGGCAGCAGCAGCTAGCGGGGAGCTAGCTAGCGGCGCTAGCTTGCTACAGCGGGGAGCTAGCAGCAGTGCAAGCTCGCTCAACATCCACTCTATCTGTGGTTTGCAGAAACATAAAATAATATCATTACATTACACTTTACTGACTTATTTTCAGTACTTTTTCACTTCAAAGAATGTATTTTTCAGACTTAATTTGAGAAAGATAAAAGCACACGCTCACAATCTAAATGAATAAATCACATCTCCTCGGTCGTTCATTGTTGTTTCAGGTTTTACTGACAACAAACAACAAATACTGAAATATGTGAAACTCAAATTCATTCTGTTCTTGTTTCTTCGTCTCTGTTTCCTCTTCTTCTCCCTCCTCACACCAACCTTTTTTTAAATCTCTAGACCTCTTCCTCCTCCTCTTCCTCCTCCTCTTCCTCCCTCACTCCCACATCGACCCACATTCACCCCAATAATTCACGCCTGTCTGTCGGAGGGAAGCCGGGTCGATCGCTCTCGGTTCACTGCCAGCCTTGTCCGTGTGCGTTGGGTCGACCGGGCTGTGGAGGGGGCGGAGCCTGTCGGGGCTCCGTCCAGGGTCAAGGTCGCCTCGTCACCTCCGTGTGGAATGTGTCGATCCTCCAGGTACGAACAGGAGCAGGCGGAGCAGCCGACGCCCCCGTCGCGTATTTGGAAGGTGGAATGAGAGAAATTCACACAGAAAAATAATAATCTTACCGGTTGCACTGACACGCAGGACGTCGTGCTCGTGGACACGCAACGTGTGGAGCAAATTCAGCGTCGGGAGGTCAGTGTGCGTCGGTCTACAGACACACAACAAACACAGGACTTTCACAGAGAAGACCGCTGTCCGCGTCGTGGTGTTCGTCAGGTAACACCCGGACTCAAGTTACATCACTTCTGTTGTTATTTCAAGCCGTTAAATGTTAAATAATTGTGTCACGTACCTTATGAAGTGTGTGACGCCAAACTTTCATATTTATTTTAATCCGAACGTTTACTTTTTAGCCCCAAGCTTCTGTTTTTTGAGCGTTTAGGCTTCTTGAGCGAGCAAACATTGAGCAAGGTTTTCAAATAAAACAATTGTTCTATTTTTGAACTGAACGACGCGTTTTTTCTTCACTAAAACACCTTCAAAACACCTCGTCAAAGCTTTTATTTTTCTGTGTTTTTGTGTTGCGGTTAGGAAGGCTAGTGGTCACTTAGC
The DNA here is from genome assembly GCF_023055335.1 of Clinocottus analis. Taxonomy (NCBI): domain Eukaryota; kingdom Metazoa; phylum Chordata; class Actinopteri; order Perciformes; family Cottidae; genus Clinocottus; species Clinocottus analis. The sequence continues at coordinate 19,845,940 of NW_027175832.1, read as the reverse complement.
TTCTGTACGTCTGGAAGTGACTTCCTTCATTATTTTAACCCCAAAAAACCGTCAGTACCAACTTCAACTCAGACGTCCACCTTAAGCCCTCACCGAGCAGCTTCCTGTGTAGACAGGAAGTTTATTTTGAAAAGACTTGTGGCCAGCGTACGCTCAGAAACTGAACGCTCGAAGGAGAACGCACCAAAAACTGAGGACTACGTTTGTGAGACGGATGCATCGCTCTGCTGAGCTCATGATGAATTACTTTGCAAAGTAACATTTTCAGTCAATTTTATAAAAGTATCTCCATTTTTTTCATGCCGTGCATTTTGTTTCTCACTCTTTATACAGAAAAACACTCGCATAAATTCCACGAGACCATGTGCAAACAATCACGCATGAAGGTCTTTAAATTGTGAATTATCATACATTTGCATGCATTGGTGTATCACACACACACACACACACACACACACACACACACACACACACACACACACACACACTACACAGTATGATTAAATGGGAGAGAAGCTGTTACTTAAGGGGCTAACATGGGTAAATATTAGCAGAGAGAGAGAGAGAGCATGACTGTTTACCCTGTGCAGATGTGTGTATTTGTGTGTGGGATGTCTTTCTGAGCATGTGTGTGTGTGTGTGTGTGTGTGTGTGTGTGTGTGTGTGTGTGTGTGTGTGAGTGTTTATTAACCTGCCTGTACAAATGTGTATGTTAGTCTTGATTTTTTTTTAACCAAATGAGTGAAACGAGGCCACTTAAACCCTCCAGGAAATAAGTCGAGCCCTCAGACTCTCACACGCCGCGCGCTTGTTATTTTAAGCCCAAATTACACATCATCTGATATCCGTCCTAAATGGCTTTTCCAGCTTCACCGCTCCCCGAGTGCTCTGAGGTAAAAAAAAGAAAGAAAACGGCAGTAAAAAGGGGCCAACAGGTTTACCGGGGGAAGAAGACAAGGCCAGCTTCCACTAAGACGAGGGAAAGCTGCCAAATCCCCAATTCCCCTCGAGACCAGAGGACCGGAGCCCCGGCAGCGCGGAGATGCTACGCTACTCATCCCTCCCTCAAACATTTACGCTCGCGGCTTTTGCAGCACTTCAGGGAAGTTGATCTTCCCGAATGTTTGGAGACTGCACTTGATGAAGTGGTGGTGGTGGCCGGTGGAGGTTTTTCGAGGCATCCGGTGTGGCTCCAACAAAGAGCTGCACAGACGCACCTTTAATGGCTTTAAGGCTCTTCTACCGGACTCCAGAGCGGTGGAGAAATGAAGGAAAACACACTTTATTTTCAGTCGCGCAGCAGCGTTTTGTGTCAGCAACGTGGTTGTTCACGTGATCTTTTGCCTGTAAAGTCAGCTTTATTAGTAGATACACGTGTTTCTGTTGTTTTTCTACACGCTACACGCGTGGGTAAGGTTTAGTAAAACATCATGTTTTGGGTTAAAATACGTTTCACAGTGGCAGATGATGTCATCCCTACACAGACTTTGATTTAACATATTGGCCTCAGGAGGTGGTGGAGACCAAAAATGGAGCAAAAAGAGCCAGAAAATCAATTAAAAATCCCCAAAACATAAAAACTAAGAAGCCAAGTTCATCCTGAAGCTCCTGTAGACCTCAGACAGTGTGAACAGAAATATCCAAGGAGAAGCTCTCACGTGCTCCATAAATAGAAAGTGGAGCGTTACTTCCTATTTCATTCGAATATTTCGAAATAGCTAAACCCGCTTCTGTTACGGAGTCAAAATGATTTTTTTCTGCTGTAAAAGACGTAATTGTTAATTCAAAAAGACTGCGAAACCTCACTTTCACTACTAATTGCATGCCTCTCAATCACAGACAGAGTGAGTTTGTTTTAAACGACCTGTGACACACACACACACACACACACACACACATAGCGGTGGCTCCTGCGCTAATGGAACACTGATGGCTTTCAGCGCGGCGGCGTTTTCCCGCCTCGTCGCGGCGCTCGGCCCCTCGGAGCGGCTCCACGACAAACCTCCCCTCTGAGGCCGGCGCTGCCTCGTAAAAAAACAAAAAAAAACGACACACACACGACCCCGAAAACCAGCGCAGAGCTTTTCCGGATGGTTGTCGTCGCGGCTCCTCATGAATCCGGGGGTCTGTCGCGGCTCCGAGTGGAGAAAGAGCGTAATTATAAACATGGCAAAACGCTGTTTTGAGGGTCTTAACGACGCCACGCTGAGCAAGCGGCGGTCTGACGGCGGCGGCGCTGCGACACCCTGAACGCAGGGTAAAATACAGACTTTACACAACAGAACTACGGTAAAATAACTCGTTTTGCAACCACTGCCGTCGCCCCCTGATGGCCGTTAGCGAGAACTACATGAACTACATTTCAACTACATGAATGTGGCTTTCAAACTTCTTTTATACTTTCATCTGCACACTTCAGGGACAGTCAGGAAAACAGAAATATATATTTTCTTGTATTCCGTTAATAACCAATGGCCTTGAGCATGTTTCTTGGGGCCCTTTGACCTCCCGGCTACATTTTTCATGTAGTAACAAAAGTGTCAGGCCTCATATCACCTTCCTCTTGTCTTATCTCCTTCTCACTGGACTTCAGCCAATTCCTTGTGTTCTCTCCCCGACGTTCGGTCATGAAGAGAGACATTAATCTCTCCCTTCAACACATGTTTGTGCCACTGGATGTTAGCGTTAGCGTTAGCTCTGGTGGGGATCTTCAGCCTATTTTATATTTTAGAGCTCTTAGCTCTTATCTAGCGGCTTCGAATGTGTGTGTGTGTGTGTGTGTGTGTGTGTCTCAGGAGGTTGGCTGTCATGATCCGACCCAGCGGTCCAGACTGATTGGATGGGAGGGTTTAGTGTCACTGTTTGCTCGGGTTAATGAGCGGAAGGAAGGTGAGCCGATACAATACACACACTCTGTCAACAGAGGGACACTGTCAGAGGGGTGTGTGTGTGTGTGTGTGTGTGTGTGTGTGTGTGTGCACATGCTGTCAAGGGTGAGTGCTTTAAGCCTCACATCCCACCTCAGGCTGATTAGTAGTCGGGTCTTTAAGTCAACAGACAGCTAACTGCTGAGGAATCTAACCTGTGGAAGGAAGGAAAGGAGGAAGGAAGGAAGGAAGGAAGGAATGGAGGGAGGAATCCTTTATCCATTATTGACACAGAATGAAATGGACGCACATAACCAAGAAGTTAATGTCTTCTGTTTGTGGCGCGAACATTAAACGCTCTAAAAAGTTTTTAAAAAAAAGGTTTCTCCTTTAATGTCAGATTTCTCTCCTCCTCCTCCTCTCCTGCCCCTCTGTCGTGAACTTTGAGAGCCCTGGGAGAGTCTGTGGGGAGACGAGAGAGAGAGAGAGAGAGAGAGAGAGAGAGAGAGAGAGAGAGAGAGAGAGAGAGAGAGGGAGGGAGAGAGAGAGAGAGAGAGAGAGAGAGAGAGAGAGAGAGAGAGAGGATAGATAAAGGATCCTGGAAAAGTCAGAAATTGACTTCTAAACAGATGCAGTAATTCCATTTCCACCCCTTTAGATTTGGTATGCGGGCTGTGTGTGTGTGTGTGTGTGTGTGTGTGTGTGTGTGTGTGTGTGTGGTGGGGGGGTACGGGTAACCCCACACCCGCTATCGTCGTCGCACACAGAAGGCGAGGAGGCGCAGTCGACAGTTGGTGGCCGAGGCCTCCGAGTCTATCGGCCTTGTTAATCAATACGGGTTCCACTCGGACAGATCTGTAACCGAGGAGGAGGAGGAGGAAGAGGAGGAGGAGGAGGAGGAGGAAGAGGAGGAGGCACCTGTTCCCTCCGACTTTCACCTGCGGTTCACAGCTCTGCTGGAGACATCTGGATCTGGATCATTTTTGTCATTTACAAACTCTCAAATCTGAGCTGATGATTGTTGGAACAGAGAAAAGACCCCAAAGAAGTGAGATTTCTGTTGAGTTTCAATGTGTTTTTAAAGGATCAGCGAGGTTAAAGTTACCGTTTCTGTCAATGAGCGCACACATACATCGTTATAAATGTTCATATGAAGACAAGAGCCAGATGTTTACCAGATGCATGAAGAGATTCATCTGATGAGAACGGAGAAAACAAACAAGTTACACAAAACTCAATTCATCCTGAAACGTTGTACTGTGATTAGCAGCTTAACAAAATGATCTTTACACAACACTGGGACCCCGACTGAGCTAAAACAAGCCTCCTTCAGCAAATATTGGTCTTGGGGCTAATTAGTTCTGATATTTTTTAAAACAACGCGTCTGGATCCAACAAGACGTGCGAATGACTTTAATTAGTGCTATCACAACGCTGGACCGGCCTTGTTTTTCTTTAGGCTGAGCTCTGAAAGTGTTGACACACACACACACACACACACACACACACACACACTGTCCTGTCTGTGGGGCCCAGTGGTGCGTCGCATTAATTTGCCGGCCCAGCATGCCTTGAGTGAAACATTGGCACCAGCGTTTAGACAAACAGCCCCTCCCCCTCCCTTTAGAGCAAGACGACCCCCCGCTGTGAGCTAACAAGCCCACATTAACCTCGCTTACCACACACACACACACACACACACACACACACACACACACACACACACACACACACTCCCCTCCATCCCTCTGCATTCTGTCACACACAAGCATGCACAGACAACATCATGTTTCTTCCCTCAGAGAAGACAAGAAGTCAAAATGAGGAGTAACTTTTTTGGACGATAACGTACACTGTAAAAAAAAAATTAAAAAGAGTGTAAAAGTATTTTTTTTATTGCTTCTCGCTTCTGTTTTAATTCTGTTTTAAGAGAATAAACCTCCAGATGAACACAAAGCAGGAAACAAAGGAACTTTAAACTCTTTTAAACACAAGTCAGAGATGTTTTTACACTGTAAAAGTTTAAATTTAACGTTAATTTTAGATGTGAGCGTCACCATTCTGCATTCAACACGAGGAAACACAATGCATGCTGGTATCCAGAGTCCATGTGTTGCATGTTGCAGTAGATTTAAATGCTCTTGTCTCGTCGTGCTCGTGGGTTAAGAACACATGACAAATAGAAACTCAACCTTTAAATGCTCAAATGTCACTTTGCACGCAGCTTTAGAAAACAATCCTCTCACTTTGGAGCTCAAGTTGCAAGAAAATTATTATTATGAATGGCTTGATACCTTTTCCATATGCACAGAGACATATTTAAATAAATATGACCTCCAGTTGTTCTCAAAGCATCCAGATAAAGAAGGAAACAGCAGTCAGGACGCAGCGCATTCCTTCTTGTAATTTACATCATGATGCTGTGATGCATTCAGGGACATCCTGTAACTGCCAAACTAATAAGTGCTCGGGGTCGACTTCTTGTTAGTTTACTCTGCGCTTGTCTGTATGCTAATTACATTTCTCCCTCATGTTCCTATTGTGTGATAACTCCCCGTCTCTTTGTCTGTAGAGGCCACTGCGCATGCGCATGACAGAGACACAGAGTGATTATAACCCTTCCTCCAGGGTGAACATTTTAAACAAACACCTAATAGAAGGAGCGCTTGATTGACTTGTTGTCCCCCCCACCTCTTCACCCCCACTCCTCTCCTGCTGTCCCCGCCCACGCTGGGGAGGGAGGGGGCGTGTCCTCGTTCCTCCGGTATAAAACCCAGCGCACCCACCAGCGGCAGAGCACGCAAACACACGCACCGTGCAGCGCAGACACACAAAGAGAGGAGAGAGGAGACAGTGTGTGGATAAGGAGAGCGCTTGTTTTCGGATGCCACAGCCCGTCACACGCCATCTCCCGCGGGTCTCGAGCACCATGACTCCCGCAGCATCCCTGGATTAAAGCGCACGCGCAGCCGACTTGCTCACAGCAAGTTCGCTGGGACTTTTATTTTAATTTTTTGACGTGTGAAGGCGCACGGTGGGACTCCCTCCTCCTCCTCCTCCTCCTCCTGCGCGATGGAGAGGAGCGTCCCGGGCTGCTGGTGCGCGCTGCTCGTCCTCGCCCTCGGCGCGGGCTGCATGGCGGCCAAAGAGCTCCAGTGCCAGGAGATCTCCGTGCCTCTGTGCCGGGGCATCGGCTACAACTACACCTACATGCCCAACCAGTTCAACCACGACACGCAGGACGAGGCCGGCCTGGAGGTGCACCAGTTCTGGCCGCTGGTGGAGATCAAGTGCTCCCCGGACCTGCGCTTCTTCCTCTGCAGCATGTACACGCCGATCTGCCTGGAGGACTACAAGAAGCCGCTGCCGCCGTGCCGGGACGTGTGCGAGCGGGCCAAGGCGGGCTGCGCGCCGCTCATGCGGCAGTACGGCTTCCCGTGGCCGGACCGGATGCGGTGCGACCTGCTGCCCGAGCAGGGCAACCAGGACACGCTGTGCATGGACTACAACCGGAGCCAGACCACCACGGCGTCCCCCGTGGTGGCGAAGCCCACCAACCGGCCGCTGAAGCCGTACAACCCGCGGAAGAAGAGCGGCTACGGCGGCCGCGGCGTCCCGGGGAAGCACAAGCCGGTGGCCGCGGCGTCCCCGCCGTGCGAGCCGGGCTGCTTCTGCCGCGCGCCCATGGTGCCGCTGAGCGGCGACGCGCACCCGCTGCTGCGCGACCGCGTCCAGACGGGCCAGATCCTCAACTGCGCGGTGCCGTGCCACAGCCCGTACTTCACCGCGGAGGAGCGCACCTTCACCGCCTTCTGGATCGGGCTGTGGTCCGTGCTGTGCTTCGTGTCCACCTTCGCCACCGTGGCCACGTTCCTCATCGACATGGAGCGCTTCAAGTACCCGGAGCGGCCCATCATCTTCCTCTCCGCCTGCTACATGTTCGTGTCCGTGGGCTACATCGTCCGGCTGATCGCCGGGCACGAGGAGGTGGCGTGCAGCGGCGGCGGCGCGGCGGAGCACATCCACTACGAGACCACGGGTCCCGCGCTCTGCACCATCGTGTTCCTGCTCATCTACTTCTTCGGCATGGCCAGCTCCATCTGGTGGGTCATCCTGTCGCTCACGTGGTTCCTCGCCGCCGGCATGAAGTGGGGCAACGAGGCCATCGCCAGTTACGCGCAGTACTTCCACCTGGCCGCGTGGCTCATCCCCAGCATGAAGTCCATCGCGGTGCTGGCGCTGAGCTCCGTGGACGGGGACCCGGTGTCCGGCATCTGCTACGTGGGGAACCAGAACTTGGATAACCTGCGCGGGTTCGTGCTGGCCCCGCTGGTCATCTACCTGTTCGTGGGCACCATGTTCCTGCTGGCGGGCTTCGTGTCCCTGTTCCGGATCCGGAGCGTGATCAAACAGGGCGGCACCAAGACCGACAAGCTGGAGCGGCTGATGATCCGGATCGGCGTGTTCACGGTGCTGTACACCGTGCCGGCCACCGTCATCGTGGCGTGCTACTTCTACGAGCAGCACAACCGGCAGACGTGGGAGATTACGCACAACTGCGCGTGCGCCGCGGACCCGGCGGGCCGCCAGCGGCCGGACTACGCCGTGTTCATGCTCAAGTACTTCATGTGCCTGCTGGTGGGCATCACGTCGGGGGCGTGGATCTGGTCCGGCAAGACGCTGGACTCCTGGAGGACGTTCTGCACGCGCTGCTGCTGGGGCAGCAAAGCCTCCGCGGGCTCCATGTACAGTGACGTCAGCACGGGGCTGACCTGGAGGTCCGGCACGGCCAGCTCCGTGTCCTGCCCCAAGCAGATGCCCCTGTCCCGGGTGTGACCGCGGGGAGGAGGCCTCTTATGTCACGTGACACTTAAAGACTCTTTTGTTTTTAAAAGCAGCGCTTCTGGGGGACAAAAGTGGCGCAAAGATGTTTTTTTTATTTTGGTAAATTATTCAAATCCAGCTACACTGCCAGCTGACATGCAACTTTTGGTCACGAGCACTAATGTGAACTGTTTGTTTTTAAACAAGTGTGTCCGCGCGCGCTTCATTCTGAGTTTGGACTTGCCTTACCCACGTGACGTCTTGAATAGAGGGAGGAGGGTGTGTGTGTGTGTGTGTGAAACACTAATTGTGTCTCGGTTGTCCGTCAGCGTGTTGTAATTAGCACATTAATGAACATTAATGAGCCTAATGGCTCCTCGTTAGATAATGAGGCCGTCAGCAGGAACAATGTTCCTCTGCAGGAGAATGAAGCTTATCTCACTGCGTGAACGCAGCTGGAGAGATGCGGCCGATAGTGACGCTGCTGAGGAGCCTCTCCTCGCTCCTTTCCTCTCTCCTATGTCCTCTCTCCTGTCGATAGTGACGCGGAGCTGAGGATCCTCTCCTCTGTCCTTTCTCTTCTGTCTTGTCTCCTGTGTCCTTTTTATTCTCTCCTATGTCATCTCTCTTCTCTCTCTCCTTTTCTCTCTTCTCTATCTGTCATTCCTCCTCTCTCCTATGTCATCTTTCCTGTCTCCTCTGTCCTCTCTCTTGTCAATAGTTACATGGTGTTGAGGCTCCTCTCCTTTCTCCTCTGTCCTTTGTCTTCTCTCATATGTCCTCTCTCCTTTCCTCTCTACTTTCTCTGCTCTTTCCTCTCCTCTCTCCTTCTCTCTCTCCTGGCTGTAAAGAACCGCAGTGTCTTACCCATCAGAGCCACAAAGACTCTCTGAGGTCATTATGGGATTGTTTTGTATTTTTTTATTTGTTTTGTCTGCAGATGAATTTACAGGTCCATAATTATTAATCGATGCCTTAATACTGTCTCATACGGGTTGCATCAGCGCGTAAAGTGTATTTATATAATTATTGGTGTACATATATTGTACATTTTGTATATGAAAATTTACGAGATTGTAAATATGTATAATTTCCACTTTGATAGAAAAATCTATTTTGAGAATAAAACAAAACTTTTATTGAAACTTTCTGGTCGTTTTTCTGGTCTGAGACTTTAGTTTGGACACATGTGAGATATTAATAGAAGAAGAAGAAGAAGAAGAAGAAGAAGAAGAAGAAGAAGAAGAAGAAGAAGAAGAAGAAGAAGAAGGTCCTGCTGAGTCTATCTTCATCTTTCTGTGCGTAATGGCGCGTTATGACATCCACAGGTTATTTGACGCTTTACTAAACGTTGCCTTTGGGGCCGCCTGGGAAATGACAGCTTTGTCAAACCTCCCGGCTGTTGGAGCTCAGCGGGGGGTCTGCTCAGTGGATGCATGCGACTTAACATGTCAATGCGTGCCCTATTTCATGATTTAATGACTTTAAATCGCTCGTCAGGACGCTGCAGTGTGTGGTCCGCTCATCTTCCCGCTGTCATCACTTCAACTTAACAGGTCCGTGCGTAACGGCCACGTGACGTCAGTTGGAGAAAACGCTGCATTCTTCCAATGTGTCAGACTGAGAGTAACACAATGTGTCAGACTGAGAGTAACACAATGTGTCAGACTGAGAGTAACACAATGTGTCAGACTGAGTAACACAATGTGTCAGGACCGAGAGTAACACAATGTGTCAGACTGAGAGTAACACAATGTGTCAGACTGAGTAACACAATGTGTCAGACTGAGAGTAACACAATGTGTCAGATTGAGTAACACAATGTGTCAGACTGAGAGTAACACAATGTGTCAGACTGAGAGTAACACAATGTGTCAGACTGAGAGTAACACAATGTGTCAGACTGAGTAACACAATGTGTCAGACTGAGAGTAACACAATGTGTCAGACTGAGAGTAACACAATGTGTCAGACTGAGAGTAACACAATGTGTCAGACTGAGAGTAACACAATGTGTCAGGACTGAGAGTAACACAATGTGTCAGGACCGAGAGTAACACAATGTGTCAGACTGAGAGTAACACAATGTGTCAGACTGAGTAACACAATGTGTCAGACTGAGAGTAACACAATGTGTCAGATTGAGTAACACAATGTGTCAGACTGAGAGTAACACAATGTGTCAGACTGAGAGTAACACAATGTGTCAGACTGAGAGTAACACAATGTGTCAGACTGAGAGTAACACAATGTGTCAGACTGAGTAACATGTCATGACCGACGCACACACCGTGTGGCGGTGAGAGCTGGGTGACGCGGGGCTGTGCCGCCACCTGGTGGTCAAAAGACAACACAACACGCAGCGCGCATGCGTTACGGATCCATTAACTCATCAACTCATCACGCGTCATCACGCGTCCAACACGTTGGTTTAAAGTTACATTAAATCAACACAATAAATAATCAGATCCAACCAATCAGAGTGAAACACGTCATTGATAATATATTTGAGATTAAACCAATTAATCTGAATTATTTTATGCTCTAAAGCCAAATAATACAATTTATTAAATAGACCAGCTACATCCAGAAGTGTGTGTGTTTGTATGTGTTTGTGTAAATGTGTGTGTGTGTGTGTGTAAATGTGTAGGTGTGTGTGTGTGAACGTGTGTGTATGTTCTTGGCGCTTTAAGTGTGGTAAAGTTCATCAAGAGTGAGGTTAACTCTGTCGAAATATATATAGACGTGTATATGTATATATATATATATATATATATATATATATATATATATATATATATATATATATATATATATATATATATATATATACACACACACTAGTATATCTAGTAGTACATATATGTGTGTATATGGGTGTTTAAAAAAATACCTCAAAGACTCATCTTGCGTGACGAGGCATGCGGGTTGACGGGCGTAGAGGTCAAAGGTCATGTTTGTCATTTCTGGCATTCTCTGAGGCAGAAAGACAGAAAGAGAAAGAGAGAGAGAGAGAGAGAGAGAGAGAGAGAGAGAGAGAGAGAGAGAGAGAGAAAGAGAGAAATAAAGTGTGGCTCTTGAAGGGTCGTTCTTAAACCGGAGGAAACGACCCACAGGGAGCAAGAAAAGGCCAAAAACAAACAAACAACTCTATTGATTTTTGGGGGAAGTGTTGGATCTTCTCATCTTACGGACCAGCAGAAACGGAGCGTATGCAATCTTAACGCGCTCCTCTGAGGGTCGATGCTCACGTAAAGGCAGTGAAGATCATTTAAACGTGTTCACACACACACACACACACACACACACACACACACACACACACACACACCCGTCAGGTGGACGGGATCAATACTGCTGGTGCCTCTGACAGGTCCTCTGATGTGCTGTTGTGCTCAATGTGGAGATTTTCCTCCGACTTCTCAATCTGCTCCGTCAGTCAGCCGTGAGATCGCAGCGTGATTTATATATATATATAATATATATTTATATAATGAGGCCATGACGCTGTCCTGAAGGTGAACTGAACCGTGAAGACAAACATCCTAAATGCAGCAAATGTCACGCTAAATGTGTCCGTGATCGTAAATCCTTCTTTGTGCGTCGTACAGATCGAGCTGTCGGGACGTTGTTAGCACGCCGAGCTAACGCTGGACGACGGCGGCGGAGGGGAGGGTTGGAGGTACTCGTGTCATCCGAGCCGGGGTTGTTCCCGAGTCAAGAGGTCAGAGGTCAGAGGTCGGGTCAGTGTGTCAGTCATCCAGACGACAGCTGATGCGCTTCTGCCTCCTCAAGGTCAAGGCCGGAGCTTTCAGGGCTGAATCCTCTCCGTGTGCAGGATGAATCCGATCAATACACTCGTAGTATCTTTAATTAAACCAAATAACATCAGTAAGCATGCATAAAAAAACACCAACTACATATTGATTTTTTCTCCAAACTTTAAACTGATTTGCAGATTGAGACATTTTTAATCTGTTGTCTGAATGTTTAATTGTCTATTTCCCCATAAACCAAACTTTAACAATCCATTCTGCCTGTTAAGTTACTTCTACGTCCTTTGAGGCCTTTACATTCCAGTAAGAGTCACTTAAACCGAGGGGAGGGCCGTTAAAAGTAGCCTGCGACCTCTTGACCTCTCCTGACACGTTACACAACTAGCTCGGATAGCTTCAAAGTTACGCTAATTGACATTTTGACCACGCAGAAGCTGAAAATGTACAATTTCACTTCAAATAACCTTCAGCTGCTCTGGCGAATAGCAAACCGTCGCCTCTCTAGGTGTCTCTCAATAACAATATATTCTTCTTTAGTTTGCTAAAACCGGATATTTAGCCTGCTAGCTTAATGTTGCTGAGATAGCAAAAAAACCCCAACAGGTTTGCTGGATGTAGCTCATTTTGTTGAAGGTCCACTACACCCACGCTCTCCTGTCTTGACAGTCGCTGCTCTCAGACTGTCGGCCCGAGCTCGCCCGGTCCCGCTCCGGCCTTCTGGCGCCCGTGGTGGGCGTCGGCGTCCTGGGGCCCGGCGCTCCGTCGGGCCGCCGGCCCAGCGGAGGCCTCAGGTGGCTGTGGAGGACGAAGTGGGTTGGTGCCGGGGCGCGAGCGGGCGTGGGCGGCCGGTACGTCTCCGCCACCTCGGCGTATTTGCTTTCGTCCTTCACCTTCGCGCGAAGAGCGTCGCCGTTCGGCACGACGGCGCCGTGCTCGGCCGTGGTCGCGGTGGCGGTCGTGGTCGTGGTGAGCATGCTGCTCTGCTCCCCTTTGCTCATCTCCTCCATCAGCATCTCCCGCCTCCTCCTCTGCCTCCTCCTCCAGCTCACCGAGGCCTTCGCGGTGCTCGCCAGGTCCGCCAGGCTCAGCAGCACGGACAGCGAGGCCACGGCCAGCATGAAGTTGAGCATCACCGTCTTCTCCGTGGGCCTGGAGACGTAGCACTCCACGCCGGACGCGCAGGGCGCCTCGTAGCAGAGGAAGCGCTTGGGGACGGACAGACCGAAGAGGAAGAACTGGCCAGCGCCGAAGGCCGCCTCCAGGAGGACGCGCAGGAGGACGACCAGGAAGTAGGCGCAGTGGAAGCTCGGCGCTCCCTGCGGGCGCTCGGGGAGCTCCCTGGAGGAGCCGGAGTGGTAGAAACCGGCGACCTTGTGCACGACGTAGGCGGCGAACAGCGCGTGGGGGAGGCAGAGGAGGACGAGGTGCACGAGCCAGAGGCGCAGCACGGACACGGGCGCCGCCGCGTCGAAGCACACGTTGGAGCAGCCGGTCTGCAGCGTGTTGCAGACGAAGCGCTCGTGCTCGTCGCCGAAGAGCGAGAAGCCGGCCAGCAGCAGGACGAGCAGGCGGAGGCCGAGCATCAGCACCCACCAGGTTTTACCTGCAGGAGAGGAGGAGGAGGAGGAGGAAGATGAAGAGAGACTAAGTGAGGAGAAGGAAGACACTGTGGAGTTGTGAACATGCACTTCCACCGCTGCGTGTCTTTACTTTACGTCTCAGCGAGCACAGATTTGAGTTTCAAAGCTTGAGATTCAGGATATTTCTGGGATTATGTCCAGTGTTTTACTTTGAGGGGTTTAAGAGTTAACTTTTGGGTTTAGGGTTGAGATTAGGATTAGATTCAGGTCAGATAATGACTCTGAAACGCTGTTTAAAGATCAGAATATTGTTAAACTATTGAAATAAGTAAAAGGGTATACAATCAAAATGTATGAAACTCAACTAAATTATGAATAAAGTATGTTTTTTTAAAAATACAACATAAAAAGCTGATTTAAAATATCAAGATCACGACAAAAGTGACAAATTTCACTGTACAAAGAGGGAAATGACATCAGAAGAGCAGCATTTAGTCAGAATACATTGATGTGAATGCATTATTCACTGCACTGTTAATTCATATATTATAAATATAGAATATTTCCAGGATTTTACAAGATTTAACTGTTATTATTTCACATCAAATTACAGTATAACGCAGTAATTCCACAGCCGCACGCTGCTAAATCATAAGCAATAACTTTAAAAATTAAACTTCTTCTGAACACAATGCAACAGGTACGTCCAGTAATTCCCTGTAAATATATGACATAATATTGCAATGAAGCTAAGTGGCTAGCGCTTTACATTCACTGTTTATTTCTATGTACCTTGAACATCCGAATGCTAACGCACGCTAACAATGCTAACACACTTCAGAGGAGCCGCGGCGTACCCATGAAGGAGACATTGTGGCTCATCGTGACGAAGAGGAGATCTCCGGCTCCCATCGCTCCCATCGAGCGCCCGAGACCCTGAGCCCGTGTGAGGGGGAAACCAGCGGGACGCTCCAGAGAAACGCTCCCGAGCCGCCGACCCTCAAGCGCCCGCCGCTGTCACCTCAAATGTTTCCTCAGCGCCGCCTCCCCTCAAGCGGAGGAAGCTATTCTTACCGGGGCCGCCATGAAAAGCATTGCTGGGATGTCGAGGCACCTGACTGGATGCTGACAATCACACACACACAGACACAGACACACACACACACACACACACACACACAGGAGAGCGCGTAATAATAGAATCGTAAGTCGAGTCCGTCTCTGATCAGCGTTCAGGGAATCGTCTTTATAGTGGATCAAAATCTGCAATTTGCAGAAAAATGCATCCATAAATAATAAATTTCGACTCTTTATGTATCGAACAAAGTTTGTTTCAGACAAACGAGAGAAAACAACACGACAGCTCGTCAGCAGCAATTAAATGAACAATGTGAGAACTAAATCATCAATGGTTCAGCAGTGAATTACACAATAAACTTGTCAATTTATTGTGTGTTGAACATAATAATTTGGGTTTTTTAAAAGCCGCCTTTGTGCCTCATTTTTTATTCTTTTAACACACTTTTGAGGTTTTTCGGGGCCTCCGTCTCGACTGGTTCCTCCACAGATCGACAGGCCTCATGTGTTGGTTTGAGTAGTAAAACATGTTGTGTTCGTACACAATGCAACACAATCTTTCTTTGTGTTGTTGTTGTTGCCATCAGGTGAAAGTCGTGCTGCACAATTCAATCTAAATTATAGTTAATTCACATTTTAGCCACCAACACGTCATGTCCTACAGACGACACAACGTCTTTGTTTAGGTGCACAAATATCATCATCATCGTTTTATATGTTTTTGGAGTAATTATGTCAAAATGATCATCACCATTTTATTGCAAAACCAACATAATAAGTCAATTTAATCACAGTTACATCGTTTTTTAAGTAGAAATCTCAACTCCAATAGAGAATTTGGGTGAAGTGACTGTTATTTGAACTGTTTTAATGTTTCCTTGACTGTTCTGATGCTTTTAAAGGTTTCACGTGCCTTTACATTCAGTGTAATGTGCTCAGGTGTCCACTAGGTGTCAGCGGTGAGGCGGGAGAGTTTCCTCTACTCAAAGCTGCTAAAATTTGAATTGTCCCGTAAAAAATGAGGTTTTATAAACTGCTATAAACACCTCGACAGAGTCACGTTGAGATCCGAGTAAAAGTCCGATGAGCACTGAACCAGAACCTTCTGGTTTGATCCGTTATTTCATGTTACGGCTGGAAAACAAAGTGGTAGTAATTGCGCTTTCTTTTGTCGCAAAAAAAGTACACAAATATGGAGGAGCATCGCGAGCAGTCAGAAGATCAAACGGACTACCTGAGTATGGAAGAGATCCGCTAGAAAATACTGTAAACCTTGAAGTATAAATACCTCTAAAGAGGAGAAAACCCGCCAACACTTCAGGAAATGTGTAAGCGGTAGAAAAAAAACACTAAAGTTTCTAAAAAATCCTGCGGGTGCGTCGATACGTCGAGAGGTTCTCCGTCCTGCCGAGTCTTTCTAGATTCATAAAAACACCCGACTCTCTGTCATGAGGCACTGTGGAGGCGTCTGAGAGGGGGAGGAGTCAGAAACCCCGCCAAAATAAGGGTCTCGCCTCCAGTTCCAAGGTGTGACGGCCATGAAGCTTATCTCTTGTTCCAGTCGCTCTGAAACCAGAAGAGGATCCACGTCTCCGGGGATCCAGAACGGGGCACAGAACCATGATTTGTCTGTTTTCACTAGTGTGTGTGTGTGTGTGTGTGTTTCTCATCCAGGCAAAGCCTCTAGCGGCGGCTACGACAAGATGGCGGGAGCCCATCTGATGCCGCACAGGTTGTCCGTGCTGGCCGAGCGCTTCTTCGCCGCTCTGCGTGCGTCCTTGTACTTGTCATCACACAGCCTGGAAATAGCCTGAAGAGAAGATTTTTTGTATTATTATGAATTCTACTTTCAGTATGCACGTGTATTTGTCCTATTATTGTATTTAAACTCTTTAAAAAGGAACTAAATAAAAACATTCAGAGCATTCATACGGCAGCGAACGACTGTTCTGCTTTGTTGCCGTTGTTAGCGCTGTTAGCTAGCTCAACCGTCGCCATGTTGAGAGCCGTAAGGAGACAATCCTCCATCATAGAGAAGCTCGGAAAATCTGTTGTTGCTGTTTTTGATTTTTTAGTTTATTGTTCTAAAGTGAGAAATAATAAAAGCAAAAAAAAATATTTGCTCGATGTATTTATTTCTGCTTTAGACAAAATCTGTGTCAAAAATATTAATAAATAATATTTATTAATTTAAAAAAGAAAAAAAAGCATAGATTTTACACAGTGAGAGTTAAAATAATAAGTTGTATTTATAATAATGTATTCATGTCTGATTTAGACATCTGTGTCAAAAATATTAATAAATAATAATTTTATTAATTAATGTTAATGTAATTAATATAAATAAATAAAATAAATAAAATAAATAAAATAAATAAAATAAATAAAATAAATACAATAAATAAAATAAATAAAATAAATAAAATAAATAAATAAAATCCTGTGTCAGGAAAGTGTTGCTTTCGACTAGAGTGTCTTTTTCAATACAACCACTGGGGGGCGCCAAAGTGCGAGCTCTCTAAACACAACTGGTCATCTCCACAGGAAGAGGAAGCTCACCTCCAGCTTGTGGGCCTTGTCCCGGCTGAGCGGCTCCAGGGGGAAGCTCAGGCTGTTGGCCTCGGAGAGCGAGCGCAGGTCAAAGTAATACTTGGCGTAGACGCTGGACGGCACGTTGATGTTGAACTGCAGCAGCTCCAGAAACTGACGCTCCAACTCGTTCCTGTGCAGAGAGGAAGGAGTGAGTTTCGCCGGCCGACCGAACCGCCGGACGCGCCTCCACGTTGCACTCACATGTCCTCCACCGTGATGTCCTTCAGGATCTGGCAGTAGTCCACGTTCCAGACCGCCTGGTCGTCCCAGACCTTGGAGGCCAGCAAGATGGCGCCCAGGACGATCCTCTTCCAGTTCCCCGGGCCGATGGCGATCTCCGCGTAGGTCAGCAGCCTCTCCAGGTAGATCTGAGCCACAGCACGGGAAGCAGAGGGTTAGGATCCGGGAGGAGGGTGGAGGAGGAGGACGGAGGTTAAAAAGCATCTCACCAGCGTGACGATGGCGCACTCGGCCGTGAGCTGAGCCGAGCTGAACAGCGTCCGGACGAACCGGTAGATCTGCTTCTGCTCGGGGTCGCGCTGGTCGTAGTCCAGAGGCACCTCCGATTTCTGGTGGAGGAGACGGAGACACGACACATGAAGAAGAGAGGAAGACTAAATATGCACAAGTTAAAAGTAAAGTCAATGCATATAAAAAGCTAAATAATGCAGATATTTGCACATGATGGAGTCTTACTGAAAGAGGATGAGTCTTCTCATCAAATATCTCCTGCAGCGTTCCTCCTTCTGTCTCCCTGGCAGGAGAGAGAAGGAAAGTGTGTTTAAATAACAAATCTTTACACGAGACTTCATGTAAAGATGTTGAATTAATTAAACTGTAGTCGCAAAAATGTAGATTAACAAGTGAGATCATGTCACTCATAAGTACATGTGATTTAAAAGCTTTTAATCGCAACATAATTCTACGTACCTTTTATTAAATGACATTTTTCGGTGGTGCAGTCAAGACTAGCGAAGGAGTAGTGTAGGATTTAAGGGGCTTTATTGGCAGGAATGTCATGTTTTTATTAGTCCGCCATGTTTCTAGAGGAGCCTCAGAGGGACAAATTGAGCTCTAGCTCTAGAGAGAGCTTTTTGTTACCTTAAAGGCCACCGTAGTTCTCCAAAACGCTTGGAAAAGGATGACGATTCTGCCGCTAAATGCCACTAAACTTCTTTAAAAAAATACACGATAAATATGCTGCGCTCATGCTATCATGACATCATCAGTTCGCACCACAAAATAAAAGAGACAGGAAGAAAATATGAGCAGAATATTCTCTTTTTTTGGAGAAAAATAATGTGTGAGAACCCACCTGTTCTTTATGTGGTAGTAAATCGCCAGCGACACACTGTGAAGAGCACAAAACAACAACAATAATGCATTTGTTGACCTGTTGATGTGTTGAAATATGACACGAGCGCAGAGAATAAATATGATATCTTCTCATTTCTTTTGTTTGTTTTTACCATTTGATGGTGTTTTTGAGGTTGGGCTGGCTGACCGTGTTCTCGTCTAAGAAGATGGTGGAGCAGGAGTTGTACTTCCTCCTCGACGCTCCGTGCTACACACACACACACACACACACACACACACACACACACACACACACACACACACACACACACACACACACACACACACACACACACACACACAGTGACTGTTATTCAATCAATTTTGGTAAATTTCAGGTTGAACAAAACGCGGAAGAGAAATCCCTTACATTATTGACGAAGAGGCTTTTTCTTTTATCTCGCACTGCAGACAGAAAGAAACACGGGTTTGTTGGTGAATTGCAAAGAGACAAACGCACAAAACCCAGCAACCAGCGAGCAACACACACGGCAACCAGTAACACAAGCTGTTGAAACCAGTGAGCGACACACAGCAGCGTTTATTGCAACACAAGAAGAAGAGAAGCTGTTGACACAGTAGATAGAAAGGAGGAAAGCTGCAGCAGAGGAGCAGTGCGGTGTTGCGCCACTAGAGGGAGACAAAGCACCACCAGCGCGACTCACCACTCCTGCAAGGCACCTCTGAAAGAAGAGAACCAACAACCTCATTCCATCTGACAGAGAGGAGCGGCTCGTGAACTCAACTTTTTTATAGGTAAACCGGTCGCGACCCGCGTAATAAAAAGGGAAGCGACTCACCGTCGTACTGGGACTTGCTGAGGAAGATGGTGCTGGGCCGCGGGAGGTTTGAGGGATTGTGCTCCAGGTTCAACTCTGGAGAGAAGACACACAACGCACACGTGTCACTCAGTAAAATGGCGACAATGATCAGGAGACACACAGCACAATGTCATCAGTACTGTGGCTGTGAGCACAATCTCAGACTCAGTCTTCTCTTGTATGTGACATAAAATAATGAAAAAAACATTTAAAATGTATTGACAGGGTTACAATACTTCCTCGTTAAGATTATTGTTCCATATGTTTCCCTTCGGAGGGATGAATGCTTATTTTTTGTAGCCGTTATTCTCTTTTTCACAGCCAGCACAACTTAAAAAATTGTATCTATGGAAGCCCATTTCCTCTGTCAAGCTAAAAAATATTATAGAAAGTCTAAATTATGAGACAGAAAGTCTAAATTATGAGATATAAAGTCTAAATTATGAGATATAAAGTCTAAATTATGAGATATAAAGTCTAAATTAGGCCCAAGTCGCACTCTTATACTACAGGTAGAATCCCATGAGGATGTAGGAGGTTTGACCAGAAGAGACCAAGATCATCACCAGATGATTTAAGCAAGAAAGGTGATGATGTGTAAATGTGATGTATGTGGAAGTGGGGGAGAGTTGAGGCAATAGATAGAGTGTGTGTGTGTGTGTGTGTGTTTAATATTAGCCACGAGCCTTCAGGTGAGGCACCTCTGAAGACTCTTAAAGCCTCTTGACGAACCTGCTGGTGCTGAAGTGTAGCAGGAGGCCTTTCCCAAACATATGTGTGTGTCTGCACTCCACTGAACAAAAAGAAGAGCACTCTGGTGGATTGTCGGTCTGCTAATGACTCTTTGTGTCACGCTACACAAACTCATTTGGGACCCAAATGCCATGTTAGCCTCTGGCAGGCCGCTCACACCACCGGGATGAACGGCCTGAGCTCGGATTAGACTTGTGACATCTTACGCAATAGTAATCAGGGGGTGGGGGGGTTCGACACGTTCTCATATGAGATTAAACGGGAGCTGATGTTCCGAGTGTGTGTGTGTGATCCAAACCGACCGAACAATAAAGCATCCTGGTCCAATGTCGCACGTTGAACTGCATGCTGGGAGGAGTTTTCACGTGCACCAGCGAATGATTGGTGTGTCAAATAGAGCAAATCTGCTCGTGTGTGTCGGGAGTTTTTGCAGCAACGTTCTGCTTTTGAGTGTTTTCTTTCCGCTTGTTTTCAACAGCAGCACCCACGGGGGCTTCAGCACCCTCTGAACGCATAAAACCCGCCCGCGGGAGCGAAAAGCTTGTTTTCTTTAAACAGTCGGCAACAGTACGCCGTTTTTTCTGAGCCAGAAGCTGTAAAGAATATGAACGCCTGTATCGTCAGATATTCCTCTTTCCCACAGTCTTTGAACACATCGTGTCAGAAACAACCAAACCGAAGCAAAACATTGTGATATTCCATCAAAAACATTTTATTCTGCATGTCTGCATTTAAAAATACCCCCAATAAACATTTTGCTTAACCAGATACTGGGGAATATATATATATATATATATATATATATATATATATATATATATATATATATATATATATATATATATATATATATATATATATATATATATATATATATATATATATATTCTGTGCTCCATTTTCTGGGTACATAGATTCCAGTGCTTTTTTTTACATTTTTGTGAAAGAAATTATCAAAGAAATTTAACTTATTTTCCATGATTTATGACATGCTAACTATGTCTACGGCCATGATGTTGTAGACTCAGATATTTCAGTGGCAAACAAGACCAGAGGGAGTAAAATGTGACACAAATGCACAAAAGCGACACATATTTTCTATCCGTTAAACCAAAAGCACAATGGAGGTCCAGGTCTCCCCTGGAGAGACTTGCCAAACCCTTCTGTTACCTCCGTATGCAGATCCAGGCCGACCGAGTGGAATTCCCAGAATGCACGGCAGCTGGTGTCGAGTGCTGATATGTGATATTCGGCACCTCCAGTGCACTTTAATGAAGACTCGCGGTCGGCATCTGCACGAGTGAAACGGGAGAAGCTGGCCGGCCTCGCCGCTCGTACATAATGAAGCAACAACAAGGCGCTGCATGCGCCAAACGGGCCGATCCATAACTGCACGACAGCGTTTCTAATTCATCAAATGTCCTCGAAAAGCCTTTTAATGAGCGTTAGAGTTAGCAGTTTGTGTTCTGTGTCTCGCTCAAAGGGCCTCAAAGGTTCAAGCGCCCAACAAGACAATATCTGTCATTTTAAACTTTAATAGTGTCAAATTAAAAAGATTCTTTGCATACGGGCCGATCTATGATTGAGTGGTTGCCTCCACGCGGCTCTCAACATGGCGATGCATGAGTCAGCGGCTAGAAGCCAACAGCGCGGACAGAGCTAACAGCGCTAACAGCACTTAGCGTCCAGACAAGACGTGAACAAACCACGAAGAGGGAGAGTCACTTCATCATCGGCTCAGGACGCCGTCACCTCCACTGTCTTTACATGTTTAGAACCAACACTTTTCACTAAATCTGCTTCTTTTAGCTAATTGTTCAGTTTATTCGTTGTTTGTTGTTGTGGCAAAATGGCAGAGAAGCAAAGTAAACAGCTAGCGGGAAAATAGAAATTGACCTTTTAGCAGCTAAAAGACAAATATTTGTCGGATTAGATGTGTTTAAGAAAGCTTATTAGCCATAAAATATATTTCTTGCTCTTGTGTCTTGTGTTAAACTTCTTTGTTAGCTAGTTAGCCCATGTGTCTTCAATGCTAGCTTAAGTTTCTGGGTAAAAAAGCAATTTTACAGTCATCTTTCTGCAATTGAACCTTTAGTTACGCTTCTTTTTTTTGTGGTCTGGTAATTCATCTGGGATTATTTCCGCCTCAGAAGCAGCTCTGCCTCTGAAAGCCGCTCGAGTTGAATCCACAATGCGCTCCGATATGAACCAGACGCCAATGTTATTGTTGGAGTCTGTGAATGGGCTTGAACCCTCGGCACGAACATGTTCACTGTGCAGCCATGCTCAATAATCTATGTCGGTTTCCTTTTACAGAGACGTTTGGATCCCTTTGGAGGGCGCTACACTCGAGCGTGTGTCATGAGTATGTTGAATAACTCCTGATACGTTATCATGTCACCCGTCAAACAACGAGAGGATGTTACCTTAGCTCCCTTATACTGTTTCAACACACACACACACACACACACACACACACACACACACTGATCCTAACGGACCCAGCTTCTACAAACACAACTGAACTGCACACACACACACGGTCCTCTCATGCCGGGGCGAGGAAGAGAAAGCACTGATCACATCTACACTTCTTCTTTTACGCGACCATTTTCAAACGAGAAGCAACACGTGTCAATTCACCACACGTTACACGCAAACAGCCTTTTCAAAATAAAATGATGTCTTCACAGGAAACTAATCAGTAAAGTTTAAGCAACAAAACTACTTGGTGAGGTTCAGGAGTATATCGTAAAATATTTAAGTTAGGTTTACTTAAACTACTTGTTTAGATTCAGGAGTATATTGTGAAATATATAAGTTAGGTTTACTTAAACTACTTGGTTTGGTTTAGGAATACATCATGAAATAATAAAGTTAAGTTTAAGCAACAAAACTACTTAGTTAAGTCTAGAAATAGATGATCTTTTGGGTCAAAATAACTTTGTAAGATCTGTTACAGAAGTACGCAAGTAACGTGACAATAAACAATTGTTGACTTCTCGTTTCACAGTTTGTGTACTGATCTTCTGGCGGCTGGACGAGGTCACAGGACCAGGTTTGATGACTCACACCTTTTCTTTTGTCTTTAATGTAGTCAGAAATGACCCTCTGTTGTCATGTAGTCTTTACTGATGTAAATCAGATTGTCTTTTGAGTGTTTTCTGCCTTCGACAGCTCAAAGCCAAAGAGCCTTTGTGAAGCGATGATCAGTGAGACGAGGTGCTCTCGGTTTGGACCGGGAGAGCAAATTATTCTCATTAATAGTCAATAAATCAATGGAGGCGCCTCTCCTGTGGATATCCTGACCCTGAAAGGAATAATCCCACAACAACGAAGGAGGAGTCTCTTTTCTGATTGATCTTTTTCTTTTTCCAGCTCAAACTTTGAGTCCAGAGCGTTTCATGGTCGTCTGGCTGTGGTGACACACGTGGCCGCTGCGATGGGGCTGGATGTGGCTTCTACAGGGGAAATAATTCAATACCATTGTGCCACTTCAGCAAAATGCTTGTTGTATTACTTTAATCGCCCACGGGCTGAACATTCAAACCAAACACTGCTGGAAACGGCATTGTGGTTCGCTTTGTTTGGGTCTTTGAAGTTAATTCGAGGCTATTATTGACTATTTCAGGAAAACAAGTTATTTATCAGGAGGAGGAGACTCCTCTTTATGTATTTTGTTGCTCTGGAAAGTGCTTTTTGACACACACACACACACACACACACTGCTCGTACTGTATCCACATGACCAAAACGTGTTTGATGTGCCGGCTCTGAGCAGATGAGGAGCAGCTGATTCAAAAAAGAAAGGAAGGAAAGTGGGGGTGGGGCACTGCAGCATGAACAAGACACTGAAGGAAAACACACTCAGATTTCACTACATGTTTGCTCATGGAAATCTGGTTTAAAGTCATGAAAAATCATAGAAATTTGGTTTAAAGTCATGAAAAATCATAGAAATTTGGTTTAAAGTCATGAAAAATCATAGAAATTTGGTTTAAAGTCATGAAAAATCATAGAAATTGGGCTACAAATCATAGAAATTTGGTTAAAAGTCATGGAAATTTGGTTGAAAGTCATGGAAATCCTTTGGTGAAAATGTATATGAACCCTGGTTTATGTACATTTTAAGCGTGACGATGACGTCGGCCTGTCATGGCAACACGCTTCATCCGTGTTGCTTTTAGCACGATGTGAATTCATTTAATCTCGGACGATGGCACCTCCTCCTGCCTGTATGTTTCACCCCTTATTCCTCATATTAATTCATAATGCGAGGAATAAAGGGGGCGAGAGAAGCTGCCATTGTGTGAGGTTTCTATCGAGGTCAGAGTGCCTTCTGATTAGAATAAGGTGGAATAATGTTAAAAGAGTACGAGAAAACCAGACAGCGGGAACACAAAGGACGGGTAAACAAGGAGCAATCAGTTTTTGCCGCTCTTGATCTATTATGCAGAGATGAAAGATGAGCTGTGTCGAAGACGTCACACTGTAACGTCACGAGTTCATCCACCCAACAAAGAAGGGAATGAACTACAGTTCAGACATGAGATGTCATCCATTTGGAGCTCTGCACGTTGTAGAAAAGCGTAACAAACACATATAACTTTCAAGTTGGACGTCTACCGACTGTGAGGAACCGACTTGTGCTCCTGGAAGCACCTGAAGAGGAGGATCAGCTGATGCATGATGCATGAAGCATGAGGCATGAGGCTTCACAGAGGCAGCAGTCATCAGTCAGAGACACACAGCGGGCTTTGTTAGAGGAGGTCATGTGACGGCTCCCTGGCTCTTCCTCTCCATCCATCGTCTACCAGGTTGCGTTGGCGTCTCTCCATTAAACAGCAATGTATATTTTTGTCATATTGTTGTGTAGAGAGGAGACAGTTTAAATGTGTAATTGTCCAACAGAGTCTTGTATAAAAGTATTTTATAGTCTATTAACACACAGAGCCTGAATCCTACATTTAAAAAATACTGAAAAAGTCCTTTTCCTTGACTTTAGGTTTAAGCAACAAAACCTTTTGGTTAAGTTTAGGACAAACTACACACAGCTAGGTTCGGACAACAAAAGAAACTTTAGGTTTCAGCAACAACATGCGTATTCAGGTTGAGGAAACCCGTCACAAACGTTAAGTTCAGGCAACAAAACAAACACCAGTCTCTGGTTTGAGTCCAGTGTGTGTTGGACTCATCCACCTCCAGGTGTTGGGTTTGTGCAAAAAAAACACAAATTAGAATCCTACTTGACTTTACAATCGTTTTCTTTTTGTTCCAAACAACAATTCAAGTCAACAAAAACCCACAAATTGCATTTTGTGACTATTTCCTGAGCTGCTGTGACGATACTGGACCAATTCCTCTTAAATAATTATGACCAACGTTAGATTCATGACAACAAAGGACTCACTCGGCTCAGCTCCTCGGCTTAAAGATTCATCCACAGTTTTTAACCCTTATTCTGTCATTTTAAGTTAGATTGATTCACTTAAACTGATTATTAAAGGACAAAGAAACCCTCTCACTGCATGACATCAGCCAAACATTGAACCATTTAAATTAGTGTGTCTTTGACCTAAAAGACCGTCAGCTGGATATCAGATTGAGTCCATAAATACACTGAAGTTTCAGTGAAAACTAAACCTTTTATAACTTTGTGAATCCCTGAGACTGAGCTTCAATAGAGAGCGTTTACATTATTAACACACTGCATTAATATTGCAACCGCATTAGTCTTATATTTAGAGAGCTTGTGAACAAGATGTGAGCAAGTACAAATACAAAAAAAGGCTTATCTTTAAGATCAAAGGATGAAAACACGTCTCTTTCTAAAATAGCCGCACCTCTCATGACAATATGAGTCACGCAAACCAGCAAAAAAACAACTTAATTCCCCCAAAAAGCTCTCTGTAGCATGGCGGCCGCGGGCCAGAGAGCTGCTGATGCTGATGCAGCGCGGAGATTATCTCTTCTTAAAAAACAGAGGGTTCCTCTGGGAGGTCGTTCTGGGACTCGACGGTGATGTCATAGTCCAAACTGAGAGAGAGAGACGCAGCCGTCTGCTGCGAAGGCGTAGCATGAAGCTACGATAGCAACGCATAGCGCCGTTCAACCCGCTGAGGTCATGGAGGGACACCAATGGATCCGTTGTTCAGCTCCAGGGAGGACAGGAGGTCAAATTCTACAATCTTTCAAGGTTTCACTTGACTTTGATTCGTGACACTTTGTCCAAACCATAAATGATAATTCCTCCACTAAGCAGCTTGAAAGACTCTCGTACGGCTCCGTCCTCGGGCGAGCTTTTGCGCCTGATGATTATTCTGAGCAAATTATCTCAAACTGAACAAATTCGTCAGGGAGGAAATGTGAGAGCTCTGGAGAATAAAGATGGCGACACGTCTGGATGAGACCTTGAAAGTTTTCCTCCTAATAAAAGGAACAACTCCATGAAAGCTCGTCTCTTTAATCGACCGTGAAGCATCGAGCAACAAAGACGTGGAAACAAGCTGCTGGGACGCTACGAAGATAGCTAGTTTGTTTTAATGAGCTTTCATGCTAAAGCTAATTCAAATTGAAGATTATTGTTTCTTCTCTTTTTTTGCACACAGCTATGACTGCATCCACGTGATGAACAACACAAACAATTGTGTCACAATCCTCAAAAAAATACAACAAAAATAAGAAGATGGACACAAAAAGAGCAGAGAAACGAACCAATCCACTGTTGGGGTTCATGTCACACACAACGCACCTCAACACACCTCAACACACAACCTTTTTACGTTAATTCTTTGGCAACCCAACGCGTCCCCAGTGGCGTCCCCTCTCCGCTCTGACAGGCTCACAGCTGCTCGCCGGGCTTTTCTTTTGGAGGGGTGTGTGTGGGTGGGGGACTCTTTCTGGTGGTGCCATCCGTAATGAAGCCCCCTAATCTCCATCGTACGCTCTGTGAACTCACAATGGAGCCGACGCATCAGACACGCCTGCTCGCCGGCGCCCGAGACAGACGGGCCTCTCAGCACGAGGCCTTCAGCCCCGCGACAGGAAGCGCCGGCCCGGCCGCCAATCATCCGTCTCCGAGGGGCTTCTTGGAGAGCATCTGGCACACATCCCATTAAAGTAATGATGCAAGACGGCGGACTCGTCAACGACACCGCGGGCCATAAACGTCATAACAATAATAGTTTCATAAGCACCGGCCATCATGCAGATAATAGCGATCGCGGACGGCATGCTGCATGTCGGTGGCACGCACTGCTCGAGTTCACAAGAGGAAATGACATCACTCATCAATAAAACACAGGCCCCGCCCCCCCGCCAGGTAAAGGGATTGTTTTTTGTGACAACGCTTTCATCTTTTTCTTCCAATAAAGTACAAAAAAAAACCAATCCAGACGCAACTTTCTATGCTGAGATCACTTCCTGCCAGAGGAGCCAGATTTAGTTTCTAACACCCGACAAACTGCAAGAGAAGGCCGGCGGTCACACACACTTTTATGTAGATTCAACGCTGTTCAGAGGTTTTAAAGGCCGGGTTTGAACCCCTCGAAGGAAAGAGTGTTTAAAAGTGTTCACATCAGTTCTCATAAAGACGTCAGCGAGGTGCAACACGCAGAAGGATAAAATGCAGAAGGATAAAATGCTCCGTGTACAGTTTCTGAGAATATGTAATAGTTGGCTGTTGGCTGGATATAAGCAGCCATTTAGCAGCCACTCTCCAGTGTGAATGGGTGGATTGTAATGCATATTAGCATGTGTCAATGGGAGTGTGTGTGTGTGTGTTTGTGTGTGTGGGGGGGGCTGCATTTTCTTTCATGCTCAGGCTGGAAACAAAGAGCGGCACAAAGGAGTCCGCCCGCACCAACGGGACGCTGCACATGCGAGTGAGAGTGCACACATGACTCTTCCTCCGGGTGCCTGGCCGTGCCGGTGGCTCGATATCGCGGAGAGATGATGAGCGTGAACGGAGGCGGAGGCGGCCATTCCTTCGGGATGTGAGATAGAAATGATAGAGATGACTGTAAGAGGTCAAGAGGGATCGCCCGAGATTTGAAGATGAATGAGCTCTTATTTTGAAGGGCCTGTTAGACATACTACTTTCTGGCCGTATGGAGTGTCACAGAAGTTTAGTATGCTGATATATTTCATTAATATTCACATTTAACAGAGGATTTGGTAGTCAACGTTGAGTTAAAGGGCTTTTTTTTATTATTGGTTAAATTACACGGTATTTTCTCCCCACAATCACCATATTATATATGACTTGCAGTCAGTGATGTCACCGCCCATTGTTTTACTGTGTTGACATTAATAAAAAAACATATTTCACTATATTGAACTGTTAAATCGCATTTTTAAAATGGTACATTCAAAAAACACGTTTATTCTAAAGCAGCTCATCAATAAACAAACTTTTTTTGAGTATAAAATAATGTTTTCAATGTGTTGAAACACTAATAGATACTGACAGAAAATGCAAATATTATACATGTATATGTATTCTAAGTGTTTTTAATATAGAGACAGTGGCAATTGCCTCCACTTAGGGGCATTGCATGTAACCCAAAAAATATATATTTAAGAAAATATATGTGCATTAAAAAAAGTGCATTTAAAAAAATATGTGCATCAAAAAATATGCACATAAAAAATCTTTCGAAGAATATATATTTTTTATGCATGTTTTTTTTAAAATCTAAGAATGAATGACGTATTTCAAGTGGTCTTCAAGTTAGGAAGGGAAGTGTAAAACATAAATAATAATAACATTGACTATAACCCGTATCCCTCTGTGTCCCTCCCGTCCCGTGACCGTGAACTCGTCGTTACCGTCCACGTTCTCGCGGTCGCTGATGTGCTGCAGGTTCCATCCGGGCTCCGCGCGGCTCCGCTCGGGCTCCTGCTGGTACGACTCCAGCCGGGAGTGCGCGCTCCTGCTGCGGGCTTTGGGGCTGGCGGGCACGCAGCAAGAGGTCGCGCCGCCCATCGCGCTCTGCTCCCCGCGGGCGCGCGGACTCGATCACGACCCTCTTGCGGTGGGAGGAAAAAAAAAAGAGAGGAGCTGGAGGAAAAGAAGAAGAAAAAACTCTCCGACGAGCGAGTCACCAAGGACCGGCGGGGCGCGCGGGGGCGCCCATGGGTGCCCGGGGGACAGCGGCGGCAGGTCAGCCCGTTACGACCCTCCTGTGCTGGAAGTGACACATCCCCCCCCTCTTCTCTCTCTCTCTCTCTCTCTCTCTCTCTCTCTCTCTCTCTCTCTCTCTCTCTCTCTCTCTCTCCGTTGGACACCAACCCACTGAACTGCCGGTGTTCACGATTAACTATTTTTTGAATTTACTGGTTTATGTTCGCGTGCGGGAGGCAGATGTGTTGTGGGCGTGGCCTCTCGGGACCCGTGTTGACTAACTAGGAAATACACATTTCGATAGCGTAGCCTCTCTGTCACGGTCTTTTAGTATATCTCCGTAAAGACTATGAACGGAACAGTTTACAGTGACATGCCCTACCTGTTCCTCGGGCTGTGCGCTCACAAGAGTGAACGCGGAAAAGAGTGAACGAAAAAGTAGGTGACTCCGTTGATGCCTGTTCAAAATGTGTTGTCACAAGTTAATCTGGGCCGAGCAGAGTTTCCCACAGCTGACAGTAGCGATAGATCTGGGTGGAAACACGTTTTCACGGTCCACTTACACACTTTATGAAGACTACACTGGTCTCATATCGACTCGACGTCTGTTAAAGATGTATGACTTAAATATCAGACTGACAACAAGATCGGTTTATCTGTTTGTTATTGACGTTAGTAGCATTTTGAGCAGGCATCAACAGGGACACCTACTTACGTCCCGAGAGGCCACGCCCACAACACATCTGCCTCACGCACGCGAACGTAAACCAGTTAATTCAAAAACCAGTTAATCGTGAACACCGGTTCAAGTGGTGACACGACAGAGATGAGCAGATCAGAGGAAGATGATACAAAAATATATATTTATTTATTAGTGTTTTGTCTCCTATTATGATCGATTATTGTTGGGCAACACTGTTTATTCATTTTTTGCTATGAAATAAGTCATTTAAACTCCTTAAAATAATAAAGTGTCTATATTTAAGGTTGAGGTTATGATTTGGGTCAACGTTTTGTAGAGTTAATTAATCTTGCAAAAAGGTGTGTATGTCTATTTGTGTGAGTTTCTGTGAAGGTGAAGTTAATCGTTCAGTGGATGAACTCAAAGAAGACATCAAGTTGGCAAATGTAAAGATATCAAATCATTTCCAGGATTATTTGGCTTTTATCTGATGTCTGAGGGTCTGAAGCTGAACAGCGCCGCCTGCTGGCCAGCGCGTGGTGTTGCATCTGCACGGAGCTGTTTGAGGTCCAGTGTGTTGGATTTAAGGGGATTTATTGTCCTAAAGGGATTATAATACGCATTCAGGACGTTTTGTGTGTTGTTTGTTGGCTTAGCTGAGTGTTTAGTTTCTTACATTTCAGGAAGATAAATATAAAAAAGACATAGAAGACAATTAAAGACGACGGCTGACAACCTATACTTTGTTAAAGAATCTCCCCTTTGGCAAAACATAACTGTCGTTGCTCTTCAGACACGTCCTCGTCATGGTTGCCGTCAATAACGAGAAAACAAAATTTAAAAAAATATACGTTTTTTAAACTTAAAATGAAACATTCTGTTCGGTCACACATTTGAAGGCGGTCGAGGAAACTCACATTTTTTAAGTTGAAGCAACTAAACATTGCACAGTGGTTTGTTGGGCTCGGGGTTGCAGTAGCGCGCGTCGGTCAGCAGAGGGAGTCATCCACCTCTTCCTCCTCCTCTTCCTCTCAGCAGCAGGTAAAGTCTCCAGGTGGAAATTTCCACTGCGGCCACACGGACTGAAGGGCCACGAAGAAGTCTGAGAGCGAAGACGAGTAAATATCCACGAGACACTGAACAGATATTCATATTAAATAAACTAATACTTGTCATGCGTTGGGAGTGTTGTTGTAATATTTGTTAGAAGTAAATGAAACACATGAAGCACATGAAACACTCGGTGGAGCGTCACAAAGAAGACAAACACAAGGAGAGTTCAGTGGAAACGCTTCAAGAACGAGAGAAGAAGAAATGTTTCTGTTCACAGAGCAGCTCAAGGTTTCTGAACAAGGCTTTCAGCTGTGTGTGTGTGTGTGTGTGTGTGTGTGTGTGTGTGTGTGTGTGTGTGAGAGAGAGAGAGAGAGATAGATTGTTATATTGTGTTTGTATGTTTGTGTGTGTTTGTGTGTAAGGGAGAGAGAGAAAGATAAAGAGTGTGTATGTGTGTGTGAGAGATAGATTGTGTTTGTGAGTGTGTGTGTGTGTGTGTGTGTGTGTGTGTGTGTGTGTGTGTGTGTGTGTGTTTCTGCCTCAAGATAAAGACAGAAGTTTGCATATATGAATGTGCAAGAGAAACGTGTGAATATGAGGCTGAAAAGAAACATATATATTTATATAAATGTTATAAATTATGGATATAATATAGATCTTTTTTTTTATCCACATCAAATCTTTTCGAGGTCGGCGTTGCGTCGTCAGAGGTTGCTATGGAAACTATCTTTAACGTTCTTTTAAATAAAGTCCTGAAACCTGAAGACGTTCCCTTGTTTCTTTTTATTTTGAGTGAAACGAAGACATTCAGTGACTGAAGCGGGACGACAGGAGTGAAGAGTTGTGTGTCTCTTTTGTACCTGAACGTTACACAACATGTGTGACCTTTAACCTTTAGAGCGGCTACAAAGATACAAAGTAGCCCCTTCCACTCGTCCTCCATCTCTGACTTTACACCTCATGCTCACACCTAGCTCCCTAGCTCCCTAGCACCTAGCACCTCGTACCACCTGGTGAGTCACCTGAGTCGTCCTGAGCTCTGATCTGTTTTTGTGTTTGTGTTTGTTGCGTTAACATTCAGGTCTCGCCTCGTTTATATTTCCAGTCGGCGTCATTTCCACTGCAGAGTTCTCCTGAATCATTCTGACCTTCAGCATCATCATTAAAGTGTTTATGTGTTTATAAAACCACATAAACAAATCAATAAATCTCCTCTGTGAATCATGACAGCAGAGTGCAGAGCCTGTGAGAGGAGGGATGCGTCTCTCTGGGCTCGTTTCATATTCCTGTCCGTCTCTTTTGCAAAGCTGCACATTCCTTTAAAAGACGCTACAGTTACAGATCCTGCTTCTAAACATCAGCTCCTGCTTCTAAACATCAGCCCCTGCTTCTAAACATCAGCTCCTGCTTCTAAACATCAGCCCCTGCTTCTAAACATCAGCTCCTGCTTCTAAACATCAGCTCCTGCTTCTAAACATCAGCCCCTGCTGCATTTTTCATCAGTATTCTACTTAATAAAAGTATATACAAATATAATTTCATGTATTTTAATGCAGCTTTGGAGCTATGGAGCGAAACGTAGGACAAAAGTTTTGATCATTCAAGAATTTATTTTTTATTTTTTTAAAAGTTTTTCTTGAACTTTGACAAATTCAACAATATATTCAAGTTTATGTGATTTTTAAATTTTATATATATATATATATATATATATATATATATATATATATATATATATATATATATATATATATCTATATATATATATATATCTATATATATCTATAAATATATATATCTATAAATAAATATATATATATATCTATAAATAAATATAAATATATATATATATATATCTATAAATAAATATATATATATATATATAAATAAATATATATAAATAAATATATATATATATATATATATATAAAAAATATAATTTTGATTCAGTTTTTTTTTTTTTGGTGGGGAATAAAAATAGTTTTTTTTGTAGAATTTTTCAGTCGCAGATTTTAACATTTTCAACTTAATTCTTTTTTTTTTAGTTTAAAAAAAAAGAAGTCACAACCCAGGTCCCATTTTTAATGTTTTATTAGATAAACAAAAATAGTTTTTTTTGTTTCACAATTCAAACAAGGAAGTACACAAAGAAGAGAACACCGGAGGAAGATGAACTAAGAGAAATAAAATAACTACATGCAGGTAAATCCAACTTAAGCCTTAAGAGTCTGCCGTGTTAAGAGATGCTCTCTCTCCCTCTTTTTAATAAAATATATACAATGGAACAAACTCAGCAACTACAGAAGGAAAAAAAAGCACACAACATGATTGATTTTATCGTTAAAATAAAACGTCTTTACATTAAAAAAAAAAAAAGAGAAGAAATTGGCATCACCCTTTAAAACAGAGCATTTTTAATATCCAGCCATAATCAATACAGTTTCATACCACAGTGGATATCTATTGTTGGGCAACAAGAACAACAAAAAGATGTTTGCGTGACAGAAGAGCGTGAGTCATCGTTTAAAAAGACTTCTTTGTAGAACATCTATACAAAGTTGTGGAGTGAAATTCCTCAAATTAATGTGAATATAAATTCAGATGCTTTGGTTCTTTCTGTGCTTTGAACGTTTCATTTATTTTAAAATATCACAATCGACTCACTGCAGTGACAGCAGAGAAAGATAAACGACGCTTTGGCGTGAAACTTTGTGTTGTTGCAGCTCATCTTGAAATATTTCAGGGGGAAAAAACTTTAATTTTATCGTTTCATTTTATCTTTTTTTGACCAAACGAAGACAAACTGAAAACAAGTCAATGAGACGCACGACACGGCAACACCACGGAGAAGCGCTACACCGCGTCGGTGTGTGTGTGTGTGTGCGCGCACCTTGTCTTGACCTCAGGAGGAAGCTTCCGCCCTCTTCAGGAAGCACCTGGACTTCCTCTTCCTCTTCCTCTTCGTCAGCTGGAACTCGCACGAAAAGCTGCAGCGCACGGCGAGCGCGAGAAAAGAAACGAGGGAGAAAACTGGCAGAAAAAGAAGCTCAGACTTTTGCTTTTTTCTTCTTCTTCTTCTTCTTCTTCTCGGAGGCCTGAGTGAGCAGAGACAACCAGAGTTTTTGTTCAAGAGTTCTTTTTTTGTGTGGTTTTTCTTCTTTTTGTTGGTTTTATCCGTAGCGGCTGGATGCTACTCGGCCTTGTGGCAGTAAATGTCCTTCAGCGCCTTCAGCTCCTCGATCAGCGTCTTGTTCTGGTTCTCCAGCACGGCCACGCGGTTCTCCAGACATTTCACGTACTCTTTCTTTTTCCTGCGGCACTCGCGAGCCGCCTCCCTAAAGAGGAGAGAGAGAGAGAGAGAGAGAGAGAGAGAGAGAGAGAGAGAGAGAGAGAGAGAGTTGGAAGAGTTTAAAACCTGGTTGGAAGCGTTAACTTGAGTGTCTTTCAGCTTTCATCCCAAAATGAGACACCATGTGGAGCGATACGCTCTCTACTCTTAGACTCAGGGTTCATACGCATGTTGACCAATGGATTTACATGACTTTTCAGCAAATTTCATGACTTTTTCCCAAATTTCCAAGACTTTAAACAAAATTTTCATGATTTTTTTACCAAATTTCATGACTTTAACCCAAATGTTCATGATCAAACATTGTGTTAAATGTGGGTGTGAACAGTAAAAAGTGATAAAATGTAGTATTTAAACTAACAATGAGGATTCAAAGCATACAGTAAACCTTAAATGACTCAAATGAATGAGAGACAATAGTTTGATTAAAAGAATAAACATTTATATAGATGCCTGTATGTATGCTGCTGATATTTTGAGCCTCTTTCTTTTAAAAGCAGATTCATTATTTAAACTAAATGAACGTCATGAACACATGAATATAACACATTTACATGACTATTACTATACTTTTGGCATTTTACTTTTAAAATTCCATGACTTTTCCAGGTTTTCCATGACCGTATGAACCCAGCTAAAAGCCGTTAGCGCCCTGAATGCTAATGAAACGATGAATACCTGTTTTTCATCAGCCGGACCTCCCTCTTGCGGGTGACTTCCACCCCGGAGTGGTGCGGCGGCGGGTTCTGCATGGAGCCCGGCGACGCCGCCATCACGATGCTGTGAGCCAGGCCCGAGTTGGGCGAACGCAGCTGGTAGGCGGGAATGTCTCCTGTTGCAGCTGCACGGAGGAGAGATGATGGAGAGAAGCTTTAGGAAACCACGTTTTGAGGTTTTGGGAGTGAGGAGTCACATCTGTGGTTATTACGTTGTGACCAGTGACTCCTACTGTATTATTTCTGTAAAATGACTCACGCTGCAGTTCCTCTAATGGCCACTAGATGCTGGCTAAAATTTTTTTAAAAAGCCCTCCAGTCCTCTTTTAAAAAAGGTTAAAATTGTATTTCCTGTGTTCAAAGTGTTGTGTTCATTCCACCATAATGATAATAAAAGATTATAAATAGTGTGTTAATGGTTCTGTTATTATTTAATGGGTTTTAATGACATTTGTTTGGGTTTTACATGGTGATACATGGACATATTCTAGTAAGAAACCTTAAAAATTTGGTCAAATTAATTCAGTATCGATCAAAATGATCATCTATTGGTTAATATTGTCAACACAAAAAGAACAAATTCATGTTTTGTGTGCTCAAAAACTTCCCCCAGACCTGCCTATATAGGTTTAAATGTGTGTTAAAGAGCTCCTGTTGAGCAGCAGCTTGTATTTCATCACGAAAATACAACAAGCAGCAGCTTCCTGGATTCAGTTCACCGGTTGAATCATCCACAAATGACTCGGCTGTTAACGGCCCGCACTTCAGTTTGTCTTCTGCACTTTGTTCCTGAGAAGTTTCTATCTACTCCCCCTCACACACACACACACTGACACACACACAGACACACACGCTGTCATTGTGATAACACAGTGACTCGCTCTGTGCTGACGTCAGTGTGTGCGTCTCACTCGCCCGATTTGCATTCCCCCCTCCCTCCCTGCCTGGCCTCTGTTCCAGGAAACCGGAGTGACGTCAAACCGACAACTATCTTACCCCCCCCTTCCTCCCACACACCCACACACACACTCACTCACTCACACACACAGACCCACACACACACACACTCCCCCCTGCCTTTCTGCCTGACAGCAGACTGTGTGTGTGTGAGTAACAGCAGAATACAGACTAACAGGAACATAGTTGGGCACATTGAACTAACTGAAAGCGCTTTTCTGCTGTTGTTGTTGTTGTTGTTTGTTGCGTGAGCTTTTCCTCTGGTGAAGTAAACGACAGCTGTCCAGTATGCGGCATGCGTCCTCGACAATCCCCCCCAACACAACCCCCCCATGCTCCAAGTAAAAGTGATTCGTATTTCGTAAATATTTCCCAGAGCGTCTCGCTCTCTCAGTCGCTCAAGCGCCGCTCTGCTGTGGATCCTCCTCTGCGTCCTCGCAGGTGTTTGTAACCCGAGCAGCTCGTCCTTATCTCCGTGCGAGACGTGCACAAGTGTCTCAAGAGTCAGAGAAAAGTGACTTTTGCACGACAACAAAACCACACAGAGGGATCAACACTCTAACCTGACTCCGTCTCGTCGCCGGTCACAGCCATCTCTCGCGTCCCGATAGTCCGACAGTCCGCCAGCCGAAACACCTCAGAGACACAACTCTTCTTCCCCGTCTGGCTTCTCCGGAGCTTCTCCTTCTCTATCTCCTCCCTCTCTTTTTTCTCTCCCCCCTCTCGGCTGCTCTCCGCGTCGGAGTGTGGTCACCCCGTCAACTTCGCGGCGCGATTACAATTGCAGGCATTGACATCACAATGACATCACTCCTGCCCGCTGAAGTCAGTAAAACACCACCGGATTAGAGTTCCTCCCTCCGTCCTCCCTCCCTCCCCCGCCGTGCGGATAAGACGGTGAAGCAGAGACACACAATGTGAGCTGGGCAGGCAGGCAGGGAGGGAGGGAAAGGAGGGGCTGGTAGTGGAGGAGTTGTATTTTTAGCACCGGTGACGCAACTAGAGAGACGCTCAACAAACAAGAGAATATTGTGTCCCGAGCGGCGGCCGTGCAAAACTGTATTTGTTTGTGTGGTAAAAAAAAAAAAAAAAGATAGAGAGCGACACCGGGGGAGGACGAGGACAACCGAGCGACCGCGTTATTTAGTTTCGGAGCGATCGCGACGATATTTAGCAAGATATTTAGCGTCGCCCCGCGAAACGGTTGCATTTGCAGTGAAAGCACTTTGGTCGTCCGAATTTTCTGTTTCTTTTTGCAGGAAAACGAGGATTCAAGAGGAAAAAGCTAACAGATTGTGAAATGCTGTGGATTTGGTTGCTTCCCCCCGGACCTCTCGGTCTTTCCAGAGGTCGTAGGTGCCTCCAGTTTCAAACATGAAACCTCTCATCCCGAGAGATACGAGGATGAAAGTGGTTCCAGTTTCCCCTTGGCTGACTTGCCGATACTTTACGCCCACAAGTATAAATGTGTGGTATTCGTCTGTTCTGTTTGAATATTCCTACATGCCGGTCTTTGAGTAGCAGACCTTCAGTATGACTGAAACTATTGTAGGGTTTCGGTTAATTAAACCATTTTCTGAAAGATCAATTCAGTGAAAGTTGGATTCAGAGTATAAAATGATTGAAACTTTGAAACTAGAAACCTCGGACATTAGGAGGACGTATGGCTTTTCTATGTTGTTCCTATTGCTTTCTTAAAAAGTGGTATTTTTGAAGGTAGATTTAAAACCTAATCTGTGTAAAGAGGCGACAACTTATGAGACATGGTGAACTTGATATACTTCCATCATCAAGTTCTTTGCCCTTTTACACCAATTCCTTCTGAATTATGACGAGAACAACTTCAGACAGGCTGCATCTCAAATGAGTCATCAAAGTGGTAAACACACCGCTGTAACCGCAATCTCACTCGAAAGCGCCCCGCCTAACGGGGAAAGCTGAAAAACAAAAACTGCTGAGCACACACACGGCTAATTTTTCCTCAAATAGATTTCACTGTAAAAAATAATTGCGTCACCAGCTCGTCCGCCTAGTTTCTCAGGTAGACGTTCATTTGTTCCCGCCCACTTCCTGCCAGTAAAAAGCACGGGCGTGCACAACAACAAAAGCAAATTGCAAGATCGGACAAGCCCATACGCAGCTGATCGGCAAACATAAATATGAGAGAAAAGAAACCGAGGGATCTGCCTCTCACTTTGACGTAGAAATGGCAGCGCGAGGATCGGATTTGGAACCAGAAATGCTTGACTGCCTGATCTGTCTGGATCTACTGAAGGACCCGGTCGTTATTCCGTGCGGACACAGCTACTGCATGAGCTGCGTCCGACACGTCTGGGACGAGGAAGTGAAACTCCACAGCTGCCCTCGGTGCGCACGGACCTTCCCGTCGAGGCCCGTCCAACTGAGAAACACCACGTTGGCGGATTTACTGGAGCCGCTGGAGGAGACCGAACTCCGAGACGATCGCTCCTACGCTGGATTGCGAGATGTGGCCTGCGACGTCTGCGCTGGGAGGAAGGGGAAAGCCCTCGAGTCCTGTCTGGCTTCTTGCTGTGAGAAACATCTCCAGCCTCACCATGAATCCCCTA
Organism: Clinocottus analis; assembly: GCF_023055335.1. Taxonomy (NCBI): domain Eukaryota; kingdom Metazoa; phylum Chordata; class Actinopteri; order Perciformes; family Cottidae; genus Clinocottus; species Clinocottus analis. The sequence continues at coordinate 19,807,825 of NW_027175832.1, read as the reverse complement.
CACTTGAAAGGCACTCGCTCGTCAGCCTCACGGACAAGCTGGAGAGCGTTTCCAGCCGTGGTTGTCAGGGATGCGCCCGTGATGAGAGAGCCGAGAGGCGGCCGGCGCTGGAGGCGAGTCGACGAGCTATCCGGCGGCGAATCCAGAGCAGAGAGACGGACGTGAGGGTCCTCCGGCTGGAGGCGGAGGCTCTGGATCGCTCGGCGGATAAAGCGGCGGACGCCAGCGAAGAGATCTTCGCCGGGCTGATCAGCGCGATCGAGAGGCGGAGCCGCGAGGTGACGGCGCGGATCCGATCTCGGCAAAGGGCGGAAGTGAGCCGGGTCGCGGCGCTCCGGGACAAGCTGGAGGAGGAGATCGCCGATCTGAGAAGGAAAGACGCCGAGCTGGAGCAGCTCTCGAACGCCGTGGACGAGACGGATTCTCTCCGCAGGAAGTCTTCCCTCGCCGGATCCACGGACTCGCCGAGCTCCTACACCCGTCCTCCTCGGTTCTTGGAAGACGTGACGTCGGCCGTGTCCGAGGCGAGAGACAAACTTCAAAAGGTCCTGCAAGAGGAATGGGCGAAGATCTCGCGGACGGTGAGCGGGTCGACGGCGCCGGAGCCCGCGACGAGAGCCGAACTCCTGCGGTACTCCCGTCGGATCACGCTGGACCCGGACACGGCGCACACGCGTGTGCTGTTGTCCGAGGGGAACAGGAAGGCCACGCTGGCGAAGGAGACCCAACTCTACTGCTGGCACCCGGACAGATTTCTGGAAAGGTGGCAGGTCCTGAGCGGCGAGGGCCTGACGGGGCGATGCTACTGGGAGGTGAAGAGGAGCGGCGTGGAGGTCTTCATCGCGGTCGCCTACAAGGACATCGGCCGGTCGGGGGCCTTTGACGTGTGCGCGTTCGGAAAGAACGCCAAGTCTTGGGGATTGGCCTCTTACAAAAACGGCTATCAATTCAAACACGCCAACGTCAACACCCCCGTCTCCGGTCCTCCGTCCTCCAGGATCGGAGTGTACCTGGATCACAGCGCAGGTGTTCTGTCCTTCTACAGCATCTCTGAAACCACGACTCTCCTCCACAGAGTCCAGACCACATTCACGCAGCCTCTTTATGCCGGATTCTGGCTTCCAAACACTAAAGGAGACGCAGTTGAGTTGTGCTGAGGGCACAACCCTTCAGAACTACTGACGACCTTCACTTGACAGATCCAGGGGACATCCCTGAGAGGAACTACCCACCTGGGAGCTCGCCCAAGATCTAGTGACTTGCCCAGGATCTTCAAAGATTGGCTCAAGCGTCTGACCAAGAGTGTGTACCAACTCTAAACTACAAGGGGAAATGTCACATGACCCAATAAAACAATCTCAGAAGTCCGAAAACCTTCATCCAGTAGTGTGGTAATGTGCGTAGAAGGATATTTGTGCCGTTATGTTTTTCTTTTCGCATTTGTGACATTGGTTTTAATTGGATGAAACTTTAAAGAATGAATGTAAAGTAAGATACTGTATGCTTATTGTTTCACATCTGTATTTTTTATATTGCAATCTACTTTAATTCTGGTCTTTTTTTGTGTGCTATTATTGTGTTATTCAGGGAGCTCTAACCATATACAGTGTGTGTAGTTTTATGGGTTAAAGTGAGACAGAAGCTCTATGTCACAAAATCGGCTCCGATTGAAAGGTTAATTCTTCTCACAGACGTCATAATGGAAATGAAGTCCTTGGTTTTGGTCTCTACACTATCCTTATTCTCTTTGAGATGGTTCCCCCGTAATCACAATCAATTAGTCTGCTATTAGACCGTCGCCCGCCTCCACTCTGCTGCTGCTGATGGCGACAAATGAGTCCATGAGTGAGTCACCGGGATGTAATCACTGCAACCTTTTGTGTGTTTGTGTGTGTGTACGTGTACCTGTGGTACCCGTATGACCCAAATGGTAACAATTAAATCTCACGGATTCACTGAATATTGTAATAAAAACAGGTTTGAGAAATAAAAAAAAGGAGTGTCATTGAAGAGTTTCCTGTTAAATGAAGATAATACCGGTTCTTACAAAAAGATTGGCGCTCGTACAAACGTATACTTTGTCATATTAACTGTTATATAGTTCTACTGGCCCCCTTAATGTTAACGGCCGTGGTTGTGTGTGTGTGTGTGTGTGTGTGTGTCTTGTACATTTTCTTTCACGCAATCCCTCAATTTCATTCTGGGTCTTAATCCCGTGATTTCTATTGAGGATTATCAATGTTTTGAGTCACATAGATTCTCATCTCGGCTTCAATTTGGGCTGCGTGACTCTTGAGATGTTATTCCTCATGCTAAGAGGACCTTTTAAATCACCCTGTGAGTCCACATTTTTCTACACCCTTTGCAACACCCCCCCTTTCTTACCTTGGACGAGCACCTGTCCTCCCTGCAGGTAGAACTGCTGAGGGGCGTCTCCGGGCTGAGCGGCGCACTGCAGGACCGTGGCGCCGTTCTGCGGGCCGTGAGAGCCGGCCACCGACACGACGCTCTGCGCCCCAGTAAAGGCTTCGCCCCCTGGGCCGGTCAGCTGCACGGCTCCCCCGGGAGTGATCGCAACTGTGTGTGTGGGGGTCAGAGTTCAGGGGGGTGACTGGTTGTATAGAAGTCTATGCTTCATGTGTTAAAGCTGCATTCTCTCTCCTGACCACCAGGGGGCGACTCCTCTGGTTGTATAGAAGTCTATGCGTCATGTGTTAAAGCTGCATTCTCTTCTGACCACCAGAGGGCGACTCCTCTGGTTGTATAGAAGTCTATGCGTCATGTGTTAAAGCTGCATTCTCTTCTGACCACCAGGGGGCGACTCCTCTGGTTGTATGGAGGTCTACGCTTCATGTGTTAAAGCTGCATTCTCTCTCCTGACCACCAGGGGGCGACTCCTCTGGTTGTATAGAAGTCTATGCTTCATGTGTTAAACCTAAATTCTCTCTACTGGCCACCAAGGGTGACTCCTGTGGTTGTATAGAAGTCAACAACAACAACAACAACAGGTTCAAGTTCACACATGTACTGACTGTATTGTCCTGAGCTGGTCTGGTAGATGGAGGTCGGCACTGTTGTCGCGGCAGCAGCGCTGGAGACCTCCTCTTCTTCCTCTTCCTCATCATCATCGTCGTCCTCATCGTCCTCCTCGGTCTTCTCTTCATCGATTTTAGGAACCGCCGGAGAATCCGACGAAAGCTCATTCAGTATTTTTCTGCAGACAGACAGTTTAACATTAAAAGAGTTTTTTAAGTATATTATTGCATCCTTACAATGTTTTAAAAAATATTGTTTTTTAGTGATAAGAAAAGAAAACGAACAGAAAAAGTAGATTCAGAAGAAAATTAAAAAATATATTAAACACATATTATACATTTACTATTTACTTTGCTGACGTATAATGTCGTCTATACTTATAGCATCCCTACAATGTTTTTCATTTATATATATATATATATATATATCGTAGATTATATATCGTAGATAATATATATATATTTTAAATATACAAATGCATTTCTTCTGCATTTACAAAAAGGGGAATAATCTTTAAAATCTTCAGAGCTGAATCTTTCAATATTGTTTATTTACTTTATTTAATACATTCAGTCTCCTGTTCTCACATCTCATGTCTCATGTCTCATATCTCGAGTGCGTTTCACTTGTTTAACGTTGTCGTCTTCTCACCGATAAGACGGACGCCTGGAGAGCAGCACCCGCCTCTTCTGGGTGTCTGTGACTGACTCGTCGTCCTCCGGCTGCGCCACGCCGCCGGCCTGCAGCGCCGAACCAGAGCAGAGAAAAAAGCACAAAAATACATAATGAGAGTGACCGTCGTCGCTGAGGGGGCGGGGCTTACCCTGACAGACCTTTGGGACGCTGCGAGAGAGAAGAGCGACGTCAGAGAATGTCGACTACCTGCTGTGTGCCATCGACACAAAGGGAGACGCCGCCTGACCTCACCTGAGTTAAACCCGGGGGGGCGTGTCCGAGTCTACGAGCAGAAGGGTTATAAAAGCAGCTGAGATGACTTCACGCGTCATATTCTGAATAAACTGGCGATGCAGGATATTCACTGCTGTGAAGAACAGCGTGCTGTGAACAAAAAAAAACCCTTTTGTGGTCGCCATCTGTGCCGCTCTCTGTCTCCTGGTCTATTTCTGTGTAAAGACACCTTTTCATGAGAAGGACAAAGTGACAAAGTGACCTGCTGCAACACTCCATTTTGGGAGAAAATCAGCTGCGACGCGCTTATCCCATCACATTTAACTTTCCCATTCACAAACACTTGTTGTTCTCCTTCAGGAAGTGCGTCTGCGTGGCATTATATTGCAGAACAATCGATCTAATTCAAAAAAATCCAACTTGGACTCGATTTATACGACTTTGAGAATTGATTCGGACGCCAACAGCTTTAATAAAAACCTGATCTATATATTTTGAGTTCAAACTGCCTTGAGCCAGAAAGTTGTGCAACATCTTCCAGAGCGACCCGTTCTCTCACCTGCACCGTCTGGACGTGCGGCGCCTGGATGACGGAGGTCTGCGGCGCCTGGATGACGCCTTGGAGCTGCACCGTCTGACCGTCGGCCAGCTGCACGACCGTCACACCGGGAGCCGCCGCCGCCTGTGTGGCAGCGAAAGAAAAAGGACTAAACATCTCGTGTCTTAACCGCTCCGCTCGTCCCGTGGACGTTCGAGCGTTGGCAGAGAAACGGTTTGCCCAGGTGGAGCTCAGCGTACCGGACCGTCTCCGCTCCGGCTCTCCTCTCCGTCCGTCGCCGCCGAGCCGTTCAAACCGCCGTCCAGCCGAGGCGAGGCCGAGGCATCCATGGTCCGGCAAACCTAGAGACGGACGAGAAGCAGACAGTTACTGCGGCCCGAGGAACCGCGATCAAGAGGTCGAACCAGTAGCGTTTCACTTGGTGCCAGAGACTCGTTTGATAAGGAGACATGTTTTTTTGTGTGTCCTGCATGGTAAAAACCTGCACAAATGACCAGCATTAAATGGATTTTCTTTTGTTTCCTGAGCCGCTGGAGTGTCTATTGAAGTATATTTCAGTGTCACGTTGAATATTTACGATGGTGTTCGTGGAACACACGTTTTAAAGTTGTAAACTGAAAGGTTTTACTTATAAAAGTCTGACTCTGGAACACATTTAGCCAGAGATGATGAACAACAGATGTCATTGAATCTGAAGGCTTGACGTCAGCAGCCGGCGTCTCATCCTAGATAATAGTCCAAATATGTCTCATCTACAGGGCCGCCTGTTTGATAACGATTAGTTCCCGCACGCTCTAAAGCTAATGTTGTGTGCTATCTGCCGCTGAAAGAGCGAGATGTCAGATTAGGAAACCCTGGAAATCCCCAAATGTCACAAAGTTTTAAAAGAAACGCTGCAGCGTCAGAGCCGAGAACAATGTGCACACTCATTTCAAACTACTCAGTGAAACCCCAAATTCCCACTTCTTCTTAAACAGACTCATTATTCCAAGAACCTTTTGAAGGCTAATGTGACTTCCTTCTTTTTTGTTTTGCAGCCAAAGTGAAATAAAGCTGTCCTGTAACTTCCCGAATATGTTTTTAATGGGAATCATTTGTAGAAGTTAGTTTAGCAGCGGAAATTAGAATACAAAATGTCGAATCTTTAGAAGCAATTTTCCAAAATATGTTTTAAAAAAAATGAAGCGTTGATAGTTTTCGATTCTTTTATTTTGAAGGGACATCTTTCCGCACCAAACTTCCGGCTCCCCGTGACTCCGTCTAACTTGACGCAGCTCTGTCAACTTAAACCGAAAAAAGAAAAAGAAAAAAAGAAAAAGCAAAGGAACTCCTGCAACCGAAGCCGACCGACAACTTTTTTTTTTTTTTAAATATTATTTTTGACTCCTTGTTGTTCGGCTAATTCAGCGGCCTGTTTGTAAAGCGTTCTTTTTTTTAAATTAATGAACGGTTGGGCAACGCGTGACGTGTGTTTTCCACGCGCCGAGCGAACAACGCGGACAAGCTTTGCAAGCGACTTACCGAAGTTTTACGTCGTCTGTGACTCGTGACTAATTACAGCATGGGCTGGACGGCCTTTGCGCCTCCGCTCACGTAGTTTCACGTAGTTTCGCGTCAGCGCTGACGATGCTGCTGTGTCGAAAATGTCGACCGGCGGGGTCAGTTCAGCGTCGAAGAGTGCGCAGGTGGAGCGAGAGGGTTCACCCCTCCGCCTCACTTCCGCGTTTGCTTTAACGCGCGGCATAAAACGAAATAAACGAAATATTATTTCTCTGAGTCTTTTAAATGCCGCGTCGGACAAAATATATCGGTAAGTTTAAGTTTAAACGTGTGTATTTATATAATATTTTATATATTATTGTAATTCATATACATGCGTTATTTTCTCTGTTTTAGACCTATACGTGTCTCTAAATGTAATGTATATTGCATGTAACTGCTCAAATGTAAATTTAAATACATTAAAAATGTCATCAATAATGTGAAATGATATGCAATCATGAAACTACGTTATTTCACATCAACGTTTTATATTTTTCAACGTTTTTATGACGAGTCACGTGTTTTCAGACCAGAGTAATGTCGCCATCTAATGGCTGACAAACGCAACAGCCCTTGAAAAAATGCAGGCAACCCAACATTCAATCTGTTATGACGTTTTTATTTTAAGCACAGAAACAAAGTGTTTTAAAACCTTCATGGAGAACAAGTCTAACTCTTTATAGCAGCAGTATAAATAAAAAATGCCTATATCTATATCAGGATGATGTATAATATTATAAATGAGTTCATGTAAAGCTCCTAAAAGGCATATAATAACCAAACCATATAAGAACTATGATAATACAAAATAAAAGCCTTGATTAAAGGAGCGTCACGAAGTGTGCTACATGTTTCTTTGCACTCCCTTCTTGTCGTTTCCTCCCATATAAAGCTGTGTCCTGTGAAATCTGCTCAGTACTTGCTGACTTGCTTTATTTAGCTGTGAGCCGCCATCTGCCCCGCTGCATGCTGGGAGAAGCCGTCCTGTCCAGACCCCATGCTGTCATCTCAGAGCCCGGCTCCGCGTGACCGATGCCGCACTTATAATCTGCTCCGGTGTGACGTGCAAGGAGCTGCGTCAGCAACACGTGGGTGACGTCATTGTTATATCGAGTGCTGTGTGTTTACACTCAGTGCAAAGGAGTTATGTGTATTTATGTACATTGTACACGCATAAAACACTGTCTCGCAGTTTTTGAAGGCAAAATGTTGCTTCATTTTTTAAATATGTCGTTCATGTGTAACTGTCCAGGTTTCACATGAATATTCTAATGTTCCTCTCATTTATACTGTAAATTGTGCATGTAATTCTTAAACATGTTTCCTTTACATTGCATATAAGACAGACACATACAAATATTTTACAAATCTATATGTATGTGTTTGTATACACATATACACACATACACACACACACACACACACACATATATATATATATATATATATATATATATATATATATATATATATATATATATATATGTATTTATGTATATATATATATATATATATATATATATATATATATGTATTTATGTATATATATATATATATATATATATATATATATATATATATATATATATATATGTATTTATGTATAAATACATGTATTTCCATGGCTGCAAAGTTTAAATTGTCCATATATATATATATATATATATGTAAATTGCAGTATATTACAGATATTCTGACCCCCCTCCTCCTCCTCCTCCTCCTCCTCCTCCTCTCCAGATGGTCTCAGCAGCAGGAGGTGACCCTGTGGGGGTCTTGAGGGCCTGACAGCAGGGAGCCGTGTGACCCGGTCCAGACCGCTCTGTAGCACGACGTCATCCCGGGATGAACCACACGTTGACAACAAAGACACAACGACACACAGACACACACGGGCGTCTGCTGGAGCCTCATGATAATAATAACTATTATCATCGTTCCAGATTAAAAACACTGACTATCTCAACAGTTCATAGTTAAATGGAGCACTAACTGGTTTTATGAGAGAAGTTGACCACTAGAGGTCGCTGCTGGGTCACGTGTCTCTGACAGCTGAGTGTTGATGTTTACTTGTTGGTTATTTACTGCAAACACTCTTTGATGATAGCACTTTTTCTTTTTCATTCATTCATGGATTAGTTCTACTGTGTAAAACAAAATACTTTCTATGAAAGTTTGTCTTTCGGGAAATGAGAAGTCTGGACAACCATCACAGGTCTGGGGTCGTTTTGACCTTTGACCCCGTGCTCCTGCATGAGAACCAGTATGAACCAGTGCTCCCACTAGGGAACCAGTATGAACCACACTGTATAATAAAATCCGAGTTTTATGGAAAAGTGAGTTAAACCTTCAATTAAAACTTAAATCCTACGAGTGGGAGACTTCACTGGGCTTTCTATTCTTGTGAGGACACGCCTGCAGCAGCTGTAAGCCGTGTTGCGTTCAGGCACCGCGTGGATTTTTTAATTATTTGTATTTTTTAATGACCGCCGCTGACTTGTTGCTTCTCCCCGCGCGCCAAACACTACCCGTCGTGTCCACAGCGGGGCGCCCGACCAAAACAACTCCTCTGCTGCCTTCACGTACCGCTCGTAAAACTCCAACTCCAAATGTTAGTCACCAAATGCAAGATTCTGAGGCACTTGTCGAAAACTTTCTCATGAAGGTGTTCATTATTTCCTATCAGGTTTATCCAAGCTTAATGAAAGTAATAATAATAGTAATGCATTGCATTTTTTAAGCCATTACAGGGTACTCAAAGGTACGTAAAGTGGTAAAAATAGAAGCAGTAAAACAATATAAACAAAGCAAATAAATGCCGTTATTGATGCAGCTGCTGTCTCTTTTATTCTGAGGATGTTTCCTTTGAATCCAGGATGCTGCACAGACTCACACCACAAGTTATTCAACATTTATACAAGCTTTAATGATTTAAAGATTCCCAGCAGTAAAATGTAGGCTCACAACTCTGGCTGTTCCCTGAACGCCACATGCTCTGTTATAAAGCACCGTTCATATTTAGCATTTTTATATCCCATAAATTAATAATGAGGCACACAACCATCACATAACCATGTCACGTCGTCAAGAGACTTCATTGTGATTATAAGTTTTAATTGTAAAAATAACATTTTAGAACGAAATGTAAACCATACTTTGGTGTTTCATTAATGTATATATATATATATATATATATATATATATATATATATATATATATATATATGTGTGTGTGTGTGTGTGTGTGTATATATACTCATATTTTAATTAATTTTACTATTTTTTTTTACTACTTACTGATACTATTTTTTAATTAATTTTGACTATTCTTGCTTTTTGTCACTAAAGTTGGTCGTTGAAACGCAACATTCCCAAATGCACCTGAACGCACCATCTGACCGAGCATTAGCTCAGAGTAGAGGGAGCGAGAGAGACAAGGATCTGGATTCAGAGAGAGAGGGAAGAAGGGAGCGAGAGAGAGAGAGAGAGAAGCTAAACAGGTGGTCTGAAAACACGCAGAAAACAATGTCGTCCGGCGGGGACGAGCGGAAAGACCTGTAGTCCTCACGCGCCGTAGAGGAATACCGGGGACCGAACCCAACGGGGAAAGCCCATGCTCCTTTCCCACTCTCCTCCTCCTCCGCCTCCACCGCCGCCTCTCCTCGGGTTTTCACTCCGAATCCCGGGGCCGAGCTCTCGGACACTGAAAGCATGAAAGTCACGGTGTGCTTCGGCAGGACTCGGGTGGTGGTGCCGTGCGGGGTCGGGAATATCAAAGTGCACAGCCTCATCCAGCAGGCTGTCATGCGGTACAGGAAGGCCATCGCCAAGGTGAGCGGCGGCCACTTTTGTTTGTTGTCTTCTCTTTTTTCTCCTTCTTGTTGCAGCTTTTGTGTTCCTGGAAACAATGTTGCGACGTCCCCCGAAGGAGGGGGGGAGGAGGGAGGGAGGGAGGGAGGGGGGACGAGTGCGCACTCAATATGGCGCTAACTTGGAATGAAACGCAAAGAAGAGGGAACCGTTTTCTTGACGTCTTTTACTTTGCACAGTTATTTCAGCTCGCGAGCGAGCGGCACAATGTGTGTGTGTGTGTGTGTGTGTGCGCGTGCCATTCGCTGTGTATGTGTGTGTGTGTTTTTAAATACAAAGAAAGCCCCACCGCCATTGTGGTTTCTTGTGTTTTTGTAAAACAAATCAACAAAAAAAAGCCCACCAAACTTCCTCTGGGATTCGACCCGCGGCGCGGGCTCGTTAGCATCCCGACGTGGGAGTTTATCTTTTCTTAGACACGAAAACGTGCACGAACACAAACGGTGGAGGACTTTGGCAAGTTTTTTTTTGTTGGAAAGACCTCCCTCAAGTTGCCAGCCAAGAGATTAGCCGACTAGCAAAGTTAGCCAGCGGGGCTGCGACACAAAAAAGTGGGGAAAAAAGTATAGGACTGCGGTGTGAGGCGTTCAGGCACCGGGGGAAAAAAAAGTCCCCACGCTGTTTCACGTCGTAACACCCCAAAAGTTCCCCCTTTGTTCTGCCTGTAATGAACTCTGCCTGTGCACGTACAGACTCACACATGGTGAGAGTTTGCAATGCAACAGCAGAGGCCTTTTTGTGTTTAAATGATGCGTTTAGGAACCCCCCAAAAAAGCATAGTTTTCAGAGAAGAAGCTGCCTGCAGTGCCACGCTCCAGCTGACTGGAGGCATGAATCTCAGCAGATAAAAGTCAGACTTAAGTAAACGAGTATGAGGGATGTGTAGCAGCAACAGATAACCTTTTGACCCCTTCCCTCCCTCCGCCGGCTGGACCACATGACGCGAGGTCCACCATCACTGTCATCCTTCTGACGTTTACATAATTCATCTTTTCTGGTTTTGCTCGTTCAGACCTCCGTTTAAGGTACAAAGTGCATCTCGTGAATAATGAACTCTCTCTCTCTCTCTCTCTCTCTCTCTCTCTCTCTCTCTCTCTCTCTCTCTCTCTATCCTGCTCCGGCGCTAACTTCCACCGGCGGCGGCGGTGACCTAGAAGGAGTCGTCGTGCCGTATCCCTCGTCTGCCGGTGAATAATTCAGCGTGAGCGTGACAGAGGAGATGCGGTTAAAAAAGAGAGAGAGAGAGAGAGAGAGAGAACTCTCCTTCACGACTTTCGTGAAAATGAGGCTTTTTAATCTGGTTTTTAGTTTGTCCTCGAGAGGTTTAGAAGTGTAGGAAAAGCTCCTGGTTCGGTGGAACTGAACGCAGCGTTTTCGATATCGTATCGATCATTCGTTCATTTCTCTCCAGCTCTTCGTCCTCGTCCTCGTCGGCGCTGCTGGAAAACGAGGCCGCCGTCGCCGCCGCGCACTCGAGCTCTCATTCTGTCTCCTTTTCCTGCTTTGATCTCCAGTACGAGTTAAAGTAAACACAGGAAAACAAAACCCAGAGCTCCTCGTGAACTTCTCACCCTCAACAACCCCCCCTCCCCCCAAAAAAGAAAGACGCAAACCCTCCTCCTCGCTCCATTTAATCGCCTCATATCTGTGTTTACGTCTTGCGAGTCCCGCCCTGCGGCGCACGCCAGTTTGGAGTCTTGTCTCTGATGTTGTATCGATTGTGTACCTTTTGTTTTCCTGCTTCAGTGTTTTGCATGAAGCGCTGCGTCGCTTCCCCCTCTGTCATCTTCCTGCAGGAAGAAACGGTCCTCTGAAAGGTGTCCATCGTCTCCTGTTTCTTCAAGAGGAAGTCTTTAGCTGACAGTCCCTCACAGCCTCTGGACCGTCTGTAGAAACCTGTGGTTCCTCTCCACAGATCACAGGGTGTAAAGTTCTCGGCGCGTTGAGCCTCTTTTTTGTATTTTTTAAATGACACCCTTGACTGGAAAAAATAAAGAGAAGGCGTCTGCCGGCTCGACGCCCCAAAAAAAAAACCACAAGTGGCAACGGCACGCCAGAAGAGCCGTCAGAGCCGTCTGAGCTCCTCTTCTCCTTCTTCTTCTTCTTCTTTTTGCGTGTCGGGTGTCTGGATTGTTGCGTCCACGCCGCAGATTTCCACTCACGGCGTCGGTGCTGGAGTCTCCTCCCTGGAGGCGGCTGGCCGCATGGTGCACACGTTTAACCGGCGGATTTAACGGGACGTTGATAACTTTCACGTTCTGGTTTCCGCCCTTCCTCCGAGGACGCCGTCTGGAGCCGATCGCCTCAATCGATTAATTGAGAAAATAATCAAGCGGGATGAACCGCGGTCGCAGCCCTTGATTTGAACTTTTGGTGTCCGCTGACGTGTGAAAGGGAACGTTTTCAAGAAGATGAGATGCTCTCTGCCACCAGAAGATGAGTCCTTTTGGTTAACGGGGTGTTAAGTCATTCGTCATTGACAAAATATTTAGCAGAAAACACCCGCTTAGGTGCGAAAAATGTGTTTTAATCGTGTGTTTAAAAAAAAGACGCGGGCTCGTCGCCTGACTCTGCAATGTGCCGGCCTGTTTCTGATCTTGTGTGCTCAAGATATTATTGAATCCATTCCTCAAATGACTTATTAATTAGTGCGCTGCCGCCTTTGATGGCTGAAGATGAGCCGTCACAGTCGCTCAGATCGACTTGTGAAACGTGCCACATCCTCAAAAGGGTTTCTTTTTTTTTTAGGGGTTCAAAAGAGCGACACGACTGCACATGCGGTGTGGATAATGAGGAAGGATCTCGGTGCATGCACACGCGCAAAGCTTTGCTGGAATGAAGACTCTTGAACTCGACCTGAACTCGACCTTTAATCGTTCTGCTTTTGCGAGTCGCACGCCGTCGTCAAGACACAAAGTTGTTGTGCGACGGCTGCACCGTCTGCAGAGCTGTTTCCAGGTGTTTAATCAAACGATACAGGTTTGCAGGTATCACGAGGGTGGATTTATGTCTCTCCAAGCGCACGCATACCGAGCTTATTTTTTATTCCCCTCTCAGGAATTAATTTGGAGAAGTGTTGTCCTGAGTTGAGGTGCGTGGACAGAGGATCTCTTGCTCCGCTGATGATCCCTCGCTGGGGGGCCGCTGACTTTGCCCTTGACCAAAACGTCCTAAAGCACGACGCGGCAGAGCATTTAATGTCCTAAAGCCGTCCGGTGGAAGGAGACATGTGACCTGTGAGGCTTCCTGCGTGGAACCGTGAGAAAAGACAAGAAGAGTCGGCTTCATACGGACATTTCACATTCAACTCGTACCTAAAGAACCTAAAGAATCGAGCGCCCGAACCCCAAGAAAGACGACGCAGCAGCGCCGCCATCTTTCCTCCTGACACGCTTTGTTTTCTTTCCTTTCCCTTTTTCCTCGTTACGATGATGATGATGATGATGATTTGGCATAATAACCGCGTTTCCCACAACTCTTCTTCTGCTGCGCCGTGCACTTTTTTGACGAGGGATTATCTTCGTTGTTGTTCCAACTTGACGCCGCCCGTCTCTCTCTCTCTCTCTCTCTCTCTCTCTCTCTCTCTCTCTCTCTCTCTCTCTCTCTCTCTCTCTCTCTCTCTCTCTCTCTCTCTCTCTCTCTCTCTCTCTCTCTCTCTCTCTCTCTCGAGCATCATGGCGTTGACGCAATAACTAAAAAAAAAACCCAACACTTTTGCTTTTTCCACTTCGATAGCGGCGGTCGAGCTCGTGCTGTTGTTCTGGATCGTTTACAGTCGGAGCGATAATGACGTTGCCCTTGTTAACTTCGTCAGCAATGGAAGAAACGTGTTAAGGGTCAAAGGTCAACGCATCAGCATCCTGGTCGTCTGGAGCAGGAGACGAGACTTGAGTTGAGCTTTTAGGATCTTTTTGCATCCTCCCACGACCCGTTTTCTCACTTTTTGTCCGTGCGTATGTTTCATCTTCATCCCCGTCTCACCGAAGGTTTTTTTTCTTCTTTTATCTTTTAGTACTTGACTTGATTGATTTTTGTTGATGAAGTTGAGTTTAACGCGCTGTCTGTGAACGCAGCATTGCAGTGTGTTCTCACAGTTTATTGTCTGTGATTTAAATGCGACGGCGACCTCGTGTCTTGCTCGCTACCCGCTCAAATAACCTAAACGTGTTAGCGCTGAAGTTAGCGACAACTTCGGCCCGAGCTCACTTAAGGTGGACTGACGTTTTTTGTTAAGGTGGACTCGCTTTCTGCTTTTTAGTGACAATGTTTTCAGAGAGTTTTTAACTGCTGAAAGTTGTTTGTTTACTAACGAGTATGGTTTATTAGTAACTAACTGGTTTATTAGTCATCATCATGCCGAGCTTAGACTTCCAAAAAAGATAATCAGCCGTGTACGGTGACACTAAATGCACGAATAACTCGACACGTCTGCTTGTGAGGAAAATACAGCTGAACTCAAACTATCTACACGGATGCTTTAAAAAAAAAAATTTAAAAAATGTGATGAAGAGATGAAACGAGATGAAACCTTGAAGGTCGACTGTAATGCGACCCATTGCCAACTGTGATTGGGACACACACACACACACACACACACACACACACACACACACACACACACACACACACACACAGTTAATGAGAGACCAGATCATACGACTTAATGACACAGAGAGAGCTTAAGTGGTTTACAGAGTGCTATGAAAACAGATCACTTGAACTCTGGCGTGGATCCAGTCAGCTGAGCCGCCCGACCGCCGGCACCAAAAGCCGGCTACATATGGTGCTGAACTCCCCCCCCCCCCCCCTCCATGAGGCCCCCATGAGGCCCCCATGTGGCCCCCATGTGGCCCCCATGAGGCCCCACAGACCGACAAAGTAGGCCAGACATTGACGGACAGACTGACGGCCTATTTTTAGGTGACGGACGCCTCAAATGTGTCAACGGCACTTGAAGTTCTTTTGATGAACACTTACAACAGAGCGGTGTTTTTACACACACACACACACACACACACACACACACACACACACACACACACACTCATACACACATACTCAGATACATACTCTCACACATGCATATATTCACACACATACATACTCACACATATACACACTCACAAACACGCACACACGCACACACACACACACACACACACCGTTCCCCCAGAAACGGTTCTCATATCTTTTTTTGGTCCTTCTGTCGAGCAGCTTTTCAGCTGGAAGCCATCGTTTATTTATGAAAGAGATTCTCTGCGTGTTTTCCCCAGAAGGAGGAGGGGGGATGCTGAAAAGACTCGTGTGTGTGTGTGTGTGTGTGTGTGTGTGTGTGTGTCTTTGTGTGTTTCCCCCGCAGAATACACTCATTGTAGAAGTCGACCCACAAGTGCGAGTTCGCGGCGGGTCGATTGCCCCGAAATGCGAGTCCTCTGCGTAGCGGTGCGGCGTCGGGCCCCTCGGCCGTGTTGTTGAAGCCGTTTGCAAAAATTGAGCGATTTGCCTTCGAGAACAGTGTCATTACTTGTGTTGGGAACACTGCGTTGTATTCATCTTTGTGCCCCCCCCCCCCTCCTCTCCACACACACACACACACACACACACACACACACACACACACACACACACAACTCCGTTCAAGTCCGCTCAGGTTGGATTTACTCAGGAGTCTTGTGGTTTTGAGCCGCGGCAACATTTAAATAGTCTCAACCCGATAGTTACAGTAAGCTCGAGCCAAGCGCAACGAGACGAGTCATCGACTTTCTCCCATAATAAACGTCGGGCTGGTTTACAAACCCCGACCAACAACGCTCTCTCTCTTGGGATCCTCCCGTCATCTGCACACCAAGTACGGAAAAGCTTTTCAACTTTTAAAATGTCCTTTTGTCGCGTAGCGTAGCCAGAGACACGCTGACTTTAGATTGTGTACCATGCGTATACTCATTATATGAATAGTTTCTGTGCTGTAACTCTGTTGCGTTGCTCTTTCTGGTCACATGACATCTGTTGCTCTATGAAGGGTCTTCCCTGTGAAAAGGGTTTAAGAGGAAGAGGACCAAATATTAAGGTTATATTTTCAGACTCATGATTTTTGTTTGATTCAAGAGGAATAAATCGACACAATCAAAGTCTCCACAGTTATTATTGGACCTTTGGAGTCCTGTAGTGAGGCCCAGAACATGACAGGAAACCAGTAACAAGCCACCGCAACGCCGTTATTTAAATAAGTAACATGTGCTTCCTTGCATATAAATGAAAAATCCCGGTAATCGCTTGTTAATATCTCCCTGAAGGTCTGTTCATCACACGCATGAAGCCACTTCTGTCTCCTCAATGGTTTTGAGTGAATAGAGTCGCCGGCCGACCAAACCAGTAACAAACTGGTTGTTTCTGCAAACACACAGCGGAGGAGACGACGACGCTTCAACTGGAAACGCTGCCGCCGTCAATTGGGGATTTATTTCTGATTAAAGTCGAGATCATTGAGGGATCCAGTGACACGGAAGAAAAGCTAAAAATACGACACGATATTGAAAGAGTTTGCAGGTTTCATCAAATGAATGCGCGCTTGTTTTCGGCAAAGTGTCCCTCGTCCAGCCGCGGACGGCACTGACTGAAATGTCAAGGACTCTGTGTGTGTGTTAGTGTGTGTGTGTGTGTGTGTGTGTGTGTGTGTGTGTGTGTGTTAGTGTGTGTCGCGCTGCACAGGGAGAGGATTGTCTGCGAGGAATGTCAGGACGCTGAACAAACATGGAGTCCGAGGACTTTGGATTCCCACCGTCGCACAATCTTTGTGTATTTTCGCTCTTGTTTTGTTGTTGTTTAGATGCGGGGTTGTTTTTATTATTCTCTCCCTGCCGCCTCTGAGAGATTCTTCCTGCCGGAGGCTCGAAATAAAAATGTTGTTCTCTCTCTCGCTGCCTGCGTAGCAGAGCCGGTTGTTCTCACCCAGCTGTTAATTGCCAGAAGCTAAATGAGAAACCTGGTGGGAGAAGAAGCCGCACGCGTTTCAAAGGCCGCCGCGTCGCTATGTTTTTTGGTCGACGCTCGGAGACGAGTGTGAGGTTTAGCTGCAACGCGGAGGCGAGAGACGCGATGAAGAGCCCACATGAGCACCCAAATGATTCATGAGCGCAGATTAATGGTGTCCCCTGAAATTGAATTCAGTACTCAGGCTGATGAGGCTTTGTCTGCTAAATATAGGACGCGCCGAGCGGGAGGCTGCCTCTGGCGGGGGGCGGAGCCGAGCCGTGACCTTCATCCTTAACGAAGTGACCTTCATCCTTCACGAAGTGACCTTCATCCTTCACGTCATCCTTAACTTCATCCTCTACGGGGTGACCTTCATCCTTAACTTCACCCTTTAGGGTGACCTTCCTTAAATTCATCCTTAACAGAGTGATCTTCATCCTTAACTTCATCCTTTAGGGTGACCTTCATCCTTTGCAGGGTGACCTTCATCCTTAACTTCATCCTTTAGGATGACCTTTATCCTTTGCAGGGTGACCTTCATCCTTAACTTCATCCTTAACAAAGTGAACTTCATCCTTAAATTCATCCTTTAGGGTGACCGTCATCCTTTGCAGGGTGACCTTCATCCTTAACTTCATCCTTTAGGATGACCTTTATCCTTTGCAGGGTGACCTTCATCCTTAACTTCATCCTTAACAAAGTGAACTTCATCCTTAAATTCATCCTTTAGGGTGACCGTCATCCTTTGCAGGGTGACCGTCATCCTTAACTTCATCCTCTAGGATGACCTTCATCCTTTGCAGGGTGACCTTCATCCTTAACTTCATCCTTTGCAGGGTGACCTTCATCCTTAACTTCATCCTTTGCAGGGTGACCTTCATCCTTAACTTCATCCTTAACAGAGTGACCTTCATCCTTAACTTCATCCTTAACAAAGTGACCTTCATCCTTCACTTCACTTTATTGGGTGACCTTGATCCTTAACTTCATCCTTTAGGATGAACTTCATCCTTCATTGGGTGACCTTCATCCTTAACTTCATCCTTCATTACGTGACCTTCATCCTTCATGATGTGACCTTCATCCTTACCTTCAAACCAGTGAGCGTTGAGCGTTCGTCGTTAGTCGTTATCGTCGCTATCGAACGATATTCAGTCCAAAAACAAAATGCGTTGTGTAAACCTTGAATGCTTTCATGTCTGTGATGGTGTCTTTGGGGTTTGTAGACACTTTAACGTGTTGATATCCGCCCATTTCTCACTCTATCTTCTGATGATTTGAAAGAGTGAGGCATTGATTCACCGCCGCCTCCGTGATTCCACACATTCCCTCCTCTGGGTGTGTTTTTGACACGGCCCGTCTGCACTTGTCGGGTGTTCAATGTTCCCCGTTTTGCTCCAGAGAGGAAAACTGGGCACTGACATTTTGAATTCAAAGGCTAAAAAGGGGATCGGGTGCTTTAAGAAGGAGATAATATTTACTTTATTGTCCCCCAGCGAGGGTAAATATGTCTGGTGCAAACACCGAGCCAACAGACGAGATGTACGCCAAAGACGAGGTAGAAAAACACGTAAAATACACGAGGAAACCGAGAGAATTCAGAGTTATGGAGTCAGGATACGAAGTCTCAAAGCGGCGCCTCCTGGTGGAGAATCTGACCAGCGATGCGTCTCCTGTTCTGTCCTTCCTGGCCGTTACTTTTACCTTTTTTTTTGTTTTGCTCCCTCGTCTGTAAAACTCACGAGTTGACAACTCGTGAGTTTTACAGGACGACAACACGTGAAATTAAACAAATATAGACTTTTTTTATTAATAAGTTGTGTGATTCCCCTGCTGGATTCTGGGAAATAATTCTTGCACAAATTAAATTAAGCTGTTTTGACGTCACAGTAAGTTGATTAACGGGGGCTTCCCTACAGACACAAATAGTTTTTCCACTCCGCTTGTCATTTATTTTGATTTTGGGTCTTTTTTGCTTCCATAACGCGTCTTCTTTCAGACCAAATACGTCTCAAATTCTACTTCTCTGAGGTCTATTTGCATCTTTTACAGTGAGGTTTGTTCCAATGTCATTCATGGCCTGATTTATAAAACATCGTATTCCTGAAAACACGGCAAATATAATAGTTTGTTGTTGTTAATATAAATAATCAAATGGGGAGGTTTCATGCTGAGAGCTATAAGTTCAATTTTCCCGACGTTTTTCCTTTTTTTCCTGCTGTTTTGTTGGTGATTCAAAAGATTACGTTCAAAATTTGACATTTTATAAGCATTCAATGCCTCCCTAAGCGTTTCGTCATATTAAATTATATTCAAAAAGAGTGTAAGACCTGGTAGAGCATGAACTGGTTCCCACTTAACTCAAACCAGTTTGGCTAAACCAGGACCGACAAGGCGCTCGTCTGAGGAAGTGCTCCGACCGGAGCGGACCAGTTTAATCGAGTCCGTCAGATAAACTCAACTTACAACGTCCACTTTGAATACAGATAAAAAAACTACATGTATCTGAGCGTGTGGCGCGGCTGCGTAGCAGAACAGCAACGCTCTTTACTTCTAGCTAACGGAAGTGAGCGTGCAGGAAAAGAGCCGAGCACTCGGATCCCACAGGAGACCCGAGGTGAAGGATCGCTGGCGAGGTCGTCTGAGAGCGAGGCGCTTCTGGAAAAACATCCGATCTCATCGACCGTGAAGCGCAATAAAGTTTTCAGGAATTGTTTCGGGGAGAAACCGTGTACTTGTTGTGTCGCTCGGCTTCAGCAAGAAGGGAAAGAAGCAGCCGTAACGCTGTGAAACCATAAATCCTGTCGCCCAAAACACAAGAGGGGAAGAAGTGGAGCGGCGCGAGAACAACTGGAGGAAATGTTCGGCGGTTTAGCAGCCGCTTTAATTACAGCTCGCTTCAGGGAGAGAAAGTCAACACAAACGCAGCGAAGTTGGCTTTCCGGGCCGCGCTACAGAAACCGAAGGGTTCGGATATTTGGGGAGATGTCACACCTGTGAGAATTTTGCCAGAACCAGAACCAGAACCGCCCAGAATATCAGACGACAAACAAGGAGACTTTGCATGAGCGGAAAGGTTAAGAAAACATGAGATTATCTTCCTCTTTTGTTTGCACCGATGCGCCAAAATATTCCACCTTTTTTTTCCATCATTAAAGTATGAAGTTGCATGAAAAGAAGTCTTTATTTAATGCACAGGTCGTATCGTCCATTGCACTTTTGCATAGCGGGAAAATAACAGGTGTAAGTAAATAAGTGCATATCCGCCGTTAGTTGCACCTATTTCACTGTGCAAGTGTGTGTGTGTGTGTGTGTGTGTGTGCTGGTACGGACGTCCTCCTCGGCTATGAAGGAGTTAAACTTTAATAAAAGCGTCGCTTGTGATGAACAGTGACGGATTCTTAAAGCAACTTGAATGCAGCTCATCACAGAGGAAAAAGGGGGATTGGCTGAATAAAAAGCTTTCTGTGTGTGAATGAACCGTGTCAGGTTTGGCCTCTATTGACATGATCAGACAAGATTGTGTGTGTGTGTGTGTGTGTTCGTTCAGCTCCCACGTTGGCCCTCTCGCACACATGAACTAGGACACCAAACCCGACGCGTCTGGCATTTCAAAGAGGAGGCCATTTGTTGGAAACAAGCGCCCCATTTAGACGTTCCTGATCCGGGGATTGAACTGAGCCCGGAGCCGCGACGCGCTTCTTCTTTCTGCTCTCGCGTCGCATAAAGGAAACGCCGACGCGCTCCCTCTTCCCTTCGGTGTCAGCAGAGGAAGAGGTATTGAAGGAAGGAACAAATGGCTGCTCTTGGACCTGCCCGACAGAGAGGCGTCCAAGGTGAACGTGCTCGACGGGCTTCAGGACTCGCTGGTGAAAGGATGAAGAACAAATGTCATGGTGAAATCTTCCACCATGGCGCTGGTTTTTATTTTTTATGAAATTGTTTTTCTGTCCACTTTCAGACAAACAAGAAGCCGGACTTGATTTATCCCTCATGTAACTTGTGTACTTCAGTAACAACGCTCCTGTAGTTAGTTGAACCAAAACCTTTTCCCTGAACCTGACTCAGTCACAACCTTTTTCCTGAACCTGACTTAATCACAACCTTTTTCCTGAACCTGACTTAATCACAACCTTTTCCTAAACCTGACTTAATCACAACCTTTTTCCCAAAACCTGACTTAATCACAAGCTTGTCCTAAACCTGACTTAATCACAACCTTTTTCCTAAACCTGACTTAATCACAACCTTTTTCCTAAACCTGACTTAATCACAACCTTTTTCCTGAACCTGACTTAATCACAAGCTTTTCTAAACCTGACTTAATCACAAGCTTTTCCTAAACCTGACTCAGTCACAAGCTTTTCCTAAACCTGACTTAGTCACAACCTTTTCCCAAAACCTGACTTAATCACAAGCTTTTCCCAAAACCTGACTTAATCACAAGCTTGTCCTAAACCTGACTTAATCACAAGCTTTCCTGAACCTGACTTAATCACAACCTTTTTCCTGAACCTGACTTAATCACAAGCTTTTCTAAACCTGACTTAATCACAAGCTTTTCCTAAACCTGACTCAGTCACAAGCTTTTCCTGAACCTGACTTAATCACAACCTTTTCCCAAAACCTGACTTAATCACAAGCTTGTCCTAAACCTGACTTAATCACAACCTTTTTCCTGAACCTGACTTAATCACAAGCTTTCCTAAACCTGACTTAATCACAAGCTTTTCCTAAACCTGACTCAGTCACAAGCTTTTCCTAAACCTGACTTAGTCACAACCTTTTCCCAAAACCTGACTTAATCACAAGCTTGTCCTAAACCTGACTTAATCACAACCTTTTTCCTGAACCTGACTTAATCACAAGCTTTCCTAAACCTGACTTAATCACAAGCTTTCCTAAACCTGACTTAATCACAACCTTTTCCTGACCCTGAGTCCTGTTTCCTTATAACTACTTGATTCCTTTCCTTCGACTCCTTCACTTCCTCCACGTTGCGACGGCGTTCAGCCGTTGATCTTTTTGCCGTCCGACGTGGTCGTGAGCACGATCATCAGATATTGTAAATGTTGTGTTATCCATAGTATTTAAATGACTAGGAAATATTGATAGTTATTGTCGGACATATCTGGTCGTCACGAGTTTCCCAGAAGGGCTTTTGTGAATCTTTTTAAAGAACTGATGACCTCTTGGCTCTGACTCGAGGACGAGCTTTGTTTGAGTTTTATGGAGGAAAACCAAACGGTTGGTTTTGCCTTTTTTTTTAGAAAAAAGTTCGTAAAAACAATGTTTGGCGATCGGGGAAGTTTATTGTTTTCCGAAGAGTTTTTTTGTCGACTTTCTTTCTCTCTCTCCCGAAACGCCGTTTCCTCTCCGTGCAAAGCTCCGTCGGTCCAGCGCGGCTTTGTGGGAGCTTGGCACGAGGACTGGAGATGCTGCAAATACCTCCAAATATCTCCACCATCCAGACGCCGAGGATGGAAAAAAGCCTCGCTGCTGCCAAAGCTGGTCCAGCTGGTTCTCTATAAACAGCAATATGAATTATTGTCTGACTTCCAGAGAGGATTATTCAGCCGTTACCGACACGGAGAGGTGGGCCGAGACGTGGAAGTTAAGCTCTCATGAAAGAGCCGCCGCTCTGCAGACAATAATGAACTAATAGACGCTGATAACTTGATTTAAAGGCAATTACGTGTTTAGATTACACCTTTTCTAAAATGTGCCAGTTTCCAGAACAGAAATCCATGTTCAAGATTCTTGTTTCATTTCGTTGACTCAAGGTTTATTTCAGGGACGTAATATGTTGTATAAACCAGGCTGTGAATTATTCATGAACCAAACCTTCTGCTTGAAAACCTCTCAGAATATAGATGGGTTTATTTTTGGTGTCCGACTGAGAAAGAAGTCCAAGAATAACAGAAAAACATGACTTTCCCCCAGTTGAGTATTGACATTATCGTTTCAGAAGTAGTCAAATAGATAAATAAACACCTCAATGTGTTTTTGCATGTCATATTTCTCAACCAAATATCCATATTCAATCGCTGCATACACAAAGAACAAGGCCTCTGAATGGTGGAGTGATGGTGGAGTATTCCAGGTGTTTTTGCTCCACATGTTTGGAGTCACCTGTGACTTCTCGCTGTGCCGCCGGCTGCTTTTGGGAAACAGGAAACAGGAAACAGGAAGTGTCCTGCCGTCACGCGTCCTGCTGCAGCCGCGTCTGTCGTCTCGCTGGACCAGACAGCGCAGCCTGAGCCGGCAGCTTTTATCCTCTTACATCACCGGCGTCGGGACCGGTGGAGGATAAACGGGTGCACATACCAGTGTGTGTGCATATTTATGCATGTATAACACACACACACACACACAGAGACACACACGCACGTATAAAGTGGAGTTTGCATTCCACTGTTTGCATTAACAGTGAATCTTTTTCTTTTAAGCTTTCATGTAATCCTGCAGCGCAGCAAAAAACATCTTTTTTTCAAAATCTTTAAAACCTTTTTTTGCTTTTTCAAGATCAACCAGCTCAATGTTCACCTCCCTCTTTGTCTAAATATAGATGGAGGTGTTTTTAAAGGAAGATGGAAGGTGTCCTCGCAGCCAAAGACCAGATGTGGTCTTGCATATTTCTGACGTTATGATATTTCATCATATCTTTCATGGAGCCAAATGCAAACTGTCTCCCTCGCCTCTCCTCTCTCCGCTGTATCTGACACCCCCACACACACAAGTTTATCTCCAGAGTCGAGGAGGAGATAATGACTGCAATCTGCACCTCCGTCTCCTGCTGCTCATCCTCCCTTCTGCCCACATCCTCAGCTCCACCACCTCCCCTGCTTTAACTCTCTCTCTCTCTCTCTGAGGCTGTGGGTGTTGGAGTCTCTTGCAGCGTTTCATCCCCGTCATTTATTTTGGTTTCCAATGATCCGAGATGTAATTCATCAACGGCGAGTGTTTAATTTATCCTGAAGTGACTGAAACATGATTATGTAATTAATCATAAGGGCCCAATTCTCCCTTTTTTTTCATCCTGAAAGCTCTGCTCAGGGTTCTTATGGAAAACCTGGAACAGTCACGGCATTTTAAAATGGTTATTTCCAGGCCTGGAAAGTCCTTGAGGGAAAAAAAAATACAATTTTATCACTTTTTTACTGTTTACACACAGATTTCACACAATGTTTGCTCATGGACATTTGGTTTAGAGTCATGTAAAAGTTATTTAAAGTCATAGAAATTTGGTTGAAAGTCTTGTAAATCCATTGGTCAGAGTGTTCAGTGTTTCCAGCAAACTAAAACGCTTCATGAGATGCAACATTTACTTCTGCTCGTCTTCTTCTGAGGAAGAGCTCGTTTCCACCGCTGACGTGGAGATGACTAATCGGGTGGGAGGGCGGCGTCTTCCTCATGGACTTGAGTCTGTTGGAGGACACACACACACACACACACACACACACACACACACACACACACACACACACACACACACACACACACACACACACACACACACACACACACACACACACACACACACACACACACACACACACACACACACACACACACACACACACACAGCTGTTGCATTTCAACACGCTGCCTGCAGAGCAACGACGCTGCCAGACACATGGACTCTCTCTCTCTCTCTCTCTCTCTTTTAAGTCTCTCTATCTACTTTTCTGGAAACACTTTTAAAGCGACCCGCTCCGCCTCGCCGTCAGGAGTCCCTCCCTGCCGCTTGAAGTGCGTCCACGAACGTTACACAACCAAGCGCCGTTGTGCGCTCGTGCGTGTCCGGACCCGTCTGTCGCCGCTCCCTGTCTGCACAGGCCTCGGCCGTCCCCGTACACGACTGCTCGCAGGTCCACAAACGCACCGCGGGTCCACAAACGCACCACGACTCCGCGTGGCCGCTCATTGAGGATCCGCTCTGGCAGATCCAGATCCTTTTTTTGGGGTTTATATAGCAGCCGGTGCACAAGGATCCAGATTATTTAAGTGACTGAAAATCATCTCAACTGCTGTGAAGTCGGTAAACCATCAGAAATTAAGAAATGTTATCTGGTACGAGTTGAAAACTGGTATCTGAAGAAATGTAAATGTAATTTTGGTGAATTCATGGAATATTGGTTAAAAGTCATACAAATTTGGTCAGAAGTCATGAAAATGTGGTCAGAAGTTATGGAAAAAATTGATTGAATAGAAAACAATTGATTAAAAGAAATAAAAATCTGGTTTAGAAGTAATAAAAATTGGTTAAAAGTTATGGAAATCTGGTTTAAAAGTCATGAAAAATAAAACATTAAAATTGGCATCTGAATAAAACAGAAAATATATTTAAAAAATAAAATGTTGGTCTCACGCGGACACTAAAAACGTTTAAAAGTAAAAGACATCAAATGCATCGCTGTCACACAATAAGTGGACAACCTAAAAAACATTGCATTTATGTGAATGCATTATTTTTATTTGCATTTTCCTCCTTTCCCTGCACACTTTCCTCTGCCTGCAGTGTGTTGACGTAGCTTTCATGGGGCTGCAGCCGCGCTCTGCTGAACTCGTATCAGCAACAAATAATAAGCTCCTTACTTATTGTTTTTGGCCTTTTTCCATTTGCTGAGCTGTAATCTGATACGGACCAAGGTCGCTGCCGGTTATTCCTCTGTGCCGCCGAGCCGTCGCATGATGTTGGCCGACCGAGTTCTGCGTGTGTGCGTCAGCGTGTGTGTGTTAGTGTGTGAGTCCATGTTTTACTAGATAATCCCCGGCACCGCTGTCTGCCCGTTGACCAACTGTTCCCACTACTTCTGCCCCCGCAAATCCTCTTGTCCAACATCGCCCAATCCCCCGGATAACATTCGGCGTCATAACTGGATCAGGAGGGGTGCGTTTTCATTTTATTGTTTTATTTATTTATCTGTTTGTTTCACATCAGACGGGTGACATTTGAGACGCTTCTGTGGGCGGAGACAATCGGTTTGATATTTCGGCCGTGACTCAGCTCCCCAAAGCCTGCTCGGGAGGGAGAGGACGGCTGTGTGTGTGTGTGTGTGTGTGTGTGTGTGTGTGTGTGTGTGTGTGTGTGTGTGTGTGTGTGTGCAGGTGGCTTCGGCTCGCCAACGTGTTCGGACCTGATGGAGTGTGAAGTGGCTGCAGCCTCGGTGCCGCTTTTAAAAAAGGGTTTTTCAAGGTTTTTCCATTTGTGTGTGAGCATCTGATGTGGACTCGGCCCACATCTGTGAGAGGGAGGTGTGTGTGTCTGTCTCTGTGTGTGTGTGTGTGTGTTGTTTCTAGAGAAGGCAGACGTGAGAGCGGCGTTTGTTTAGAGCTCAGAACTGAAACCGGGTCTGCACGGCGCTCGCATCCAGCGGAGACTGAAAACGATCCTTCAGCTGGAGATCTCAGCGCTCGCTGTCGGTGAAGCTGGAGAAGCAAAGAGCTGGCTGCACGTTTTATAGGAATTTAATGTTTTACAAGTCATGGGAATTTGGTTAAAAGTACATTTTTGACAATTTAAAATCGCAATTGTTTCTGGGAGCAGATATCATCCAGCAACATTTTAAAAAATAATGTTCAACATGCTCGCAGCAGCGTTTCATAACTGATAGAAACTGCTTTTTGTAAAAAAAATAAAAAATGAAATGAATTCCAGAGCTAATGAACCTGTTGGCTCCGTCACGGCCGACGGCGTCTTCCCTCCACCTTTTAACCCGATTGTGCAAGAGCCAACTGTTGCATATGTTGTGCGTCGACACGCACGCGAGTGTTATTTTTATCTATCTTTCCCTCGGGGGGGGGGGCGGCCCGCGATGGAGGAACCGGTTCTGACCTCATCGCCGACGACCTCGTCCTTCTTTACCTCTCCAGCTGGTGTCACCGCGAGAGACTCAAGCGTCTCTTTCCTTCACAGCATTTATTCTTTTCTCCACAGCCGCGTTACACTTTCTGTCTCTGGCTCGATCCCATTTTCCTTTGTCATCTTTTCTTTTGGCTGCCTCTCTCTCTCTCGCTCTCGCTCTCTCTCTCTCTCTCTCTCTCTGGGCCTCTTGTGTATAACCAGCCGTCGGCCGTTTCCTCCCCTCGCCGCGTCCCCTGATTGGCCGATGCGAGCGCTCTCCGAGTGACCCCCGGGAGTGATGTCAGACCGTCTCCATGGCTGCGGTTTTTGTGTTTGTCATCCGCGAGGGAGGGAGGAAGGAGGGAGGAGGTAGGAAAGGAGAGGAGGAGGGGGTGCATCTCTGTTTGAGAGGAGCTTGGCCGAGCTCCCCATCGGCGAGAACAAAGCCAAGAGGCTGCGTTTGCAGAGATTAAGAGGTCCGAGGTGTCGGTTCCAGGCCGGTTTCTGCACACAGCTGCTCCGCCGCCGGCCTCCAGAAGATGGACGGCTCTTCAGCGTGCAAATCGGTGCAGCTCGAAATGTTGCTTTTAGTCTCGCAAGCGCTGCTTATTTCACTATGGTTTGGTGAGGGTTACTATTGGTTTAATCAATAAAATGTCATAAAATCGGAAGGTTTCGTGGTTTTGATTCGTCAGACTCGTCTTTAAGTGACGACAGAGTCCGTCTTCCTCCATCAATTTTCTTTTTGTGTCATTTTGTTGACCACAAAAGAAAAAGTTTGAGTCCCGCGTTGGCAGCATGTTTGCTTTTTCCTCACGGATGCTTGTTGTACTTGTTCCGCTCGCGGCTTCGCTTTATCACCAGGAATCTCTCGTGCAACAAGCGGCTTCCTGAAAAGCGACCGAATGTTTTGTCTGGAGGACTTCCTCCTCTGGACAGACGGGGTGTCATCCTACCGCGTTGCTCCACAAACCAGATGAGCGTGACCGCGAGATCGTCTCCCGACAGCGATATTACTTGTCGAACTCGCCGGTCCAGAACCTTTAGGCCCGCGCTAAAAGTTTCTCCAAACAGCCGCCAAAACACACGGCCCACTGCTCCCGGGACGGCTTCTGGTATCGATAACCAGGAGATACGACGGCAATCTGATACGGCGGCGTCTCCCATGCGAGAGAGCGGGTGATTGTGTTGCAGCATGTGTGTGTGTGTGTCTCCTTTCAGGTGCCTCTTTAAAGAGCTGGACTGCAGTCGCACACGTGCACAATGACACGACGCAGGCACAGCATGTTCCCATGTTTGCTCATGGAAATTTGGTTTAAAGTCTTGCTTGAAGTCGTGCACGAACACGTTTTTTAGGTTTGTGGAAGCAGCTCATACACGAGGACTGTTACCCGCTCTAAGCTTTGCCTTTTGGGAAAAGCCTTCCTTAAGAGTCGCAGGATACATTTTTTATTCCTTCATCCCGCTCTGACCTGATGTCCATCCTTCTCCTTGAAGGATCAAGAGCCGCCGTGCCGGAGGGTTTTCATAAAGAAACCAAACTCTGCAGTCGTCCTGTCCGTGAACCAGGAGACTCAAATGAGGCTTTGCCCATTTTTTGGTGGGATTTCCTTTGTGGCGGACGGGTTAGCATCGTTTAAGTAGATGGCTTCCAATAGCATTTTTAGCATTTTGCTGTGATTTCCTGTTCTGACTGAAAGGAACGTCCTTAACGTGATGTTCCAAAACAAAGCGGCGTCTTAAATTCACGTCTGACTCTCTTAAAGCCCGCTAGTCGCATCTGCGGTTTTTTTTTTCCCGCCGAAATACCCCGAACAAATGCTGCGATCGCCGCGGCACGACCTTGGCTAGTTTTGACCGCTGTGTCGGATGAACATCGCGTCCTTCCAGTAAACCTCTCACCTGACAACTGCTCAACACAGACAACAGCAGCGTTGACCCGATTTTTAATGGTTTTAGCTGCAGTCAAAGAACACTTAGCGCCGCGGAAATCAGGAGTCGGCCCTAATGGAATGAGAGCGACGGGCCGCTCGTCGAGAGATTACATGGGTTGTGTTCTCGCCAGATATAGCCCGATTATTTCAGCATGAGCGCTGTGCCGGGGTCACTAATCCAGACGCCATAGGTACCTTTTTTTATTTTTTAAATAAGGTGCTCGATTTGACTAGCCCGCGGCCGCCGCCATGTTGAGAGCCGCGTGGAGGCAACAGATACTCTGGATTTAGAGAACCTTTTTAACGCATCGCTCTATCTTTATCTCTATCTATCTTTATCTCTATCTATCTTTATCTATCTTTATCTCTATCTATCTTTATCTCTATCTATCTTTATCTATCTTTATCTCTATCTATCTTTATCTCTTTCTATCCATCTTTCTATTTATCTCTTTCTATCTATCTTTATCTATTTATCTCTTTCTATCTATCTTTATCTATTTGTATCTATCTTTATCTCTATCTATCTTTATCTCTATCTATTATTTCTTTCTCTCTATCTTTATCTCTTTCTATCTATATTACTATCTATCTTTATCTTTGTCTCTTTCTATCTATATTTATCTTTATTTTTTTCTATCTAACTTTCTATTTATCTCTATTTATCTCTATCTTTATCTTTTTCTATTTTTATCTATATATTTTTTAAATGTTTATCTGTCTTTCTCTATCTCTTTATCGCTCTGTCATCTAGCTTTCTTTCTCTCTATCTCTATCTCTAACTATATATATATATATATATATATCTTTCTCTCTATCTATACTTCTCTCTCGGTCTTCTCTCCTCTCTTCGTAAACAGTGTTTGGAGGGAAAACATCAGCTTCCTTATTGATCGCATTGATTGTTTTTGGTTAACATTCAACCTGCGTGAAGGTCGACGCTCTGGAGGAACAATGACTTCACCTGTTGATCCTGATGCCTCCACTGAGCTGCTGACACCTGCAGCGAGCAGCCGATATATGATCTGTAACGAGTCATGGCGGCTCAGGATGCGCTGCGAGAAGATGGACGCTCCGCTCTGCCATGAGAGATGAAGTTCAGTGCGATGGATCCAGTTTTCCTCTTTTTCTGGAGCAACCAGAGATAAAAGAGAGGAAAGAGATGAGTGTGGTCCTCTAACTTCCATGTTTCACAGTCGCCTCGTGCTGAATGCAGACGTTCTCTCTCAGCCGGGAGTCCAGACCCTCTTTGTTGTTCCCACCGCTTCCTCCTACCTGCTCTGGGTTTAACGTCCCATGCGCTGCAGTTTTGGACTATTTTTAGCGTTAAACAGCCGAGCGGCCGCCTGTTGGGATCAGATACACGACTCTGAAAGGAGACTTTGTTTCAGAGCCAGACGCTCGATGACGATCAGGACGCTCGATTCTCACCAGAGTTTCTCTCTCTGGGTTCTGGCTCTGGGTTTTTACCCGCCTCAGATATGAGGAGGGACATGGATGAGGAAGGAAGGAAGGAAGGAAGGAAGGAAGGAAGGAAGGAAGGAAGGAAGGAAGGAAGGAAGGAAGGAAGGAAGGAAGGAAGGAAGGAAGGAAGGAGAGATGAGGAAGGGAAGGAGATTGAGAGAGGGAGAGAGAGGGAGAGAGGGAGACAGAGAGAGGGATAGAGAGGGAGAGAGAGGGAGACAAGGGAGGAAGAAAGAAAGGAGTGGGGAAGAGAAAGAGGAGGAGGAGGAAGGAAGGAAGAAAGGAGAGAGCGAGAGGAGGAGGAGGAGGAAGGAAGGAAGAAAGGAGAGAGCGAGAGGAGGAGGAGGAGGAAGGAAGAAAGGAGAGAGCGAGAGGAGGAGGAGGAGGAAGGAAGAAAGGAGAGAGGAGGAGGAGGAGGAGGAGGAGGAGGAGGAAGGAAGAAAGGAGAGAGGAGGAGGAGGAGGAAGGAAGAAAGGAGAGAGGAGGAGGAGGAGGAGGAGGAAGGAAGAAAGGAGAGAGCGAGAGGAGGAGGAGGAGGAGGAGGAAGGAAGAAAGGAGAGAGAGAGAGGAAGAAGGACGGAAGGAGAGAGAAGGGGGAGGTAAGGAGGAAGGGAGAGAGAGAGACGAGGAAGGGAGGGAGGAAGGAATGAGAGAGAAAGAATGAGAGAAAAGGGAGGGAGGAAGGAATGAGGAGAGGAGGAAAGGCTCTTGGATGCAGCCTGAGACCTTTGGCAGCCTCCTCTCTGTCTGTTTGTCTCCTTCCTTGAAACCACACACACACACACACGCACACACACACACACACACACACACACACACACACACACACGCTGGTGGGTTAATGCTGCTAAACGACAGGCGGCGCCTCTGGCAGCGGTCCAGGCTCTTGGATTCCTCTCGGCTCAAACGTGGAGCAGAGGAATGTTCGGCTCTTGAATCCATCAGTCAGTCGAGTAAACGCTGACAAACACACACGCATCCCCCCGCAGCGACGACAACAACAACAACAACAACAACAACAACTATTATTATTATTATTGGAGCAACAGCGTGTTATGATCTATTATTACCCCTCAAGACTTAATGCGTCTCCATACCATACGCTCAGAGAAGATGACTGCACTTCTCTTGATGTCTTCCCTAAACTTCACGTGGTTAAGCAACTCCTCTGGTTGTATAGAAGTCTTTGTGTTAAAACGACTCCTCTGGTTGTATAGAAGTCTTTGTGTTAAAGCGACTCCTCTGGTTGTATAGAAGTCTTTATGTGTTAAAGTGACTCCTTTGTTGTATAGAAGTCTTTGTGTGTTAAAGTGACTCCTTTGTTGTATAGAAGTCTTTATGTGTTAAAGCGACTCCTCTGGTTGTATAGAAGTCTTTATGTGTTAAAGCGACTCCTCTGGTTGTATAGAAGTCTTTATGTGTTAAAGCGACTCCTCGTTGTATAGAAGTCTTTATGTGTTAAAGCGACTCCTCTGGTTGTATAGAAGTCTTCATGTGTTAAAGCGACTCCTCTGGTTGTATAGAAGTCAAAGCTTCCTGTGTGATTTTGGAGGACAAAGATCTGTGAATAAAACTACAACCTGCACAGTTGATTCAATCTGTTATGTAAATTGTGTGTACTGCCCGTAGTTTTAAAAATAGACTAAGCACCAGGAAGTGATTTTCCCATTTCCTCTCAGCGCTGCAGTGAGTTGTTGTGCACGCACACTCGCTGCACATGAAGCGACAACAAGCCGGCTGTCTGTCCTTAATCCATTGTTCATTAGGGCTGCCCGCTGTGAGGATGAGGCATGCGATTGTGTTAGCGCTTGTGTGTTTTAGTTTAATGACCTCGAGATGAGTGTCACTCTGTCTTACTTTCAGCAGCTTCCTCGTCTCATTCCCTGGAAGTGACTTCCTCCTTCAGTCTCCATCTGGCCTCTTGGTGTGAAATATAAATCCTCCCTGCTCGAAATCCTAGATCTACAATCACTTAATTATTCTTTCAGATCTTTTTTTTTCCCCTCTTTGTGCTCCATCCTCACTAAGGCGACTAGAAGCTGCGGCAGTGGGAAGCGCTCGACTTCAGCGAGTGGACAAGAAAAATGCAGTTTGAAAATTAAGTATATTGGTTGTATAGAAGTCCATGTTTCATGTGTTAAAGCTGCATTCTCTCTCCTGACCACCAGAGGGCAACTCTTCTGGTTGTATAGAAGTCTATGCTTCATGTGTTAAAGCTGCATTCTCTCTCCTGACCACCAGGGGGAGACTCCTCTGGTTGTATAGAAGGCTATGCTTCATGTGTTAAAGCTGCATTCTCTCTCCTGACCACCAGAGGGCGACTCCTCTGGTTGTATAGAAGTCTATGCTTCATGTGTTAAAGCTGCATTCTCTCTCCTGACCACCAGGGGGAGACTCCTCTGGTTGTATAGAAGGCTATGCTTCATGTGTTAAAGCTGCATTCTCTCTCCTGACCACCAGAGGGCGACTCCTCTGGTTGTATAGAAGTCTATGCTTTATGTGTTAAAGCTGCGTTCTCTCTCCCGACCACAAGGGGGCGACTCCTCTGGTTGTATAGAAGTCCATCTTTCATGTGTTAAAGCTGCATTCTCTCTCCTGACCACCAGGGGGCGACTCCTCTGGTTGTATAGAAGTCTATACTTCATGTGTTGAAGCTGCATTCTCTCTCCCGACCACCAGAGGGCGACTCCCCTGGTTGTATAGAAGTCTATGCTTCATGTGTTAAAGCTGCATTCTCTCTCCTGACTCCCCTGGTTGTATAGAAGTCTAAGCGTCATGTTTTAAAGCTGATAAACGATGGAAGCGGGATAAAAAATTGCACTTGTTTATTAGATTTCGTGGAAAAAAAAAGTCACTCAGTCCAAGTCCCACAAGTCACTGGACGAGCTGGAGGAGGAAGACGAGCTGGAGGGGGAAGACGAGCTGGAGGGGGAAGACGAGCTGGAGGGGGAAGACGAACTGGAGGAGGAAGACGAACTGGAGGGGGAAGACAAGCTGGAGGAGGAAGACGAGGCAACGACCTCTTCCTCGTACAGCTGGACGGGGACCTCGGCGGCGACCTGGGCCGGCGGGTCGGGTCTCGGCCCGTCGCCGCGCGCCATGGCGGACGGCGTCTGCGACATAACCCGGCCGTCGTAGTCGTCCACGAGGTTGTCGATGAAGCTCTGCAGGAGACTCGACTCGGAGTCGCCGCTGTCGGAGTCGAAGCTCCACCGAAGGTCGTCCCCTGGGTCCTAAAGTCCATTTTAAACACGTTAACATGAAGGTCGTGACGTGAAAGCACTCGAGTCTTTTATTACTTCCTGTCAACAGCCTCTAAAACATGTTCTAGTTCTGAGAGTTATGGAGGAAAAGGAGGAAGATTTGGGGAGGAAGGAGGAAAGGGGAGGGAAGGGGGAGGGAGGGAAGAAGGGAAGAAGGTGAGAGGAGGAAGGAAGGTGAGAGGAGGGAGGTAAAGAGGAGAAAGGAGGGAGGGAGGAGGACGGGAGAGAGGAGGGACTGAGGCAGAAAGGGAGGAAGGAGAGAGGAGGAAGGAAGGTGAGAAATAGAAGGGAAGAGGAAGGAAGGAGAGAGAAGGGAAGAGGAAGGAAGGAAGGAAGGAGAGAGGTAGAGAGGAGGAAGGAAGGAGGAAGTGAGGAAAGAAGCAGGAGAAGGAAGGAAGAGAGGGAAGGAGAGGAAAGGCTCTCTAGCTTCAAGTCTTCCTCGGTACAGCATGATGTTCATTACATGGTGGTCGTTTCAAACAGACCATAATAAGCGGCCGCTTGGTGAACGGTGGATCCCTTGAAAGGAGACTCATCGTATCAACATGACCTCCTGCGTCCTACCTGCATGTCCAGGATGTTGTTGTTGAAGTGGATGAAGTCGAAGCGCTTCAGCCCGCTGTGCAGGCAGAGGAGCTCCAGGACCATCAGCTCCTCGTCTTCCTCGTCTTCCTCCATGTTGCCGCTCGGGTCCTTTTCAGCCTCCCAGTCGCTCTCATCCGTCAGCGCGCGTAAATCTTCCACAGACATTTTGTGTTATATTTTCTCTCCTCCTCTCAGAGATCAGCATCAGTTGGGCTGTTTGGTCGCGCCGGACGACCGAGTGCTGTTTTTCAATTTTTTTTGAAAAAAAGCTTTTTTTTTGTAGTTCTGGACTGTTGGTGGTTCACTTCCTTACTTCCTTGTTTGGGCATAATTCTACTTCCTGTTTGTAAATCACTGAAACAACCGTAAATCTCGGTGTAAATCTGCTCCTCACGTCACTGAAAACTGTTTTTGGGGGAAACATAAATTCATGGTTTTGGGCCTTCCATCTTTTTGATCTGACTTCAGATCAGTTGTTTAGATGAGTCTGTCAGGTTGAGCGTCACATGACTCAGTAAGGCAACCAGGAAGTGGACGTGAAGAAGTTTGATCCGTGTATTTTATGACACAAAGCTTTAAAGTGAACGGTGCAGACAAACACATTTAATCAGAGTGAAGATTTTGGCTTCCAGCATTTTTTTTCATGGAAACGAGGGAGTCCGGCGTTGTGGGCGTGGCCTCTTTTAGACGTGTCATCACCGCCAAAACCGTCTTTATTTCTGCTTCCAGGAGCACAAAGTCCTCCACGAGTCTCACCTCTTAAACTTTGTCGTTAAATGACATAAATATTAACCAAAATATAATCTGGAGTGTGATTTTTGCCGTTTGTGTGTTAATGCGTGTGTGTGTGTGTGTGTGTGTGTGTCTTGCATATTATAACCTTGTTTACGATGTCATTTTGGCACATTTAGCTGTGAGCTATTTCTTTTTTTTAGCAGATGACACACTCACAACATTCTACACACTCTTTGATGTGGCCGGCCCTGCCCAGTGTACACACACACACACACACACACAAGATATGCGCTTGATAAAGGCAACCACAACACTTAAGAAGTCTGCACACACACACACGGTACATAACCACAGCAGTCTTTGGATCTAAACTTGAACGTGAACATATTTTGTGTTATTTTCAATGGGCACGTTGTGTAGAATATAAAACACACAACCAGGTGTCCAGGAGTCTCTCTCGTCAGTCGAAACCCAAAAAGCTGAAATTCTTTTTAGGCAGAATTGGATAAATAAAAAGCTTTGATCTTTTCTTTCCCACAACCACACACACACACACACACACACACACACACACACACACACACACACACACACACACACACACACACACACACACACACATCTCAACCAAGAAACAGTTTCACAAGCCGGCCCTTTTTTTTATTTTTCAAAAGCTACAAGAAAATGACAGACAGCAGCAACCAGAAACAAGCACCCACACACAGACACAGACAGACACACACACACACACCTCCAGTCATTCAGGGAGGTGTCGACCCGCTGAACGTCGGTGACTTCCTGTGTTTTCTGGGTCGCAGGAGAAGTTTACAGCTTTCGCTCTGGAAACGTGTAGAAAGAAAAAGCTGCAGCGTGTCTTCAGGGAGAAGCTGTGAG
>NW_027175832.1:19664718-19767218 GCF_023055335.1 Clinocottus analis | reverse complement strand
AGACAGCCTCCTCCTCTTCATCCTCCTCCTCCTCCTCCTCACAGCATTGAGTGTTTTGCTGACGTTCATATAAAACCCACTGAAGTGTTTAGAGGCATCGACCCCGCGTCTCTTCATTTGGATCGTTGTGTTGCGTTCTGTAGTTGATATTGATTTATTTATTCCCCCCTCTGACACACACACACACAGACACACACACACACAACTAAATCCCGCCCGTCGCCTCGTCGTTATTTGCTGACCGATGCAGAACATGGAGATTGTTGTTGTTGTTTTATTTTTTCTTCGGTTTGGGAACGAGGCTACGTTTATGCTGGAGACCCAATCAGCAAAACTCCTCCTTTGTGTTGCTTCTTTGTGTCCTTGTCCTCACAGAAGTGTGTGTTTTTTTTGGGGGGTTTGATTCCCGTGGGCTTCGTTGTTTGATGCCA
Organism: Clinocottus analis; assembly: GCF_023055335.1. NCBI lineage: Eukaryota > Metazoa > Chordata > Actinopteri > Perciformes > Cottidae > Clinocottus > Clinocottus analis. Next base: position 19,766,787 of record NW_027175832.1, on the reverse strand, counting down.
CATGGGAGCGCCGCCTCGTCTCCTTAGCGTCTCAGGCTGTGAAGGAGAAAGTTGACCTGGACGACAGCAACATGGTCGAGATGGACCCAGAGGAACAGACGCCACTTCCTGTCTACTTCCTGTCTACTTCCTGTCTACTTCCTGTCTACTTCCTGTCCAGGTCCAAAGACATTGGGTCAGATTACAAGTGAATCCAGACGGTTATGATCTCATGTGACCGTCCTGCTGGAGGGATTTCCTCTCTCTCTCTCCACAATGAAGGGACCGGACCGAACCCTCCCCTCCGGCCCAAAGCCAGCGTTAGTGATGACCTCATTTATTCCAGGCCCATGCCCCTCCCCCACTCCCTTCCTTCTTCCTCCTCCTCCTCTTCCTCCTCCTCTCTTCCCCCTCTCTCCAGCCTCTTAACGAGAACAAGATGACAACTTTATAGCCGACTCGGCCGGGTGACACAGAAACGTCTCTCTGAGAGGCCGGCAGACGCTGGACGTGTGTGTGTCTGCGTGTGTGTGTGTGTGTCTGCGTGTGTGTGTGTGTGTGTCAACTCGCGCTGCAGTGAGAAGTTATGAGTCCAGAAGAGTCCTGAACTAGAATATATCCGGTAAGGTCGATGTGAAGCGAGTGTAATGATGTAGAACAGAGAAACTGGAGATGTGTGTGTGTGTGTGTGTGTGTGTCTGTGTGTGCACCAGGAAGTAAATTGTGACATTTTATTGCATTAACTGCTGCAGTATCGAACACCTAAAGCAACAATATGGCGGCTAAAAGCTTTTTTTATTAACGCGTGTGATTCATTTGCAAGTCAATATCTATAAAGATGCTTCTTTTTGTGTTTTTTTTTTTCACACACAAACATCCAGTTTTCTGCGAGGGCGTCCATGTTTTTCCCAAGTACGCAACACCGACAACACGACTCAGACTTATCGATTTCTCCGCCTTGATTTGGAGCCGTGGTTTTCATCAGACGAGTCCTTTTTGTATAAAAAGAAAAGGAGATTACCTTCACGGCACAAGACGCCTCACACGCTGTCACTCAGGTCTCTACCTGCCGGTCCATGTTCACAACATGCGGCGGATGTGCACTCTGTTATTATTAATAACAGTGATAATAATGCGGTTATCGGTTGTTTCTGCATGAACGCACACACGTCGGCGTGTAAACTCCTGTCGGGCTGCAGGGGTTCATCGTGGTCCTGATGATGCAGGATGCTCCTCGTGACGGTGATGATGATGATGATGATGATGATGAAATGTGTACAGTTCTGCATGTGTCATCACCGGCGTTGTGCGTCTGCGTGTTCGCTCGCTCTCCTGCGACGCAGCTGCAGATGAAATGGTTTGGATCCTCAGAGCTTCTCGCGTCAGTAATTACTTCTTAATGTCTGTCACGGCGTCGTGAGATTCGTGGCGAGTATTCCCTCCTCGTTGACTTGCAGGAAATCATTTCATTGTTTCGCAGCAGCAGCCAAACAAAACAATAAATCTGTTTCTGAAATAGTTGCGTGTGTTTAAACATGTAAAAGGTTTATTTTCCTTCCGGCTGCCGTCCAACAGTTTCACTGCTCTGCAAACACCAAGCTGACGGATGCCAGAGAGCATCATGGGAGCTGCTGGGGAGAGGATGTGCGACAGGTGTCCCCTTGTTGGCGTCTGTTGCTATGGCGACTGCACCGCTTCATGACACCACACACACACACACACACACACACACACACACACACACACACACACACACACGAGATTTAATGGAACAAGCTGCGTGCATAAAGAGCCGAGGCAGCATTCTCACTCATTCAAATATATTTAATATATTTAATAGATGTAAATGTTAAATGTTGCTCAAGATGTCCTGTGTGTGTGTGTGTGTGTGTGTGTGTGTGTGCACACATGTGCATACACTTGATGCATGTAAATGAAGCGCGTCCACACTTGTTGTGCGTCTTGTTTTTAGCATTGTCAGCGGTGAGGTAGCAGGTTAGCGGTGAGGTAGCAGGTTAGCAGTAGCAGGTTAGCAGTGAGGTAGCAGGTTAGCAGTAGCAGGTTAGCAGTGAGGTAGCAGGTTAGCAGTGAGGTAGCAGGTTAGCAGTAGCAGGTTAGCAGTAGCAGGTTAGCAGCGAGGCAACCGGTCATCTCCTTCCGTGCTCCTCCCCTCCCCCACACGTCTGCATCAGTCAGGGTTCAGGGAACAGAGACCCACAACAGAGCTGAGCTCCACACGCCTTACAAGGACAAGCAGAGACGAGGCCGCTCATTTCTACCTCTGAGAGAACGATGGGGCCTGTGTGAGAGAAATGATATATATATAGATATATCTTAATGGTGCTCGGCGGCAACAGCTTCCAGCTCTCGTACCTTTTGGCACCGGCGAGGCGACTAAATATGGCCGCACCTGAAATAACAACAGGGTTTTCTATTCGGGGGGTTCAGCTGAAACATTGAAGCGCGGCACCGACTTCAGAGACTTCATGAGACGTCAGAGACTTCATGGGAGTCATGGTTCCTCTCCGGGGCCGGCAGACATAACCAGCTTGTCCCGAGACGCTGCATTCAGGGTCGCTATGAACCGCTTCATGCTTTTTACTGCTGACCGCCGTCTGAGAGGCTTCTCCTGGTTGCATCACACGCATGAGCTTCAAGCGTCTGGGTAATTCTTGTGTGTGTGTGTGTGTGTGTGTGTGTGTGTGTGTGTGAGCCCCCCTTCGTGGGCTGCTGGGTTGGCTTAAGGCTTTTAATCTTAATTGTGGTGGGAAAAGTGTCAGGAGGAGACAAAGACAATGTTTGAAGAGTCAACAGGAGTTTGAGGATTACAGCGACTCACAACAGATGTAGTGTGTGTGTGTGTGTGTGTGTGTGTGTGTGTGTGTGTGAGATAATGAGATTAGCCCCTCCTCCCCCCTTCTTCTTCCTCTTCATCTATTCTCTTCCCTCCTGTCTGTTCATCTCTCGCTCCGCCGTAGCGTCTGTGATTTATTTCTCTCTCTAAACGTTTTGCTGAACACGGTTTCATCCTGTAAACTTCCAGCCGGCTCACGGAGAAGTGAGGAACTGATCCGTGCCGCTCTCCACCTCAGATAATCTTTTTTTTTAAAATCAGTCTCTTGGATCCTTGCAGAACAACTTGAGCGCTCGTGCAGGAAGGCCTCTCCTGCCCTCTGGTGGCCGTGTGGCGTCGGCGCATCCTGCTCTCAGTGCTGAGAAGCCAGCCTCCTCCGACTGTTCCCGCTGACCTCTGACCCCTCACAGCTTTAGCAGCAGACGTTAAAGAGCCGTTCTCAGACAGTCTGGCTTCTTCTGAGAGACTTCGAGCAGTTTTAGCTTCCGTCCAGAGGAGGGCGCCGTCCTGACGCCCCTCCGGCGTCAGACAGGACTCCTCGGTGCAGAAAGGCTCCTCTTCTTCCGTCTGCAGACCCTGAACCTCACAGACCGACAGCGGTCGGCCTCTGCAGTTCTTTTTTCTTCTTCTACAGATTGTACTCGTAAATACTGACGTCTAGTTCCTGGTAACGACTCGTTAACCGCCAGGAAACCAGCTGCTGCTCTCATCGATGTGCTTCAGGTGAACCTGAACATTGCGTGATGGACACACTAGTGAACATCAAGTGTGTGATAATCAGCATTTCTGTCCAGGAGAGAGAATGAAGAGAGATAATAGAGAGAGGGGGAGAGGGGGAGAGGGGGAGAGAGAGAGAGAGAGAGAGAGAGAGAGAGAGAGAGAGAGAGAGAGAGAGAGAGAGAGAGAGAGAGAGAGAGAGAGAGAGAGAGAGAGAGAGAGAGAGAGAGAGAGAGAGAGAGAGAGAGAGAGAGAGAGAGAGAGCAGGCGGCAAATCGGAGGAAATAAAAGTTTATTTTCGGAGCTCTTAAGATCGTCTACTCCACAAATAAACACACCCACACTGCCGCACAACCCTGGTGGGAAAGCAGCCTGAACATGCATGCACACACACACACACACACATCTCTGCTGACACCCAGAAATGTCCCAAACATGACAAGATGAAAAAAGACACACTTGTTGACATTGTAGTTGAAAAATAGACGCACAAATAAATGATCTCTCTCTCCCAGTCCGGTTCTCACCACAGTGACTCAGACAGCCCAGTTGTGGTCTGTGGGAACAGCCTGCACAGACAGGAAGTGGTGTGTGTGTGTGTGTGTGTGTGTGTGTGTGTGTGTGTGTGTGTGTGTGTGTGTGTGTGTGTGTGTGTGTGTGTGTGTGTGTGTGTGTGTGTGTGTGTGTGTGTGTGTGTGTGTGTCTATTTTCACAGTGTGTGTGTTGCAAACATCAGCTTATTGTGTCAGAGTGGGTGTTCTGTCTGCGTCTCGACATCCAGCACAACAGACACACAAAGCTCACCGAGCTCTGACATCACATAAGACCACACGAACACGTCCGTCATCAGGACACGCACACGCACACACGCACACACACACGCACGCGTCCGCATATTATCTGAATATTTCAGGCACATTTTTCCGGTCGTATCGACCGGCCTTAAACTACTCGGCGAGCTGCAGCTGCATCGGTTGCCACGGTAACCGTTTCCTTGGCAGGTCCGTCTCGATGTGATGTCGGAAAATATATACAGATATAAATAGATATAGATATAGATATAGATACATGATTTCTGCTCTCGCCCCACTATTAGTAGTATTTTTTTTCTCCTTGATGAATAAAATGTGAAACCTCCTGACGAGGCGTCCATCAGGTTCTCAGGTGTTCGTGGATCAGAGGACACAAAGTTCTTTGTGCTTTCCTGTGATCCATAACACACTCGATCCATAACAGAGCAGAGAGGCCATGTTGTTGCAAATCAGACACTGAAACGTTATCGAGAAAGCAAAAGATGTGACAACGATGCTCACCTGCAGTGAAGCTGCTCTCACCAGCAGGGGGCAGTGCGGCTCCAGGTAGGACGAGGACAGCCTGCTGCAGAGAGTGTGTGTGTGTGTCCTTTGGGAGTGTGTGCATGACATACAGTTACTGTGTGTGTGTGTGTGTGTGTGTGTGTGTGTGTGTGTGTGTGTGTGTGTGTGTGTGAGACACATACAGGAAGCGTTGAACACAGGTCTTTTCTTGCATTGCTCGTCATGTGATTTTACTGCAGTGTTTTTCTTTCATTGCTTTGTTTGAAAACAATAGGCATTATCGTGATCTTCTCTAACTGATGCTTTTAAACGTCCTGCAGGCGGGAAGGATGCCGGCAGGACGGTGAGTGTTAAGGAACGGGAAGGGGGCGGGGCATAAACAGGAAGTTGTGACGCGATCTGCGTCGTTTTGCGTCGTCGCTTCCGAAGTGTTCACATGAGTCAGTTTTGTGTCCTTTGCCCGGGAGGACGGCGCTCTGTCCCGTACGCAGATAGCAAATCCATCTGCTGCAGGTTCAGGGGCCTCCGGATGTGATGGAGGGCGCCGATATCCTGCCATTCATCCATTCATCCATCCATTCATCCCTCCATCCAGCCAGCCAGCCAGCCAGTCACCCATTATCAGACACCTGGCATGTGTGGATAAAGCTCTCAGCGCATGTTAAACCCATTAGCGCCAATCAACAAGTGCAACGGTGGTGCTGGCTGGTGTGTGTGTGTTTGTGTGTGTGTGTGTGTGTGTGTGTGTGTGTGTGTGTGTGTGTGTGTGTTTCTTTTTGAGCTCTCGGGAACAAAATAAGCACATTGTTGACTTCGCCGCTTTTTTTTCTGCCCGTTTTTTATCAGATTAAACTTCTGAATCCTGCAAGCAGAGGTTCGACCCGAGTGGCAAGACATCCTGTTGTGTGTTTGTGTGCGTGTGTGAGTGTAGAGTTTTAATGAGCCATTGTGTAGTGTTTAAAGGACGATGCCAGCGGTTTTTGCAACCATTGTTTCCATTCGTTTTCCTTTACAACAAAGTGAATGTGGACCAAAAAGCAGGAATGCATGTTCAGATCTGTCAAACCATGAAGTAAAAACAAACAAACATGCACTGGTTTGTTCCCATTAAGGTCTGCAGATGCTGGTGAGCCTTCAGGCTGCAGCAGGAGATGAAACGCTTGTGTACTTGGATAAAAAACAACAACTAAAAAGTGAAATATTTCCAAAAGGAAAATATTTCCAGATGTCTCCAGAATCTCCGGTTCGCAGCTCGGCCTCTTGAGCAAGAGCCTAAACTCCACACACACACACACACACGCTGATGAAGACGATGATGCAAGCGCAGGAACAGAGTCTCTCTAACGAGCTCGGTTGTCACAACAGTCGGACTCTCTGATGATGCAAACGCCGCTCGCACCCGCAGACGATCCGCCGAGTGGAGCGCGGTGGAGGCAGAGCTGCAAACAAAGCGCTCATCAAACACGCGGTCGTGACTCCTCGCGAGCTCACAGCCGTCTGCTAATCCCAGCATCCGGGGGGAGTAATGTGTATCTTTAATCACTCTGCTTTGTTTTGCATTTGCATAAAAACACGTGAAGCAAACGGGCGGTTTGGTGTTTGGGGCGTCCGACCCTCCCGAGCCCGTTGAGAAAAACAAAATAAATTCACTTAACAGCATCTGAATCTCTGTAAATGTTTTCTGTGGTGCCGATACGTCACCATGCTGCTGCTCTCGGCTGCTTCTAGTGCAACATACGTGGGATTCAGTGGGCTGGTTAGCTCACGGGCCGCCGCGGCTTTGCACTTTTATTGTTTTGGGATCGTTGAGAGCCGCCTCTTATCAAGCAAGATCCTGTTTTTATAAATGGAGAAAAAGTTTTGGGTTTTGTCTGCAGGTTAGATGCAAAAAGCAATAACTAGTTTGCAAACATGCAGCAGGGGAGCCGCCGGTCTAGGGGGCGCTAGAGAGCCATTTTCTTTAACACAACTATATCACATGTTTATGTGCAGCAGGCTTGACATGCGTGCAAAATTTGGGGAGTTTTCGAGTATGGCGAGCGCCCCGAATATGCGTCCAAAGATCTAAAAATAGAAATCAGAACGACAAGAATCCACAATGCAAACGCCGCCCCCTGCAGGCTGCGGGGGGAACGGTCTTTGTCGTGTTTATTTAATTACCTTTTTTGTGCTATTTTTCGTTTCACTGATTATATCGTGAGATTACATAATGAACATTTTGCAAAGGCACCACAATAATAATAATAATAATAATAATAATAATAATAATAATAATAATAATAATAACAACATTAAAGGGCGCAGCCAGAACTTCCTTCAGTTTCTTCTTTAATGCGACACTAGAAGAAATCCTCACTCGACCAGGAACTCTGCTCTCAGATCACCAGAAAGGTGTGTATTAATGTGTGTATATTAATAAGTGTGTGTGTGTGTGTGTAAGTGTGTGTGTATTAATGAGTGTCTATTTGGCTTTGAAGGGATTTAAAAACCTTTGTTTTGATCAGTATTGCGTAACGGGGAAAGGCAGTAACCCCCCTCCACCCCCCACCCCCACCCGCCAACGTGTTTCTGCTGCTTAGCTCGGCCTCGCTGCATGCTGCTGCAGCACAGAGTTAGCAGCAGAGATGCCACCGCGGCGTCCCGGGGGTTTGGTGTAAATGAGATTTGCTGGGGGGGATGATTGGGTCTGAGGCCGACCCGGAGACGAGCCCTTTATGAAATAACCTACTGCAATCTCTGCCAGAGCAGCAGGGGAGAGAGCACACACACGCGCACACACACACACACACACACACACACACACACACACACACACACACACACACACACAGGATCTTAAATAAGGAAGAAAAGGTGTGCTAGACCCGACTATCTTTGGCCAGTTCCCCAAGATTTTCGGCTCATCTTCAACCGATTGTTAAAGCTGCATTCTCTCTCCTGACCACCAGGGGGCGACTCCTCTGGTTGTATAGAAGTCTATGCTTCATGTGTTAAAGCTGCATTCTCTCTCCTGACCACCAGGGGGCGACTCCTCTGGTTGTATAGAAGTCTATGCTTCATGTGTTTAAAGCTGCATTCTCTCTCCTGACCACCAGGGGGCGACTCCTCTGGTTGTATAGAAGTCTACGCTTCATGCTGCATTCTCTAATAGACCTTCAGAGCTTCAGGGGTCTCTCTCTCTCTCTCTCTCTCTCTCTCTCTCTCTCTCTCTCTCTCTCTCTCTCTCTCTCTCTCTCTCTCTCTCAGCATGTAGCTGGAGGCCTCCGTGTTATTTCACGTCTTCGCGGTCGATCGTTTTGAACGTCGACGAGTCACGCGGCCGTTTTTTTTAAAAAGAAGAAAACGGCGTTTTGGTTTTAACTACTTTTCTCCGAAAGAGGCAAACAAAAATCACCTCGTTGTGCGAACTCTTTCTTTTCAAATGCGTTCACGTCTTCGTCAGCGACATCATTCCACTTTAACCCCCCTCCCCCCTCTGTAATAACGGTTATCCGTCAGTGTAAGTGCAGCGTTGACAGCGGAGCTTCGCCAAAAAAGCTCTCTGAGCGCCGTCCTCCCAAAAAAAACCAAAGCGTCCGGCCCTCAGACGAGTCGTACGACCGACTTGATTGATTCCTGTTTTTGTTGTTACTTGTTGACGAGCCAGATGAGCTCGGTGTTTCTTTTGTGACCTTTTCTATGCACACAACACTCCCCTTGCTCATCTTTTTCTCCAGCGCAGGGTTTGACCCACATGCCGAGTCTCACTTCCTTTTCTTTCTTTTTTTCACACGTGCTCATTTGTGTTTTATCCTCTTGAATATCTTTCTTTCCCACAACCTGCTTCCCTCTCTCTCGCTCTGTCCTCCTCTCTCTTTCCTCTCCTTGTCACCGTAATTGGCTCAGGAAGAGAATCATGCAGGCTTTTTATTTTATTTTTCCAGGCCTCTCTTTCTCTCTGCATGATGGAGATGAATTGCCCCGGAGAGGCGCAGCGGCACTTGTTGTCCGTTGGGTTGAATCAAGACGTTCCTCTTTGAGCCGCTGAGAAACCCCGTCTCTCTTCCTCTCTCCCTCCATCTCCTTCCCTTTTTTGGTTTCTCTCCGTCAGTCTATCCTCTCTCCGCCACCTCCCACGCATTTTTTTCTTCTTCTATATTTTGCTTTTGACAAAGTCCAACTGAGAACAGGGGGAAGTTCTCCAAGACCGATCCGGAGCCAATCTGTCTGAGAGACGGCCTTTTAAGGGGCGATGAAAATGCTGCAATTACTTCATAATGATTGTGACAGAGGGGGCTCTGGGAGTCTAAACTCGGCCGTGGGAACTTGTCCGGGTTTCGATTGGAGCGTCCCGAGCGAGGGGGACGGGCCCGGACCCGCTCGACCTTCGGAAAAAAACCCACGGCGATCCCGAGAGGACGGCGTGTTTCAAGTCAGACTGTGCGGTGTCGTGTTTTGTTTCAGGCCCAGACAGGATGCTGTCCGGCTCTGGGCCTTCGAGGCGATGACTTGCACAGACCAAGGACCTTTTTCTGGTTATGAACCTGCTGCTCACAACCTTTACACAACTCCTGCAGAGGAGGTGGGAGAGTTTATATTTCAAGTGATGCGTTTAGTCTTTGAGGATCCTCCAGAGTACAAGCAGCGTAACTACAAGTTCTCCGTACTGAAGCGTTTTTGAGGGGAAAAGGTCTGTAGGGGGGGAAATAAAGCTGGAGGTAATTTCTCACTATGTTGCACGGTTCAGTTTCAGCGTCTTCCCAAAGCAAAGTGGCCAATTTGACACTTGCAGCGAGCGTCATTTATCAACACGGGGCCTTCCTGTCCGGGTCATCCGGCGCCGCAGACATCCAGAACAAATCTTCTCCGGTGCGTTTGTAATTTATAGAACATTTTGCGGTGACGGGGGTGAACTCGCCTTCTCGTTCCAACGACGGGGATGAAGAGTAAAGGCTCGTGAAACTGCATCGGAAACCAAAGTTTAGAAATCCTCCTCTTCCTCCTCCTCCAGAAGTATCGTTGTCTGGTTTTCTGCTGTCCGTGCGAGAGTGAAAGTGCTCATTTCAACAGCGCGGTCCACTCTGCTATTCCCTCCGGCGCTCCCAGAAGTATCGATGCCTCTCAGGATGAGAGATGCCGCGCCGACAGCTCGGCCGTAATGTGCTTTTATTTCCCTAAATGAAAGAGGAGGGGCGGGGCCTCGGGAGGAAGGAAGATGGCGACTGTCTGGAGAGGCCGCGAGACGGACGTCCAGCTCTCTTTGGGAACGTTTCCATCCCGACAAAACTCAAAGGAAGCGCTCGTGTTGTGAAATCTAATAAAATCCAACTCACACATGCGACAAACGACGATTTAATCCTCATTTGAAACCAGAGAAGCTTTCACTGGTTTAATTAAAAAATCAACGCAGAAGCTCTGACGCTTTTTGTACCCAAAGTTCCACACACAGACGCACACAAGTTGCACACACACACACACACACACAGGTTAAGTTAACCCTAACTCTTCCTTCCTTCCTTCTTTCCTTCCCCCTTTCATACCTCCCTCCCTCCATGATGCTAACGGACTGTTAGCATCATTTAGAAACATGCAGTGTAGCTTTAACGGCTCTCACTGGACCTCAATCATTTATCACACTGTGTGTGTGTGTGTGTGTGTGTGTGTGTGTGTGTGTGTGTGTGTGTGTGTGTGTCTCAGGACTGGTGTTAATCCCAGCAGAGTTGATCCAGTGTAATGTTGCTAATCCCAATAAGTAATGAAACCCTGTGAGATGTAATTACCATCACATGGAGTCCTGAGAGCTGGAAGTTCTCATGAAGCGGCCGTCCTCTCTCTCCATCCTTCATCCCTCCATCCCTCCTCTCTCCATCCCTCCTCTCTCCATCCCTCCTCTCTCCATCCCTCATCCCTCCATCCCTCCTCTCTCCATCCCTCATCTCTCCTCTCTCCATCCCTCATCCCTTCTCTCTCATCTCTCCTCTCTCCATCCCTCATCCCTCCATCTCTCCTCTCTCCATCCCTCCTCTGTCCTCGGCCCGGCTGCAGGACGCCTCATGTGGGGGTTCAAATCCTTCAGCCAGACACATACCTTCCTTCCTCCCTTCCTTCCTCCCTCCCTTCCTTCCTTCCTTCCCTCCTGTCCGTTCCCTCTCTTGTCTCTTGGAGGTCAGATGGATGACTTGTTTGTTTGTTTGTTGTCCTGAAACAGAGACGCAGCATTAAAAACCAGACGTGTGGCCGGCGGTTCAATGCCGGGTCCCGTGTGGTTAACGTCAGGGCAGCTCGTGGGCGGTTTGGGGGAAATTGCACTTTTAGGAATCCAGCGCCGATTCCAGTCCTGATTGTGTTTATTTATTTTAGACTAATTAATGAACAGAGAGAACTGGTCCATTAGCTCTGACGTCAGAGACGCTGAGGAGGAAGAAACGCTGAGATGTTCGAGATAAAGTCATGTCGCCTGTGTTTCATGAACGCTGGAGGCAATAAAAGAACACACACACACACACACACACACACACACACACACACACACACACACACACACACACACACACACACACACACACACACACACACACACACACACACACACTGCTTCTAGTTTATCAGCCTCTGGTCAACAGTCCGGGGGAAGAAACAACAATGCTAATTTAATCTGCTGCTAATTAGCTAATATCTACCTCATTAAAAAAATAAGAAAGTTGTGTTTTATACGTACCTTTTAACCATTAAAGCTTATTTTTTTTAATCTATAACATGTCTAACATGAGCCTGAAGCAGCAACAACAACAACATGTTTGGACGTTTGTTTGAAATCATTTCCGCTGCTTGAGTTCATGAAGAGAACCAACGCTTCCTTCCAAAAGCTATTAAGCTCTATGTTCATATACAGGTTGTCCTACTTAATTAAACATGTAACTCTCACACACACACACACACACACACACACACACACACACACACACACACACACACACACACACACACACACACACAGCCTGCTAAGTGTTGATTAGTCTCATGGAAAACAGGTAATTGAAGCTAAATTTAGCCTCCGTGTGATTAGCCCTGATAGCATGTGATGTATGATGCTCATTAGTGGTGCTAGCTAACCGCCGTTCACACACACACACACCTACACACCTACACACACACACACACACACACACACACACACACACACACACACACACACGTGTGTTTCATTTAAAGGGATACTGGTCTGTTTCCCTTATCTCCAGGACTGTGATGTAGGAGTGATGATGTAATTAGGAGACGAGGAGTCTCTCCTTCAGCGTTGCAGTGAAGTTAACGAGGAGACGCGGTCGGTTTTATATCCGGCCGTCGCGCTCACAAAGAGACTCGTGTAGCCGCCATCGAGGGAACAACGGGACTGAAATCTCCTCTTGTTTCCATTTTATTTATTTTTTTTAACCTTTTTGATAATTTTAGCTCATGTATTGAAATGAAAACACAACCTTTGTCGTCTGGCTGTGACTTCAGTTGCATAAGAAGTTCATTGTATGAGAGTACAAGTGTAAGAGTGCATCCATCCATCTGTTATACAGAGAGCTGAGATTGTTCTGCAGTTTTTAATGTAACACATGGATATGCATCATAATGCAAAAGCCTTTAAAAGGAGAATTATTAGACAATGACGTCAAATGGAGACAAAGACCTCAGAGGGTTGAAGGTGATTGGATCGTTGTCCTCAACACAGTGAGCATGTGATCCTAAATCTGAGCGCTGACTTGGACACAAGTTGTTGTGAGTGTGTGTGTGTGTGTGTGACACACACACTAACGCCTCCCTACACTTGATCCGACTCCACCTCTTCTTCTCCTTCTCTTCATCGTCCGTGAGCGCCGCTGAGGCTCAAGGTCGGCGCTCGCTCTCCGCCGGTCTCAGTGGGAGTTTGGGGTTGCGCCGCGGCTAATCTTAGCCTCCCTCCCTCCCTCTCTCCCTCTCTCTCTCTCTCTCTCTCTCTCTCTCTCTCTCTCCTTCCCTCCCTCCCTCTCTCTCTCTCTCTCTCTCTCTCTCTCTCTCTCTCTCTCTCTCTCTCTCTCTCTCTCTCTCTCTCTCTCTCTCTCTCTCTCCCTCTCTCTCTCTCTCTCTCTCTCTCTCTCCTTCCCTCCCTCCCTCTCTCCCGCTGCTCTGATGAACTCCTTCCTCGGAAGAGTTGTTGCAAAACGGCCGTTTGTTTACAGTAACGAGTCAAATCCAATTTGAGAGTCTGAGAGTCGATCCTGCCGACTCGGACGCTGCTGAAAGTTCATGTCTTGTGCTCAGAGGCTCGACAGCGGCTGTGAAACCCCACGAGTGTCAGCTATGTGACGTTGAACACACTCTTTTGTCGTCTTCGCTGCGTATTCCCCCCATAAAGAAAACAAATCTGCTCTCACAAGCTCCGTTCCTTTGTTGTTTCCCTCGTTAACGTCCTCAAAAAGCATCCAAGAAGTCTCCAGTTTGTCTTTTTTTAAGAAAGTCGCCGACATGGCGACGTGAACTATGGCTCAGAGCGCCATCATCTGCACGTGGAGAAGAGACGACGCCCAACGGGAGCGTTTCACTAGAAGAGGGACTTTTATTCTGAAGGCTGAGACGCAGACAAACTGTGGAGGGAATCTGAGCCGCACGTGTCCATAATTATTATTATTATTACTCGCCGTGTGTGTGTGTGTGTGTGTGTGTGTGTGTGTGTGTGTGTGTGTGTGTGTGTGTGTGTGTGTGTGTGTGTGTGTGATGAACTCGTTCATGTCACCTCTCGGGTATCAAATCAAAGTGGACGTATGAACGAGGAGAAACACTTCTCCTCTCCCTCGGTGGCCTTGATGAATAGCTTTACCTCCTCTTCCTCCTCCTCCTCTTCCTCCTCTGTGTGTTTGTAACTCTACCTCTCCTCACTGCTCTGAAAACCCTCAACCTTCTTTTTCTTTTTTTAATTCCCCAGACTTTGACACGCTCGACGCCGCCGTCGGGCCGCCACGTTCCCGTAAACGCACACCAGGAAAAAGATAAATGTCATAAACGTGAATAACGAGCGTTCGCAGAAACGGAGAAATCCGCTTTTTCAAAACCGTAAAAAATGCCGGACGTCGTCTAAAGTTACCGTCCGTCTCTAACGGTTTATTAACGGCTTTCTGCTTCTCCGCCATGTTGGAGCTAAACTCCTCACACACACTCGACCTGGAGGCCGTTGGTCGCAGCTCGTCTGCACTCTGTGGCTTTTATTGAGGCTTTCGTCCGGCTGACTTTTGAGGGTTTTTTTTCATGTCCGACTTCACTCTCTTCAAAGTTCCCGCAGCGTGTAACCCAGGAGAACCTTCTGGGCTGCACTTCTTTCACTTTCCTTTTTTTCCCTTTCCTGTTTTTTTGGTCGGAACAGCAGCGTCGGCGACGACATGTTTTGGGTTTCACAGCTGTGTCGGCTGAAAGTCAAGCGTTGCTTCCCGGCTTTTCGCTGACTGCTTCTCTTCTCTCTGGCACGCAGCGCCGCCGCGGTCTGGAGGATCTGGGTTTCTGGTATCAGGGGATCAGCTTTCTTTTGCAAAGTATATAACGCTCACATGGGAGGTCTTCTTCTTCTTCTTCTTCTTCTTCTTCTTCTTCTTTTTCCTCTTCTTCTTCTTCCTCGGTGGTTCTGCAGAGACGAGGTCAAGGAGGTCACGAAGCTCTGACCTTCTGTGTTGTTGTGTTGTCGCTACAACAACACAACAACACTGCGTCGTCTGGACCGGACCAACAAACACACACACAAGTAATAATAGTTATTGTTGGCAGATGAATTCAAAAAGTTCTTCTCTTCTTTTTGTAACCGACCGTCAACAAATGCTTTTTAAATCAACGTCCACAGCTTTAGACGAATAATCAGCAACTATTTGGATATTTTAAAACTATTTTTCTTCTTTTTTCACGTTTACGAAATCACTTTAATGTCCTGTAAAGTTTGTGTGAAATCGTAATGACTTAACGCACACACACAGACACACACTCACACACACACCCGGAGGGATTCGTTCCCCTGTGAGGACCTCTCGGTCCGGCTGCCAGCGTTTTCTTCCAGCCGGAGTTCAGATGATGATTTATGAGCAGCGAGTGAAGAGGACTGACTCACACTTTCCGCTGTAATTTACTTTTTTTTTCGATTATTGTTCCATTTTTTTTTTTTGGTAAGGGGGAGGAGCTTATCTTGTCGAGGGTTCGATGTCCAAATAAAACCAACAAAAAAAAAACCCCTCATCCGACTGGAGCCGTTTGACACGTTTCACGTCTCTGTGAGCGCGACCTGATGTCCTCGGGCTGGACCGAGCCTGCTGATTGGACGCCAGCTTTTTCTGAGTGTGTGTGTGTGTGTGTGATGCCGCCATGGCAGGTGGGGTCAGAGGTCGTGCTTGTCAACAAACCGTAGCAATTACATATTGATCTGCGTTTAATTTGTCCAATACCGTGCGGGGAAATGATTCAAGTGATTTGTTTTGATTCCCTTTGACAGGAGACTCGGCGCCGTCAGTGGACACGTACATGAAATACCGTCGTTATTATATTTTATGTGATATATTCACTCCAGAGGTTTTGTGATCGTGAAAACAGATGGAGGGAAGCGCAGAGTTAGTGACGTTGGAGACTTCGTTTGGGCCGTTTCGCACGGCCGCCCTCGTGAGGACGCGATGATCGTCTCCACATCGCTTCTCAAGGACGTCGAGAACGCCGCGATGCGCACTGCAGCCGCCTGATGACAGAGTACCAAGAACCACATGGGGGGGGGGGGACACACGAGGAAGAGGAGGAAAAGAGAGAGACCTTCTTCTTCTTCTTCCACGGCGTCCTCGGGGGGGAAACGGGTCGTTTTTGCTGACTCGGCTGTTCTGGACGAGCTGGGCCTTTAATGAGGGAGGAGTGCGGGTCTCTGACAGTTACACAAACGCACAACTGGGGCCTCCTCATCTCCATTCCCCACCCCCCCCCCCCCACCCCCCCGCCCTCCATGTCCCATGAGCCTCTCTGATAACTCTTGCACACACTCCTGCTCTTCATCCATCTGTTTCATTTCCCCCGTTTTTTTTTTTTTCTCGTCAACTCTCTGCTCTTCGTCCACACTCTCTCCCCACAAACACACACACACACACACACACATTCCACAAGCCCCCCCCCCCATACCTCCCTCCCTGCCCTTTGACCTTTATTACCCCCCATTACCGCGTGTACACACATTAGCCTCGGGCTGACACAAGCTCTAATTTGAAGTAAATGTCTGCACATTTGTGTAAAGGGCCTAATGGGAAAAATGAGTCTTGCTGTGTGTGTGTGTGTGTGTGTGTGTGTGTGTGTGTGTGTGTTCCCCACCAGGGAGCCTGTCCAGCTTGCTATAAAACTCCACAGCTCTCAGGCTGAATTTGGCTGAAATGAAGGTTTAATGTGCTGGAAAACTACTAGTTGGAGTTGAACTGTGTGTGTGTGTGTGTGTGTGTGTGTGTGTGTGCTTGTGCGTCGCTAATGGTGATCGTGTGGGCTAATGCTCCTCTTGCATCGCGGCCATGTTTGCATGTGTGTGTGCGTTGGAGTGTGTGTGTGTCTTTCAGTGTGTACCTGTGTTAAGTTGCGTGTCTTATTGGGATATTTTATCTTTAAGCGTGTGGATTATTTTTGTGACGGTGTTGTCTGGACTTTGAAGGTGTACAACTGTTCCAGTCAGGAGGTGAAGGACATAACACACACACATCCAGGGCTTCAGCACAAGTGTGCGTTGTTAGTGATCACAAAACAAAAGCACACAACTTCAGCTTTACAGGATCTCAAATGTGACGAGTGTGCAAATCCTGTCTCTCTCCTCATGACTCCAGGCGACGTGTTCGTCGTGCAATGATTTTTATTTATGTCAAATGCAAAGAAAAAAGCTTTTTGTCTGCATGAGATCTAAAGCGTGTCGTTGTTTCACCGTCAGCTCGACAGTGACGAGTCGACACCTTTAACACAACAAATGCAGACATTAAAAGATAGAAGGGGACAGTGACCTGCAACACGAAGCCAACGGGCATCCAAGAAATAGAATATCTTTAAAAATATATATATGGTGTGTGTGTGTGTGTGTGTATATTTTATGAATTTCTCTGCAACCCTGCACATGATTCAGCATCTCGGAAAATTGGTTTAAAGTAATGAAATTTTTTTTTAAATGATGGAAAATGGGTTAAAAGTCATGGAAAATTGGTTTAATCTGATAGAAAATTGGTTTAAAGTCATAGAAAAATGGTTGAAATGATAGAAAATTGGTTTAAAGTGATAAAAGATTGGTTTAAAGTCATGAAGAATTGGTTAAAATGATAGACAATTGGTTTAAAATTATGGAAAATTGGTTTAAAGTCATGGAAAATTGGTTAAAATGACAGAAAATTGGTTAAAATGATAGAAAATTGGTTTAAAGTTATGGGAATTTGGTGAAAAGTAATGGAAATCCATTGGTGAAAATGTGTATGCACCCTGTTTTTAGTGGAGGAGGCCTGACGATGCGTCTTTTTAATTGATCTAACGTCTCCCCCCTCCCTCCCTCTTTCCCTCCACCCTCCCTCCCCCCTCCAGTTGATCGCGGTGTACGACGAGCAGGAGCCGCACCACGGCGGCGACGGCACCAGCGCCAGCTCCACCGGGACGCAGAGCCCCGACCTGTTCGCCGCCGACCTCAGCGCCGGCAGCGGCGCCTCGGCCTTCCACCCGTACCAGGTCGCCAGCGAGATCGAGGTCACGCCCTCCGCCCTGCGCACCAGTGAGTCCCACCGCCGGGGGGAGGAGGGCGGAGGAAACGCCACCGATGCATCTTCTCACCGGCTGATTTACAATCGACTCGGCTCCTCTTAAATTACAAACCCTGTCGCCTTCATTAGCGTCAAATCTCAGGAAGCTGCAAACCCAACAGATTACCTTATCGCGGCGCCGCGGTGCTCAGCCCGTCCATAAATTCTGTTAATTGGACAGGACGGACGCTTTTTTTGTGTGTGTTTTTTCCCTCTCCTCGCGGGCTCAGATAGCCGTTTGATCCTCGGCCAAAGTGGCTAATTGGTTCTCCTCGCCGCCTCCTAAATCAAAGGCGACGGCGAGCCCGTCCGCCGCCGCTCCGCCGGCCAAGTCGCCGCTCCTCCTGTGATCACCGCCGGTGGGGACGGAGACTGTCGCTTGTAGGTGATTCGTCAACTTGGATCAAGCAAAAAAACAGAAGAAAGACGAGAAAAAGATCACATGCAGGAAGGAAAGGAGCTCAGACTTCCTCTCTCACTTCCAGCTCCAGTATGAAAACTAAAGGATAAAACTATCAATGCATCTTTTGATTGTGTGTAAGAGCGTTAAAGCTGAGCAACGTGTCGACCTCCGAGATAGAGAAGTGTGAGAATGAAAAGACAATAGTGTATATAATTATTATTTTGTCCATTCTATCACTTACAAGCGTCTGGTTTCTTCACTTAAGTTTGTTCTTTAAAGCCTTAAGTGTCACTCTCAGAGCTTAAAATAATAATAAAAATAGGAATACACACATTCAGACACACACACAGACAGACCCATGAACATTTAAGAACCAACTATTTTTTAATAAGCATCGTTTTATTAGCACTAAAACTAGCGCGCCTGTGAGAGTGTGAGTATAACTAATCCACTAATGACCTTTGAACTGGCATTGATTGACACGGCTGCCACCAAAATCACTACACACACACACACACACACACACACACACACACAGTGCGAGGTCACTCCACTCCTAATTGGATTCCTGAGATGCCGGATGTGAATATGCAAAAGGAAAATGGAAATCTTTGGGCATAATCACACCTGCCAGTTACGTCCAATTCAAGCGTCTCGTAATAAGTTCTCACCCCGTTTAATTGACAGCACTGAATCTCATCAGCTGGATTTTATTGGGTTTTTTAAAAGAGTATGTCTGACATGAAGGAGAAGGAATTTAATTATATATATATATATATATATATATATATATATATATATATATATATTTATACCAGCGTCTAATGAGAATAGCTTTCAATCACTCATTTATGACGACATGAGAGGCGCTTGATGTTTAGTGTGTGTGCTAGTTTTCTTGTTTCAACCATCAAATATCAAAAAAGAAGAGTTAGACAGAGAGTTGTTTGCAAATAGATCCATTCCTCTGGAGATGTCAATTTTGAAAAGAACATAATTTGGACATTTATCTAAAAAATAAATGGCAATGTCATGGAAATTTGGTTTAAAGTCGTGGAAATTTGGTTTAAAGTCGTGGAAATTTGGTTAATTGTTGTGGAAATTTGGTTAAATGTTGTGGAAATTTGGTTAAAAGTTGTGGAAATTGGATTAAAAGTCGTGGAAATTGGATTAAAAGTCATGGAACTTTGGTTTAAAGTCGTGGAAATTTGGTCTAAAGTCATGGTAATGTGGTCTAAAGTCATGGTAATGTGGACTAAAGCCATGGTAATGTGGTCTAAAGTCATGGTAATGTGGTCTAAAGTCATGGTAATGTGGTCTAAAGTCATGGTAATGTGGTCTAAAGTCATGGTAATGTGGACTAAAGCCATGGTAATGTGGACTAAAGCCATGGTAATGTGGTCTAAAGTCATGGTAATGTGGTCTAAAGCCATGGTAATGTGGTCTAAAGTCATGGTAATGTGGTCTAAAGCCATGGTAATGTGGTCTAAAGTCATGGTAATGTGGTCTAAAGCCATGGTAATGTGGTCTAAAGCCATGGTAATGTGGTCTAAAGCCATGGCAGTGTGGTCTAAAGCCATGGTAATGTGGTCTTAAGCCATGGCAATGTGGTCTAAAGCCATGGTAATGTGGTCTAAAGCCATGGCAGTGTGGTCTAAAGCCATGGCAGTGTGGTCTAAAGCCATGGTAATGTGGTCTAAAGCCATGGTAATGTGGTCTTAAGCCATGGCAATGTGGTCTAAAGCCATGGTAATGTGGTCTAAAGCCATGGTAATGTGGTCTAAAGCCATGGTAATGTGGTCTAAAGCCATGGTAATGTGGTCTGAAGCCATGGTAGTGTGGTCTAAAGCCATGGTAGTGTGGTCTAAAGCCATGGTAGTGTGGTCTAAAGCCATGGTAATGTGGTCTAAAGCCATGGTAATGTGGTCTAAAGCCATGGCAGTGTGGTCTAAAGCCATGGTAATGTGGCCTTAAGCCATGGCAATGTGGTCTAAAGCCATGGTAATGTGGTCTAAAGCCATGGTAATGTGGTCTAAAGCCATGGTAATGTGGTCTAAAGCCATGGCAGTGTGGTCTAAAGCCATGGTAATGTGGTCTTAAGCCATGGCAATGTGGTCTAAAGCCATGGTAATGTGGTCTAAAGCCATGGTAATGTGGTCTAAAGCCATGGTAATGTGGTCTAAAGCCATGGTAATGTGGTCTAAAGCCATGGCAGTGTGGTCTAAAGCCATGGTAATGTGGTCTAAAGCCATGGCAGTGTGGTCTAAAGCCATGGCAGTGTGGTCTAAAGCCATGGTAATGTGGTCTAAAGCCATGGTAATGTGGTCTAAAGCCATGGCAGTGTGGTCTAAAGCCATGGTAATGTGGTCTAAAGCCATGGTAATGTGGTCTAAAGCCATGGCAATCCATTGGTCAACATGTGTATGAACCCTGTTTTAACCCTCCGGCCTCCTCCCCTCAGACATGCCCCTCCACGTCCGGCGCAGCAGCGACCCCGCCCTGCTGACCGTCAACGGGCCATTCGGCGACCCGCGGGTCCAAACGGTGGAGCCCCCGTCCAGGAAGAACCCGACCCGCTGGTCCACCACCGCGGGCTTCCTGAAAACCCGCCACGCCTCCGGCACCGACAGCCTGGAGAGGAAGGTAGGGCCCTTTGTGACCTCTGACCCCTCAACATGGAATGACATGGAGTGAACCGTTTCCCCGTTCCCTCGCAGAGTAAAGCCATGGACACGTACCGCAGTCTGCCGCGGGACGCCGGCACCTGGGCCAATCAGAGTGAGTTCCAGAGAGAGACGGCGCGCTCGTCGCTCAGCGCCAATCACCCCATGGTGGACCGCTGGCTGGAGAGACAGGACCAGGTAGGACCGGTTCAGAGGCCTTCAGGTGGATGCGAACCAATGTTGTCTCAGACCTCTTTTTCTCCTGTGTTTGAGTCGTCGTAGGAACCACAAATTAATTCCAATACGCGTATTTATTGTATGTTTTCGTTCAGCAAAGTCTTGGGGAAAAATGTGTATCTGCAAAAAAATCACTTTTAAAAGATATTTTGATCATAACTATGAACATCCAGCATGATATGAGCCAGATTCCCCAGATTCTCCTCCTGGAGCGTCAATAAGACACCTTTTTGGAAAGATTAGGACCTAAAGAATCAGAATCTGCAACAAAAACCACAATAGAACAAAGTATTGGTCTGTTAGGAAGGAGTTTCAGTCAAAAAATCTGTATTGTTCGGTTTAAAAAATGGAAAAATTACGTATTTTATGCCAAAAGCTTGTCTGAATGGGGCATGCTGGGACTTAAAATGGCCGCGGGAGGATTCTTAACTAAAAGGTTAAGGAGGAAGACGATGAGACAAGTCTGATCTCTCCAAAACGACCCGGCACGCAGAGATTTACGCCATCCTTCAAGCCCCTTAATCTCGGTGAAAGCCCGTTCTGAGTGGCCAAAGATCCAGTCCAGAGCCCCCGACCCGGTTCTATCACGCTTTTAAAAAAATGAGGAATTTCCACTGTAAATCCAGGATGACACATTAAGGTCGCGGCGAGGAGGAATAATGTTGATGCAGTGAAGCAACGTGCGCCTCGTACGGTACATGTGGTCCCGTTTAACTGGAGATGTAGAACCTCCTCCGGACCCGCCGGGGTCATGCACGCCAAAGCTTTGCTGGAATGCGATCATGAAGTAAGATAACGTACCATGACCCACTTGCCTTTGCAAAAGGTTGCAACAAAAAACAACATGTTTTCACTTCTGCAGTTACAGTGATTGGTTAAATCAACATGTGCACGCACGCTCCGCAGGCCGACCGCTATCTTATCTCTTTATGGGCTGTTGGTTTTGGCCAACATGTGTGCTGTTGTAAGACATCTGCATCACTCACTGGGATTACACAAGAGATGGGAAGCTCGCACATGCACACATGCAAGCTGCAACGGGTACGAGCCAAAGCCCAGAGAGAACGCTGCATAGACTTCTATACAACCAAAGGAGTCGCACGCCGGTGGTCAGGAGAGAGAATGCAGCTTTAACATATGAAACATGGACTTCTATACAAGCAGAGGAGTCGCCCCCTGGTGGTCAGGAGAGAGAATGCAGCTTCAACACATGAAGCATAGACTTCTATACAACCAGAGGAGTCGCCCCCTTGTGGTCAGGAGAGAGAATGCAGCTTCAACACATGAAGCATAGACTTCTATACAACCAGAGGAGTCGCCCCCTGGTGGTCAGGAGACAGAATGCAGCTTTAACACATGAAGCACAGACTTCTATACAACCAGAGGAGTCGCCCCCTGCTGGTCAGAAGAGAGAATGCAGCTTTAACACATGAAGCATAGACTTCTATACAACCAGGAGTCGCCCCCTGGTGGTCAGGAGAGAGAATGCAGCTTCAACACATGAAGCATAGACTTCTATACAACCAGAGGAGTCGCCCCCTGGTGGTCAGGAGAGAGAATGCAGCTTTAACACATGAAGCATAGACTTCTATACGTTGTCCCGCTGCCAGTTGCAGTTTTTGTTGCCGGGACACATTTCTGTCATGTTTGTAATGAACATTTGACAGAACCGTTTCATTTGGCGTGTAAACGGTTTTCAGATCTGCTCTCGTTGTGTTGTTTTCTCCTGTCGGTGGTTGCGGTGCGACGCCGCAGCGTTCTACTGATGTCGTCTGGCTCAGAGTGCAGATGCAGACTGACAAGCCAGCTGGCTTCACCTCCAGCGCCGGGAGTAAAACACAGGATGTAATGTTCTGCCTCCGGGGGGAGTCTCTCTCTCTCTCTCTCTCTCTCTCTCTCTCGCTCTCTCTCTCTCTCTCTCTCTCTCTCTCTCTCTCTCGGTGACATTGTGGAGTAGCGTGCGATCACGAGAGGCCGCCAATGGCGCCATTGGTGCTTGTTGCCGCCAATGGCGTCAACGTCGTCCGTCACCTTCGAGCGGTTAGGATTCCCCCCAAGTTCTTCTTCTTCTTCTTCTTCTTCTTCTTCTTCTTCTTCTTCTCCTCTTCCTTAAAACAAGCGGACCCGGTGATTAACGAGATCCAGACGTCCGATGTCTCTTTCTTCTTGTGAAAGAAGTTGCATGAAACTGGAGATATGAGGCCTTTTGACCAGTGACCAAATAGTGATATTATAAGTACACAACAACAACAACAACAACAACACAAATAAAAGGGTCGAGTTCATTTCCTTTTTCGCCAAAAAGTAAAAAAAATACGCTTTTTTTTTAGCACAACTTGTACTTCATCGGCAGATTTTCACGATGCCCAGTAGAGCGAGGTCGCCCTTCACTCACAGGGTGTCGGCGGTTCGATCCCCGTGTGGCGTTTCAATCCTGCAGATTTACAGGATACGATCCACGCTTGTGTTTTTCCAAAAAGATTCGTCCTGCAACGAGTTCCCTCCGTCTCTCCGGGGGAATCTGCACCGCTTCCCCTCATCCGTCTCACAACAGGTCTGAGTCTGACGGGACGGAGAGGGTTAAGTGGTGGAGGTCACTGCAGGAGGGTGTAGTCTGGTATTAATGACCTGCTGAAGACCATCTGCCCTCACACACACACACACACACACACACACACACACACTCTGCTGCTCTGTCACTGGTTTGTGTTGCAGCGGTTTAAGCGCCACTCATCCCACTTTTCCAGGAAGGATGCTGCAGCTGTGCGTTGGTTCCAGACGTGATAATCGAATGAACAGATGAGATACCCCGAATGGAGAAGTCTGGTCCCGTCCACGTGGGCTGCACAGCGCTAGTTTAAGCTATTTTATGTTATTTTACACTATTTTACGATATTTTATGTTATTTTACACTATTTTATGACAGAAAGTCGTCTCTCGCCCTTAAAAAAACTGATTTTTAGAGACCACGCTAAGGCTTCTAGGGGCTCTGAAGTGTCAATCAAGGGGAGGAGGAGGAGGAGGAGGAGGAGGAGGAGGAGGAGGAGGAGGAGGAGGAGGAGGAGGAGGAGGAGGAGGGAGAAAAAGGAGGAGGAACCGGCTTCTCATGTATATTTGGTATGAACTGCGATCGGTCTGCGCTGCGTCCTGCAGCCTCTGAACTCATCGCTCTCCTCTTGGGTACCAGGTAGAGGGGTCGCCATGGCAACAGCGAGCTGTCAGTCGAGTGTGTATCAATGAGGGTGGAG
This sequence comes from Clinocottus analis, assembly GCF_023055335.1. NCBI lineage: Eukaryota > Metazoa > Chordata > Actinopteri > Perciformes > Cottidae > Clinocottus > Clinocottus analis. The sequence goes on along the minus strand of NW_027175832.1, from coordinate 19,742,603 downwards.
GTGTGTGTGTGCGTGCGTGTGCGTGTGTGTGTGTGTGTGTGTGTGTGTGTATTCATGAGTCACAAGGTTGTTTTTTTTCATGCGTCCATGTGTGTTGATGTGTTTGTGGTACCACAAGTGTGTGTTTACGCATTGTGTGTGTGTGTGTGTGTGTGTGTGTGTGTGTGTGTGTGTGTGTGTGTGTGTGTGTGTGTGTGTGTGTGTGTGTGTGTGTGTGTGTGTGTGTGTGTGTGTGTGTGTGTGTGTGTGTCAGGAGTCCAGGCAGCCGTAGACCTGGTTGCAAATCAACCAATTAAGACGAAAAGCCACGAGCTGTGAGAGTGGACCGCTGAACCACAGACACACACACACACACACACACACACACACACACACACACACACACACACACCGCTTTGTACTCCACCTGGGTCAGTCTTCCACCTCAACAGTCCCGGAGGACTCTGTCCTTTGAGGACGGAGCTTCAACTTTAACAAACATCAGAGAGTCCTCACAGGGATAGAAGTTGTGTGTGTGTGTGTGTGTGTGTATGTGTGTGTGTGTGCATTTGTTGTGTTTAATGTGTTTCTAATCAATACATCTCGATCATTCTACTCCTCGTCGGCTGTGTCCATAGAATTTAATGATTAAAACAAAAAATACCACAGTAGATGATTGTTGCGATGATAACGACCACACTGTTCAACACCTTGAGGCAACAACAACAACAACACAATCAAACAACGCTTCAATTCCTCTCACAGCTGCTTGACAACATCTTCAGGTCTGTCTTCATGCAGCGGATTGAGAACTGAACCTCTTCACACACGTTTGAAGCTAAAACACTGAAACGGTTCAAAGTGACGACACAGCTGCGTTGAAGACACACAAAGTCCCTCACATCAGCTGCTCTCTGCTGCGCTGCTTTAAGTGACTTTCTGTTTGTTTTTCGGAGGATTCAAGCAGCGTAACCTTTTAAAAAGTGGAAGACTTTAATGACTCATAACTGACTTTAATGGGAATAATTATCCTGTTTTTTTACACATTTTTCACTCTAACTGAGCAAATAATGATGATAACCTACTGGAGGTTTTGTTCTGTCTCTCAGCACAGTACACACTGGTAGCATCCTGTGTGTGTGTGTGTGTGTGTGTGTGTGTGTGCGCGTCTATCTCTGTGTGTGTGTGTGTGTGTGTGTGTGTGTGTGTGTCGGCGCTGTGTGTCCTCGGTCATTAGGCTGCTGAGGGAGGGTTGAGTTATCTTTCATGGTGGGACGAAGGCTTCACACAACTCACTGGGGATGTTGTTACACAGAGCGGGCTGAAGGCAGGCCAGCAGACACACACACACACACACACACACACACACACACACACACCTCCATACCTGTGCAGGAATGTCAGCGCTGACGTGTGCACTGTGAGCGCACTCGCACACTGAAGCTAGTTGTATAAAACATATACAAAGACGACAAACTTTAATGCACCTTTAAGCACACACACACACACACACACACACACACACACGTATTATGCATACGCTGCATTTTAAAGCATACTTAACGCGAACAAGCTTGTGTTTGCACGTTAAGAGCACAGTTACACCATAAGCACACACACACACACACACACACACACACCCCTCTAGAATCCCTATATAGGTGTTGTGTACCTGCACATACAGGGGAAAACTATCAATTTACACTATTTTTTTTTCTTCACATTTACTAACTTGAACATGCAGGTTTTTGGTGCACATTAACACACACACACACACACACACACACACACACACACACACACACACACACACACACACACTGCACGCTGAGTCCGAGGTGATTTATGAGCGCACGGCTCAGGTGTGCATGATTTATCCCGCTAAAGCTGCACGAGCACCTGAGGGACTCAACTTTCCCCCCGCTACACACACACACACACACACTGCACGAAGGCTTGTTAGTGTGTGTGTGTGTGTGTGTGTGTGTGTGTGTGAGAGAAAAAGAGCGATGAAAGTGCAGCAGCAGGATCGTGTAGCTCCTGAGCTGAATAACCAGTAGGTGCTGCTGTGGAGCTGAGATCCAAGACAAGTGTGTGTGTGTGTGTGTGTGTGTGTGTGTGTGTGTGTGTGTGTGTGTGTGTGTGTCTCCTCTGTTAGTGAGGTGTGTGTGTGTGTGTCTCCTCTGTTAGTGAGGTGTGTGTGTGTGTCTCCTCTGTTAGTGAGGTGTGACTGGGTGTGCAGATAAAGACAGTGTCTTGATACGGGCACTCATTATTATTATTATTATTATTAGTATTATTATTGAGACATTTCATACATGGCCATATGAACATATTTAACCAGATGTTCAAAGTAAAGCTGTTTAGAAACACAAAATCTATTAAAAACTTTCTCCGTTAGCAAAGAAAACATTTGTTTTTTGTCATTTTCGCTGTATGGGATCTGGAAAAGCCTTCACAGTTTATTTTAGGAGTTAGCGTCGTTAGCCGTTAGCCACCGCCCCGCGGAGGCCACATGTTAGTCCTTGAAGTCCTCACCGATGACCTCTAACTCTCTCGCCGTCCAGACATCGTGAGACGAGCCGACGTGAAGGAACCGCCCGACCGAAGAAAAGAAACCTCCATCTCGCTAACGGAGCTGGACGACCGGAGGTTCTTGTGTCCGGTCCACAACCTCTGCTACTTGTTTTACAGCGTAACTAGCGACGCCTCCGACCTCTGACCTCTGACCTGTGACCTCTGCTCATCCAGCCGGTCCAAAGCGGTCGAAGGAGAAGCCTCAAACGCTTGAAGAAGTTTAGAGTAAACTTAGCAATCGGCCTCGTTTTTTTTTAGATCTGATAAGCCTCCATCTATAAATCTGTCTCTCTCTCGCCCTCTCTCTCCATCTCTCTCTCTCTCTCCCTCCCTGCTGTTCATCCTTTGATCTTTTGGTTTTAATATGACGGGCAGCAGTAGGAGCCCAGATCCCCTCCAGCTGGGAGGGACAAGGTGAGGAGAGCAGGAAGGGAAGATGAAAGACGGCTCGCCCTCCTCTAGAGGCCCCCCCCCCCTCCCTCGAGGGAACCAAACACACCCCAAGGGGCCGTCACACACACACACACATCATCTTCTGTTCATCACCTGCCACCAGGATCTAATTACACCTAAAAATAGAACCTGATCAGGTTGAACAGATGGCAGCGCCTCCTTCAGACTGGAGCCGCCTCCCAAAGGCACAGGAAGAGGTTTCCACCTCCGATCCAAGGAGATTACCATCTTCTTTTTCCTTCTTCTCGTAGAGCCGCCGGTTTCCGTCGCTATCGCGAACAAGAGACGGCGGCGAGCGGCGAGAGGAGATGAGAGAGAGGAGTTTATCACAAGTCCACGAGGCGATCAAAGGAGAGACAAGAGGGAGGGGGCGAGCGGGGAGCAGGTGTCTTATCATGGTGTCAGAGGGATGGAGATGATTATTGAGGGAGTGCAAATAGACGCCTGGATCAGCAGGATCGAGGTTTGATGATGTTTACAACACCTGAACCCTCAGACGTCGACCTCTTGGGAAACCGTGCGACCACAAACTAGAGGCAGAGGTCACTCAGAGGACGCATGGCTTCGCTGTCGGTACTTTAGCATCAGCAGAAACACTCTGCTCACCGAATGCCTTCAGGAATCTCCAAATGTCCGAAGATTTTGCTCCCAAATCACATCGCTGCTCCTCCAGATCTTGAGGTGGTGTTTCAGAGTCTTTTTTTAAACTTATTTAAATCATTTGAATGCGTAATGAATGGTATACCCGCCCCCCCCCCCCCCCCCCCCCCAAAGACTCCAACAACTTATTACATTATTCATGAGGAGTTAATGTTTATTACAGATTCATGACGGGAGCAATTTCACACACACACACACACACACACACACACTAGTAATCTGCATCTCAAATTAATCTCCAGGTTTGTGATTATAATGGGAAATAAATGACTGCAGGTAACGATGCAGTTCATACGCTCGGTCTGAGTACACCTGAAGCTCCTGAGTCGCTGCTGTGCTGCACAGCACTGCAGCAGTGTGTGTGTGTGTGTGGGGGGGGGGGAGGGGAGGGGGGGGTCCGAGAGGAAGAGGATACGGAGCGATGCTGAGGTTGTGCGGTCTCTTCCTCCTCACATGTTTCTGTACTCTTCTCTTCTCAGCAGCGGCCATTACTGTTGGAGTCAGCCAGAATAATGGCCTTCAGTCTGACAACTCTACGTGTGTGTGTGTGTGTGTGTGTGTGTCTGTGTGTGTGCGATGCTTGTCACCATTATCCACAGCTCCCTCAGAGGGGTGGTTGGCTCTGTTATTTTGCTCCATAACAGCGGCTCCATCTCCAGTCCGATCTCGGGTAAACGCCGCGTCGGGTAACAAGCTGCGTGATTGGCTGCAGCTCGCTCCGGTCCCCACGGACACCGAGAGCACCGCACACTCACTACACACTCACTACACACTCCCTACACACTCTCCTACACACTCTCTACACATCACATGAAGCCACACTGGAATGGAGAAAGTCTTCCAGGACATTTTGTGTCGTGGTTTGTTAGAAAATGCGGTTTGTGTTGGCAGCATTTAGAGTCTCGTATTCATGTTTTACTCTCGACCGCCGTTAGCGCCATTAGCGTGGTTAGCGTTGATCCCTGCTCTGTGATTGGTCGATCCCGCGTGCCCCCGCCTCTCCTCCGTCTCCAGGTGTCTGTGAGGTGAAACATTTCTGCTTGGCTTCGCTTGGAAGTGTGTCACGTGTGGTGGATGTTTTACGACTCTTCAGAGCGATCTAACAACATCCTGCAGCTCCTTCGCTTGATGGAGGGTGAGGATGTGATGAAAATATGACGGAGGACTTTTATTTTGAAGTATATAGGAAACAAAATGTGTTTATTCATGTGCTTGTTGAGGAAACCAAATAATCCAAATAATAGTGACGCAAAAAACAAACTTTTAGTGTTTTTCAAAGTGCCGTTTCTCATCCTTTCAAACCAGCTTCGTCTCGTCTTCCTGTTCCTCTCAGAGGAAACTCTCCTCACTCATCTCTCTTTTCTAGATGTCTCTATTAAATACCGGAAGAGAAGCTCCGCCCCCTTTCTGTCTTGGCGCTGAATCAAACGCAAATAAAACAAAACAAGCATCGTTCTCACCTCCTGCGGATCCGTTTCCTGCGACATTGTCAGAGCTCCTTTTTAAAATGTGAGTTTTGAAATTGCCTTCGTTCCTGACGAGCCTCCATTGTCTATTATTTCGGAGGAAATTGCGGCGCACATCACCCCCCCTCCCCCCTTCCTCTCCTCTCCTCCGCCGGCCACATCTCGGCTTTGATTGAATTGGATTGCAGAAATTGCTGTTGAATTAAGTGGATCGCTACGGCGGCGCCGCGGTAATTTAGGAAGTGCTGGAAGTCTCATTTTGCTCAAGCTGTTATTGCTGCTGCCTCTGGTAGTCCAGACACAGCTGTGTGTGTGTGTGTGTGTGTGTGTGTGTGTGTGTGTGTGTGTGTGTGTGTGTGTGTGTGTGTGTGTGAGAGACTTTCTGCACACTGGGTTTTCGTCTGTCCGAGTGTGACGTGTCAGACGTGGACGTGTGATCGTCACCCTGCATGTGATCTGCTGCTGTAAATAACTTCTTGAAATGTCGTTTATCCCCAGAGGATTTGGACCGCAATCATTTTCCCTCTTCCGCCTCGATGGCGATTCATTGAGCTGTTGGGCGACACAGACGCGTTGGACGGGGTTGAAGTCAGAAAAACCTGAGAAAAGAACCTGAACATTTCAGGTTTTGAGCTTCGTCGTGTTGTGTGTTTGAAAACCAAAGTATTTATACTCTAATATGTATTTGTATTCCTGTGAGCTTCATTCATTCAACTTCTTTCACAATATTTATTACATTTGAACACATCAGCATCAGGTTACAATGATATTTACCCAGTACAGTTTTTTACCGACCAGAATTGAACGCCTCTTTTATGCTGATGTTTCAAAATGAATAAAATAAAAAAATATATGAAATAAATTTAAAAAAGGAAATTAAAATGACTGAAATTAAAAAATGTTTAATACAATGAAATAAATAAAAACAATAAAGTAGAATAAAATAAATAATATAAATTAATAAATACAAATTAATTAATAAAAAAAGCTAAATTCTTGTTTTTTGTTCTCCATTTTCATGACACCGTGAGATCTTTTTATTTTATTTTCTTAATGATTTGAAGGACTTGAAGATGCACTAATATTAAAGGTCAGAGGTCATCGCGACCTCACAGACCATCTTTCTGTCCGACTCAAGAAGTCATGCGATGGAAAACATCGTGTGTGTCTTTTATTTTGTATTCGGTGTTGTTGAATATCAGCGCGCTGAAGTGAGACCAGACAGACGAGAACACCAGGTGACCTGTGTGTGTGTGTGTGTGTGTGTGTGTGTGTGTAAAGTGGAACAGGAGCTCAGCTTCATCTCTTCTCTCCTCTGTTTTCAAACTCTGAGCCAGATGGTGCGTCGGGGTCGGAGGTCGAGGCTAATTCATAGTTTCTGGTTCAGCGTTTCATCCGGTCACGGACATGTGGAGAAGGCCGGTGAACAGTGTGTGTGTGTGTGTGTGTGTGTGTGTGTGTGTGTGTGTGTGTGTGTGTGTGTGTGTGTGTGTGTGTGTGTGTGTGTGTGTGTGTGTGTGTGTGTGTGTGTGTGTGGATCCGATGCGTGTTCCACTTCATCATGTGACGCCGCTGTGTTTCCATCGTTACTGGAGGAGCGAGCGTCTGTTTTAAGACCAAAAGGGCTTCTTGATGTGTTTTTCAAGCTTGATTTCATAGTTTTACATCGATCCTGCAGCGTCACAAGATAAAAAAAAAACCTTCAATTATTCTTCATCTCGAAAAGCTAGAACCAGTATATTTCTGTATGAAATGATGTTCCAATCAAAACAAACATGTAGGAGTTGTTGAGGAGGCTGCGTTCAGACTCGTAGTCGTTAGAGACTCATGTTCAGATACCTCCTGAAGAAGTCCTTGACTAAAGACAAGCAACCTGAAATGGTCTCAAACTGGCAAAAAGCTCGTTTCATGTGGAAGTAACTCATCAAAACATAAGAACTGACTCCTTTCATGGTGTCAGATAAGAACTCACATTATATCAGTACCCAAAACAAAGTGGAGTACACAACTTAAGTACATCATGCAGCCTTAAGTACATCATGCAGCCTTAAGTACATCCATGCAGCCTTAAGTACATCCATGCAGCCTTAAGTACATCATGCAGACTTAAATACACAAACTTAGTACATCATGCAGACTTAAATACACAAACTTAGTACATCATGCAGACTTAAGTACACAGACTTAGTACATCATGCAGACTTAAGTACACAGACTTAAGTACATCAAGCATACTTAAGTACGGCGGCGTTGTTTTCTCGCGGTTGCGTCATTTGGATTCGATGGAGTCTTCTTTGAGACCTCCAGTAGGAGAGGAGGCCCGTTCATATTTAAACAGATTTCTGAGGTTTTTAAAAAAAAACTATAATGTAGTTTCAAAGAAATGATGGAATCGGAGCAACAATGCCGTCCTTCATATTATCTGGACTTGAAACGCTGATGCAACATTTGAAGTTTTGCGTTTTTCAAACCTTTTTTTTTTTTTTTTCCAGCTGAACTGGCTGAGTGTTCGTGTGCAGGCGTCCACGTCCAGTTTGTTTGTGGTCAAAGTTGCAGGAAAGGGAAGCGGGCAGCACTTCATTAAAGTGCAGCATGACTCCACTCCCTCTCTCACACACACACACACACACACAGACACACAATCACACACACTCACACTGTAGTCGCAGACCACTTCATTTAGTCTGAGAGATAGAAAGGACAGGCCCCAATGGATTCTCCTATTAATCTTTAATGAGCCCCGGAGCTTGAAAACAGCCCCCCTCCTCCTCCTCCTCCTCTTCGTCCTCCTCCTCAGCATCCAGGAAACAAACAATGACTCTGCTGGAAAGCGCTCCGTCCTCCTCCGTCCTCCTCCGTCCTCCTCCGTCCTCCCGTCTGCCCCTCCAGCCATTAACCTCGCCATTCGGCCCTGAATTATTAATGCGGCATCCATCTCTCTCTCTCCCGGCGGCGGGAATGGGCGGCGTCCTGGACGCTGCGGTCGGGTTGAGTGTCTGCTTCTGGACGCCGGCGCTCGGTCCGATCGGTTCAGTCGGCGCGGGAGTGTTCTCGCCCTCGCGGATGATCCCGCGTCGTTTTAGCCTCGTTCATTGGACCGTAAAGCAGGGGACGCTTTAGGGCGGGGCTTGCTGTGATTGACAGGTGTCTGTCGCAACCGGTAACGGTCATAACCTTTCACTTATTGGTTGGCGAAAACGAACAGACACGGTGACTGTCGTAATCCAAGATGGCGGCGGGCCACAGACACGACGTGTGACGTCACAGTCTGTGGGATGAACCGACGGGAAGTCTAAAGGTCAAAGGTCACCGTGGCCTCATGAATGCACGTTAGGCCGCAGCGTGAGGCTGTGTTGTGACGACAACAAACACAAAGCTGTGAAGACATTTGTTCACCGCTCTCTCTCCTCACAGTTGCGTCTCGGTTTGTTCTCTTATTTCACTTTTCATCTCCATCACTTGATCCTGCTCTCTCCATTTTATTATCTTCCACACACACACACACACACACACACACACACACACACACACACACACACACACACACACACACACACACACACACACACACACACACTCCTGGGAGTCGCTGCATATTTTCATGAAGCTCTGTGAGACGTGTGCTCTGATGAATGCCGAACTCATTTGCTCTTCCTCAGATAGCGACTCCTCTTCCTCTCTGATGTCCCCTGGCCTCTCTCCTTCCTCTCCTCCCTCACTCTCTCCCTCTCTCCTTCCTCTCCTCCCTCACTCTCTCCCTCTCTCCTTCCTCTCCTCCCTCCCTCTCTCCTTCCTCTCCTCCCTCTGTTTCTGTTCATTTATTTGTTATACACACATTGGATCTAGTGGAGGCGTGTTCATGTGTGAATATCTGCTGCTAACATGAAAGACAACAACTTAAAGCTTTAAAATGAATAAATAAATAACAAAACATCTTTTTTGCACACACACACACACACACACACACACACACACACACACACACACTCGTCTCCGTCTGTGTGAGCCTCGTCTCTCCGTTCTGACCGTCTGCTCTTGGAGCCGGTGGGCCGATGCTCTCGCTCCTCCACGGCGTCCTCGGGCTCCCACAGTGCCATGGCAACCACATGGCAGCCACGGCAACGGCAGACTCATTTTCATACTGATGAGGCGGCCGGTTGCCGGGGAGGCCTTCTTCTTCTTCTTCTTCTTCTTCTTCTTCTTCTTCTTCCAAACAAAGGCGATGTCAATTTCTGTATATATATATTTTTTTTTTTAAAGGGGGAGGGGCATGTATTTGTACACCTGTGGAAGACCTCTCTCCCTCGCCCCCCCGCCCCCTCTTTCTCTCTCTCTCTCTCTCTTTCACTCTCTCACCTGCTTTCTGTTCCTCTGTTCCAGGAGGACGAGGCCGGAGAGGAAGAGAACGGTCGGATCGAGCCGGTGGGCCGAGCCGACTCCTGCATGGACCACATGACGCCCGTGAGGTCGCTGGAGTGAGTCTCTCTCTCTCTCTCTCTCTCTCTCTTTCTCTCTCTCTCTCTCTCTCTCTCTCTCTCTCTCTCTCTCTCTCTCTCTCTGCACATACAGAGGTTGGTGTCTCCACACCTGCAGAACCCTAAAAGAACATTTTAACATTTCATTACTCCTCCTTCCCTCGTTTTAGTTTTTAGTTTTTTTTCTCCAACATTTCAGTAATTACAACGTTGGACTCAACGCGTTGCTCAGACACTGACGTTGCCGCGTTGCCAGATCTCTGCAATTAACCCGAAGAGCTCGATTATAACCAGCAGCAAACAAACGACGGAGGAAAAATAAAACGTACAAAAACTTGTAAAAGTACATTTTCCCTTTGAGAGCGAGAGTGACTGATCTACGAGCGATTCGTGAGCGCTCTATAGGTAGAGCAGCTGCATCGTGAGCGCTCTGGAGGTAGAGCAGCAGCACAGTGACCGCTCTGGAGGTAGAGCAGCTGCATCGTGAGCGCTCTGGAGGTAAAGCAGCGGCACAGAGAGCGCTCTGGAGGTAGAGCAGCTGCACAGCGAGCGCTCTGGAGGTAGAGCAGCTGCACAGTGAGCGCTCTGAAGGTAGAGCAGCAGCACAGTGAGCGCTCTGGAGGTAGAGCAGCAGCACAGTGAGCGCTCTGGAGGTAGAGCAGCAGCACAGTGAGCGCTCTGAAGGTAGAGCAGCAGCACTGTGAGCGCTCTCGAGGTAGAGCAGCAGCACTGTGAGCGCTCTCGAGGTAGAGCAGCAGCACTGTGAGCGCTCTCGAGGTAGAGCAGCAGCACAGCGAGCGCTCTGGAGGTAGAGCAGCAGCACTGTGAGCGCTCTAGAGGTAGAGCAGCAGCACTGTGAGCACTCTAGAGGTAGAGCAGCTGCATCGTGAGCGCTCGAGGTAGAGCAGCAGCACAGTGAGCGCTCTAAAGTTAGAGCAGCTGCATCATGAGCGCTCTAGAGGTAAAGCAGCAGCACAGTGAGCGCTCTAGAGGTAAAGCAGCAGCACAGTGAGCGCTCTGGAGGTAGAGCAGCAGCTTCATTGTAATCCGGGTTTGTTTTTATAGGACAGAAAACAAATCTCATTTCAACCGGCGTCAGGATTTGCATAATTCTCTTCTGTGGATGCAAAGTGATGCTGGTGTCGGCAGCAGAGCGCTCCCACGCGCTAACCCGTCCAGCGGCCTGTTAGTAACAACTGTGTTGTGTTTTGTTGTTTCTTTGCTCTGTTGCACGCTTCCAGTTTAATATGCAGGTATGGTATTGTTGTTATTCCCGTGGTTTCCCAGAGACTCTGGTTTCTCTCTCTTCCTCTTAGTTGTCAACAAGGGGCCATTTTCCTCGAGCTAATCACAGCCGTCGCATCAAAGCTGTGGGCAGATTGGATTCTTGTAAAATGTGTTGAGATGTTTTACAGACTGGAAGGTGAAGAATGCAAATAGCCGTCGCTGCCTGTAGCTTAAAGGTCAGAGGGCGTTGCAACAATATTCATCCACATTTAAATAGAAATGATACACGGCCGAGTTTCACCGGGTTTTTATTTGTCATTTATTTTTCCTCAAATTTCAGTGCTACATTTTCAGTAAATAATTGCTTTTTCAAGCCGCTCATTGCGACATTCATGATTATCTTCATAATGAAAATGAATAATGATCAACTTGTGTTTTTATAATTTGTTTATTATCACAATCCACGAGAAAATCCTTTATTGTTCAATTCAGTCAGAGCTGTTGCAGTTCGTTGCACAGTTAGCGGCTGTTAGCAGCTGTTTAAGACTGTTAGCGGATGTTAGCTGCTATTTACGGCTGTTAGCGGCTGTTAGCTGCTGTTAGCTCCTGTTAGGTCTGTTGCAGTTTGCACATTCACAGTTGCAAATAGTTTCAGGTTTTATGTCCCCAAAACTCACAAGACTGCAAATCAAAGCGTTCAACTCCTGTTCAAACACATCGTGATGTCACATTTTTGAGGTGTGTGTGTGTGTGTGTGTGTGTGTGTGTGTGTGTGTGTGCATGTATTTTGGTTTCCTCGGTTGTTACTTACATGTATATGATTTATTTGAGTTGCTGTTTTATTGCCTTTTTTTTGTCCGTCTCCTCCAACACCTTCTTTGCTTTTCTGTTTTTATTTCACTTTTGTTGTCGTCACCATTTCATTTTCCTGTTTTGTTTTTCCCCCACATGGTGTCACCCCTCTCCTCTCCCTCCCTCCTCCTCCTCCTCCACCTCCACCTCCACCCTCCTGGCCTCTCCGTCTCCCAGAGACATAGTCAAACTGGTGGAGGTGTCAAACGACGGTGGGCCTCTGGGGATCCACGTGGTGCCTTTCAGCGGCAGAGACCGCAGGTAAAGAGACCGCCAACACAACCAGAGAGACCTGGAACCCCTCGATAAATACATCCCTGTTTGTGTAGCTGTAGAAGTACACAACGCAAGCACAATCATGTGGAGGAACATATGTTTTAACTGTGTTATGGACTTCGTTCTGTTTAAAAAGAGAAAGCGCTTTCTTACCGGAGTTTCCCTCCTGCTACCCTTTAGCTTGTAAGAGAAAGTTATAAGCATGTTTATAAGCTGGACTTGTAAAAGAAAAGTATACAAAACAATTATTCACACTTGTTGAATTCGGTTTCCGGTTAAAAACCCCAAAAAGTTGAACTTTAAAAGTCGTGATTGTTGCTTTTTAAATGGTCTGCAAAGAGAAAACCCTGAAGAGGAGTGTGCTGCATCACCTGAGACGCACAAACACACACATACCGGACATTCCTCTTTGATGCCCACATGTAACCACTTCATCACACACACACACACACACACACACACACACACACACACACACACACACACACACACACAGCATCATGAATCCATTTTGCCAGTTTACAGTCATCAATCATGTTTGTTTAGGGTTTGCAGGTGACCGTCATCTTTCTCTCTCCGGCTGCTGTCACTTCAGCTTTACATGATACAAAGGCCACATTGAGCAGTGCACACACACAACACACACACACACACACACACACACAACACACACACACACCTGCAACACATTCTGAAGCATGCATACACAGCTGGAAAAAAGATGGAGGAAAAAAAAAGCTGTGAAGGAATTAGAGGAATTTCACATCTGGTTTAAATTGAGCATAAAAGTCAAGCAGCTTTGTGTTGTAGTTGCAACCAGAATCCAGTGAAAGACGTCAGTACAGCCGAGTGTGTAACATTCAGAGCTGACATTTACACGGAGGTCCTTAGCTTTGCAGGACGAATGTTTAAATAGTGTATAAAGACAGTGTGGACCACTTTAGGAGACGTCTAAGTCTTGATATGTTCTCGTAGCGCCGAGCCGGGAACTTTTCTTCCAGCCCGACTCTTTTCCTCCGAGACTCGACCGGCGACTTTATTGGAAACCCAGATCGTATCCCCCTCCCCCTCCCCTCCAACTCAATCAACCTAAAAGCACATTTATAATGCACTTTTCTGTTATTGGGGAAATGTCAGAGTGGGCGTTATCCCAAGATTAAGATGCCCGGCTTTCATCAGAGGAGTAGCCCCTCCGCTGCAAATCTCATTGTGTTCTCACTCGGATTCAATCAGCGGGATTGTCTCCCAACTTCTTTTTCCAACTCGTGAACTACTCCCTCCCTCCTCCCCCAACGTCTGTAATCACATTTCCATTCATATTGAATTATAAGCCTCAGGCGTGGGCGAGCGTTAAACCCTGAAATCAACCCGATTCACCCCCCGGCGGCGCTGCCTCGGAGGCGACGCGGTGGACTCTATCACCGGAGAGGACTCGATTAGGACCGCACCGCCTTTTCCCTCCAGAGTAGGATCTGTAAGCCGAGAAGCACCGAGTCTGGAGTCTGGAGGACGAGTCTGGAGGACGAGGGCGAGTCTAGAGTCTGGAGGGCGAGTCTAGAGTCTGCAGAATTAGTCTAGGGTCAAGAGGCCGAGTCTAGGGTCAAGAGGACGAGTCTAGGGTTTGAAGGACGAGTCTGGAGTCTGGAGGACGAGTCTAGGGTCAAGAGGACGAGTCTAGGGTTTGAAGGACGAGTCTGGAGTCTGGAGGACGAGTCTAGGGTCAAGAGGACGAGTCTAGGGTCTGCAGGCCGAGTCTAGGGCCAAGAGGACGAGTCTGGAGGACGAATCTAGAGTCAGCAGAATTAGTCTAGGGTCAAGAGGCCGAGTCTAGGGTCTGGAGGCTGAGTCTAGGGTCTGGAGGCCGAGTCTAGGGTCTGGAGGCCGAGTCTAGGGTCTGGAGGCCGAGTCTAGGGTCTGGAGGCCGAGTCTAGGGTCTGGAGGACGAGTCTAGGGTCTGGAGGCCGAGTCTAGGGTCTGGAGGCCGAGTCTAGGGTCAGGAGGACGAGTCTGGAGGACGAATCTAGAGTCAGCAGAATTAGTCTAGGGTCAAGAGGCCGAGTCTAGGGTCTGGAGGCCGAGTCTAGGGTCTGGAGGCCGAGTCTAGGGTCTGGAGGCCGAGTCTAGGGTCAGGAGGACGAGTCTGGAGGACGAATCTAGAGTCAGCAGAATTAGTCTAGGGTCAAGAGGCCGAGTCTAGGGTCTGGAGGCCGAGTCTAGGGTCTGGAGGCCGAGTCTAGGGTCAGGAGGCCGAGTCTAGGGTCTGGAGGCCGAGTCTAGGGTCAGGAGGCCGAGTCTAGGGTCAGGAGGCCGAGTCTAGGGTCAGGAGGCCGAGTCTAGGGTCAGGAGGCCGAGTCTAGGGTCTGGAGGCCGAGTCTAGGGTCTGGAGGCCGAGTCTAGGGTCTGGAGGCCGAGTCTAGGGTCTGGAGGCCGAGTCTAGGGTCTGGAGGCCGAGTCTAGGGTCTGGAGGCCGAGTCTAGGGTCAGGAGGCCGAGTCTAGGGTCAGGAGGCCGAGTCTAGGGTCTGGAGGCCGAGTCTAGGGTCAGGAGGCCGAGTCTAGGGTCTGGAGGCCGAGTCTAGGGTCTGGAGGCCGAGTCTCGGGTCTGGAGGACGAGTCTAGAGACAAGAGGACGAGTCTAGAGACAAAAGCCTATTTTCTTTATTTTCTTGTATTCTTAAGGCCGTCGAGTCTTCGGGTGGTTGGAAAATGAACCACCGGCCTGTAGTGGAGTTTTTACAATCCGTCGATTGCCTTTGAATAGAACACACACACACACACACACACACACACACACACACACACACACACACACACACACACACACACACAGCCTCCAGAGCACCGTGATGTGATGCTTCCTCGCCTCATTGCCACACTGATGACAGTAATGACAGGACTGTACGCTGCTTCTTTTTACAAGCACCGCACGATGAAGCAGAGGCAGGAATTAAGCTTTTTGTGGGTTTTTTATATAAAAAAAGCTTCTCATCAACATGGCGGCGCACACTGACTCCCACAACCTGAAACTGTTTTCATGGTAGCAGTATAAAAGAGATGCCGACGAGTAAGACTTTGACTGACCTTTTAGATCCTTTTTAGAAGCTTCTTGAAGGATTCGTGCAGGAGTTCATGTCCGTGATGACGCCCTCGGCCCTCGTCTTCGTCGCCTCTCGCTGACGTGAACCTTTGCACCTTTTCAGGACTCTTGGCTTGTTGGTCAAGCGTCTGGAGAAGGGCGGCAAGGCCGAGCAGCAGGCCCTCTTCCAGGAGAACGACTGCATCGTCCGTATCAATAACGGAGACCTGCGAAACATCCGCTTCGAACAGTAAGACAGGAGCCTTCCTCCTCCTCCTCCTCCTCCTCCTCCTGAGCTCTGGCTTCCTGTGACCTTTTCGCTTCCTTCCTCATCTAACACCTGCAGCCTTAAAGCCTCCTTCTTTCCTGTCTCCTGATGTCTTCTCCGGTGCACTAGCGCCTCCGCCGCTGAGCTAACCTTTCCTCAATTAACTCCTGTTGGTCCCGCCCCCAAATACCTGAAGCCCCTCCCCCTTTCCTCTGCAACCCTCTCAGCCATTAACCCCCTCCCTTGTGTTTCAGCCCCTGCGTTGTGTGAGGTGCATTTGAAGCCACTATTGTGCAAAGAACCACTCTCACACACACACACACACACACACACACACACACACCTGTGTATTATGCTGATGCAAGACTTTAAGTGCAGTTCCTTTTTTAAAGAGTTTGTTCACCCAAATGATGTAAAAACTAAAAGAAGAAGAAAGAAATGAAAGCGAGCAAGACATATTTTTCCCACTTATCCTCTTATCTTAAAATCTCTGCAGATGGTTTTTGGTTTTATTAGTCGAGGCTTTGAAGTGTCTTATCTCAGTGATTTTCATCACCGTTTTAATCCCCCGCCGTGATACAGGGGAGTTTCACAAGAGTGGAAAAATCTCTTCCACGGACCAGCGTGTCCGTCACGCCGGCTCCAGCAGAAGAGACGACGAGTTTCAACACTTTCGATCCCAAAATATCTCCACGAGTAGATCGTGCCGCCGCGAGAGCGTCAACAGTTGTTATTTAAGAGTCGTTTTTTAAAATAAGGGCCTCTTGCAGCTGTTATTGAAACTGGGTGAGCTAACCGTGCGCCGCAGCGCTAACAGGGCGCTAACAGGGCGCTAACAGGGCGCTAACAGGGCGCTAACAGGGCGCTAACAGGGCGCTAACAGTCGCCCTAAGTTTCACACCCGACTGTACGTGAGCTCACATCGGGGGGGAAATGTATAATATAAATTTAAAAAAGGGTTTTAAAAGAGGATATTCTGCAAACTATCCGGCGGATAGAGCTCTGGTTCATCTACAGCCAAATGAGGGATTATGGGATGGAGCTGTCGGGGAGCCATCGCTCACGCTGGAAGTATAAGTATTAATTAACACGTCAGGATGTTCAGGTGGGCGAAGACGGGTTTTATTTAGTGTGTGTGTGTGTGTGTGTGTGTGTGTGTGTGTGTGTGTGTGTGTGTGTGTGTGTGTGTGTGTGTGTGTGTGTGAGAGAGAGAGAGACTACATCTGGTGCTTTTCTTGGTGAGGTTTTTGCAGAGAACAATGTGTTTAGGGAGGAAATCAGTCGAATAATCTCAAAGTATTCTCTCTCGCTCTCTCTCTCTCTCTCTCTCTCTCTCTCTCTCTCTCTCTCTCCCTCTCTCTCTCTCCCCCCCCCCCTCCCTCCTCAGAGCCCAGAACATGTTCCGTCAGGCGATGCGTTCTCCGGTCATCATGTTCCACGTGGTTCCGTCGTCGGTGAAGCTTCACTACGAGCAGCTGTCTCACGGCGCGTCGGGCCGCTTCAGCCCCGACTCGCTGAGCGGCGGCGGGGAGCACGCGCCGGCGCCGCCGCACAGGATGTCCCGACACGGCTCCCAGTCCCACCCTCACCCTCACCCGCAGTCCCCCGCTCACCCGGACCCGGCCGACGGCTACCTCCCTCTGCCTCACCCGGCCGTCTCCGCGGCCAAGCCGCCGACGGGTCACACCCCCTCGCCTCAGAGGGCGCCGGCCGCCACGACGACGGGAGGCTACGGCAAGAAGGTCGGGAGGAGGCTCAACATCCAGCTGAAGAAAGGTGAGAGGAGGTTTAACGTCATAGAAATCACACGTGTGGTGCTGCCGTTATATTTGTTGTGGGAAACCTCTCAGTCCCGACACGATCACTCTGTTTTAAAGTCTTTCCAGACCGTCTGTGGAAAACCTCCCTGATCCCCCATCATGCTTTGCATTCATCAGACGCCGAGAAGCGCTTAGGATGGCAACAATGACGCAACCGGCTTAGAAACAAACAACGCGCTCGAGGTCTTAGCTGATGCGCTGGCGAACTTTTTTTTTGGGGGTGACTTGCTCTTTTGATTGACAGCTGGCACAAGGCGGCGCGCCCCCCCTCTTTCTCCTCCTCCTCCTCCGCCAACAAGGAGGCGCCAGGTCTCAGGGCCGGAGAGAGCTAGCGGTTGCTAAGCAGCCGCCGGTGCCCGGGTGCTGTCAAATGCCACGACAGGAGGAGGAGGAGGAAGAGGAGGAGGAGGAGGAGGGCTACTGTGCCATATGCCCGTTGAAGTTCTCACCCAAATCGGTCGCCTCCTCTCCTCTCCCCCTCTCGGGGCGAGAATCAAGCCATGAACATAAAACATGGAAAGGCCCAGCTGCTCGTTGCATATTCTCCCTCTGCTCGGTCATGATACCCAGAGATGTGCACGATCTGTTGTCAAAGATGCTCTCGCTCTCTCTCTCTCTCTCTCTCTCTCTCTCTCCCTCTCTCTCTCTCTCCTCATCCCTCCTCTTGTTTGTCGTCGTTGTTGTCGGAGCAGAACATTTGCCGGCGGATTAACGGCGACTTTTTCTCGAGCGCCGCTTTAATCCCGCGGCTTCCAGCGCAGATCAAACTCAGACGCCGCTCGGGCCTCGCCCGCAAATCCCGGAGAAAAATCGGAATCAATCAGATAAAACCTCCTCCACCTCCTCCACCTCCTCCTCCCCTCTGCACAGGAAATTGCTCCGGTCTGTCTTAATCAAGCTAATGAGCGCTCCAGAAGATCCTCCTCCCTGTTTAGAGCCGGGACACCGCGGGCGCTCGCCGGGGCCGGCGGCGAGCGCCTGCCGGCGGGAAGTTGATTGGCTTCATCAGCGCGAGGGGGGATTAGCACAGGATGTGAAGCGGGGACGGCTGAGTGTTCTGCTGCTCTCCCCGCCGTCGGTGAGGATTAAAAAAAAAATGGAGGCCGTCGTGTACTCGTGTGCTCTGGATGAAGGCGAGGACGCTCGTTATTGTTCCCCCTCTCAACTTTTGTTTTGAAGTCGGGAACAGACGCGAGGTCAGTCCTTAACGAAGCTCTCAGACGCGTTCGCGCGGGGAAACGCCATCACGGCTCGGTCGAGGCGTGCGTCGACGGAGGCGGACGGCGTGCTGGAACGCACAAACGCAACACGCCGCAGGTTGTTTCTACTCGTTTCTGGCTTGAGTTACACGTCAGGAAACGAGTACGTGACCAAGTCCAGGGTCGCGATGCATCCTCTTTTTTTAATCATCCTGTAAAGCTACTCGTTGTCTCAGCTGACTGGACGCACAGCTTCTCTTCATTTCCTGTGTTTAACTTAATCACGTTGTACCTTCCCAGTGCAGGAAATACAGATAGGACAGAGAGACCCAAGAAGAAAAAGCTCTAAAAGGGCTGTAAACAAAATGGTGGCCGGTATGAAAGCAAAATTTATGAGTGCAAGCGAGCATTTCAGTGACCTCTAATAAATAATAATAATTGTTGTTGCACATCCAACTGACTTTGAGCTAGTTATAGCTTTGGACCGCTAGTTGTGCATCGGCTCCTCTTGGTTCCTTTTGGGAGAAGAGGGAACGTCCAGACGCCGTCGTTCCTCCTCCTCACCTCTCCTCTCCTCCCCCTCGCAGGTCCCGAGGGGCTCGGCTTCAGCATAACGTCCCGGGACGTTCCCATCGGCGGCTCGGCGCCCATCTACGTGAAGAACATCCTGCCTCGGGGAGCCGCCATCCAAGATGGCCGCCTGAAGGCGGGGGACCGGCTGCTGGAGGTGAGAGAGAGATACCGATACCTGGACTGTGTCTGGCGCTGATTTAGCTCCACATTTAAAGCCAGCTATAAAAGATGAGGTTCATGGTGACTGGAGCTTAAACCCGGCCGCCGTTGTCTCCCTGCTCAAGGTGAACTGCGTGGACCTGAACGGGCGGACGCAGGAGGAGGTGGTGTCTCTGCTCAGGGCCACGCCCATGGGCGGAGCCGTGGGCCTGCTGGTCCTCCGGCAGGAGGACACGTTCCTCCCCAGAGACGCAGTACGTTGGTCGTCCTCCTTCCTTCAAACTCATGTCAGCGTCACGCATTAAGCCCCTCCCGCTTCCTCCTCCCCCCTCCATGCATGGATACCTATAGGTTATGAGTGTGTGAGAGTGCTTTTAATCCTCTCAGCCGGCGCCGCCGCGTTGTCTTCTCATTTTCCCCGGCTAACGCAACATGCTAACCGAGCATGCAGTTGCTACCAGCCTCAGAGGAAAAACCTTTGTAGCTCAATCTCTCCTCTCCATCTCCTCTCTCCTCTCTGTTCATCCTCCAGGTCCTCTCTCCTTCCTCCCTTAACACTTTTTGTCGGGTTACCTTTATCCCCCCGTCGCAGCGTTTTCGTCTCTCTTTTTTTGGCCATCCGGAGCCGACTCGCCAGATTGATGGATGCAGGTGACGAACAGTCAGTGGAGGAAACAAGAAAAAACAAACTCTCTGCTTGAACATCAATCAGGCCAAATGCTTTCACACGTTACGTCGCGCAAACAGCAAACACAAATCTAACGATGGTGGTTTTTTTAGGACGCGACTGCCGGAGACAGATGCCACTCGCGGCCCCGTGACTGAAAACAGTTTGTGCGTTCGCTGCAACTGTTTGTGTGTTCACTGGGCGCCAGATGTGAAACCAGGTTTGACATCTGGATGCTGCTTCCCCGTCGTTGGAGAAGGAAAGCGAGCTCGTCGACGGCCGAGGCGGAAGAACGCCGAGGCCTTAGCGGAGGATTGTTGTTATTTATTTATTTGTGTGTGTGTCAGTGTTCGCAAGCTTTAAATCACATCGGTGTTTACTCCGCAGCGGCGGTCAATGATTCTCAACGCTATCTCTCTCTCGCCCCGCTAGCTTGGATTTAACACGCGCCTTTATCGAGTTAAAGCATGAGTTATGCCACCAAGCGGCTTTAAATCCCCTCCTCCCCCCTCTGGTCTCTCCTCAGCACCCTGAGGGGTGATGGGGAGGGGAGGGGGGCGTGTTCGGGGGCACAAGCAGCCATTCGCTTGCAAGTGCTGTCAATCAAACTGCTGATTGGTGACAATTATCACAGCGAGAGGGCTGCAGAGGAGGCGATTGGCTGTCTGTCGCCACGGGCAAAGTCAGGCGAGGGGGGGGGCGGCGCTCGATATATACTCATCTGCAGATTAGAGCGTCCGGCTGACTCTGCGTATAGTCGGTAGTTAGATGGTAGGATTTATTTGATGTGTGCAGGGGGGGGGGGGGGGGGGGGCGGTGCACAGAGCGAGCAGCTTCAGTCGTTATCCAGAGCCGCGAGCTCGCAGGCTGAGCTCTCCCCTCACGGGGGTTTCTGCAGGAGCGGACTTGGAGCGCAGTCAAAAAACACAAGAGAGTCCAGAGAGGAAGGAGAACCAGCCACGGCCGGCGCCGAGCTTTACACATGAAACGTAATGCGGCGCAATGGAAAGAATAACAGAAGTCGACAGGCGTCGTATAATTCTTCTTGCAGCTCCCTTGTGCATCACACAAGAAGCTTGTGTTTATGATCTTTAAGCTCCTGGACAAGCTGGGGGACATATTGAGTGACGACATTAGTTATTAGCTTCCCCACATTAATAGCTAATAGTTTAATATTACATCGTAATGTAAATTGGTATTGCTAATGCTAATGTGCTGCACATTAACACACACGTGACGCACAATCCGGAGCGCGGCCTTTTACTGCCTCCTTTCTTTATTGATGTTCATTGCTAAGTGATTATACTGAAGCACGGTCAGCTTTAAATGAAATGATGGATTCAAGTATCCACCACCACGCCCACAGTGTCATTTAACATAATAAACACACATTGCAGTTGTGTTTCTTTTAGGGCAGCTTGTGTGTATTGAGAACACACTTTGTGCACATTTTGTGTGTTCAAAAATCACAATTTATTAGTCAATAAATATTCGCAACACTCCTCAAAGTCCACGGAGCACTTCCTGTTGCTCGTTGAGGGGTCACCTCAGGTCTCTTCTACCTGGTGGAAGCAAAGTGGGTCAACGGAGAGAGATTTATTTATTTTATTTAACACCGGCGGGAGAATAAATCACACTGAAGCCGTCAACATGCAGGACCAGATCCTCAGCAGACGATTTTGACTTTTCGTGCCTCTTAGACTTCTATACAACCAGAGGAGTCGCCCCCTGATGGTCAGGAGAGAGAATGCAGCTTTAACACATGAAGCATATACTTCTATACAACCACAGGAGTCGCCCCCTGGTGGTCAGGAGAGAGAATGCAGCTTTAACACATGAAGCATAGACTTCTATACAACCAGAGGAGTCGCCCCCTGGTGGTCAGGAGAGAGAATGCAGCTTTAACACATGAAGCATAGACTTCTATACAACCAGAGGAGTCATAACTTTGGCTCCTCCCACACACAACCTTCTTGTGTGCTCTGATTTATATTTTTGTGTGTCCCACGTTGATAAATTATTTCTGCTTGATTACCTGTGCTCCTCCTCCTCCTCCTCTAGAATGCTGAGCCCCAGATGCAAAGCCCCAGAGATGTGGTAAGACTCCACCCCAACCTACACTCACACACACACACACATACACACACTCCTCCTCTTGTATTTAGCCTGCACTCCCCCTTTGCATGTAGTGCATTAATCTCACACACACAACACTCGCACAATGTTATCACCCAGTTGGGATGAAACAAACAGCAGCCCGTGGTGCGTTCAAGGTCCGCTAGTAAACCGGCTGGTTAATCAAAGTGCGAGTCACCAGCCGTGCGGATAAATGTTAAGTCCTTAACACAAATTTTAATCTCCAACCCGGAGTCGCTGCGACAAATCACAATTTCATGGTTCATCAGTGTGGACTGTTTGCAGAATAATGCGCTCCATCACTCCCCTCAGAGCGGTATTCGGGGCTTTCACCCCGTCGGCCTGTGTGGATGAGGTTGTCAGTGTCGGCAGACTCACTCGGAGATGTGAGGCGACTAGCAAACGGTCGGTTTAGTTTGTGTTCTGCTTTATTGAGGGGGGGTGTCAGTCTGTGGCTCTCTCGGTGCACATAAACTTTGACGTGACTGACAGTCGTTGTTGGACGTAAACCGCCGACTTTTTTCAGGAAATGAAGTGCAGTCTGGATGTGCCGTGAGAATTATTATGCTCTATAATAATACGGTGGACTCAAAAGTACCACAGGAAAGCATCGTAAAGTAGTGTGGACACGATCTACCATCATGCAATGCGTGGGAAAAATGGAAGAGAGAGCAGCGCGATTGAGAGAAAACTTGCATTCTCTCCTCTCACCAGCAGGGGGCGACTCCTCTGGCTGCGGAAAAGAAGTCTGATTGGCCGTCGCCACCTTTTTTTTGCATCCGATGAACATCGGTTGCTCATATTTGGAGAGCGGAGGAGTGACGGACGTCTCTGCTAGCGGCAGCGACCTGTCAATCATTGTGTAGCCCCGCCCCCTAAAGCGTCCCTTGATTTTTTTTTGGTCTGTTTGACTCGAATGCAGCTTTAACACATGAAGCACAGACTTCTATACAACCGGAGGAGTCGCCCCCTGGTGGTCAGGAGAGAGAATGCAGCTTTAAGAGCAGGAGTTTGCCGTATAGTTTGCAGCGTAATTAAACATGTGCTCGTCGTCCCGTCAGAGTTTACCTTCATCCACTTCATCAACGAGAGTTTGAGGCTCCATCGGGGGATTCGGTCGCGAGCTGTTTTCTAAACACCGTTCCTCTGTTAAAAAGCGGCGACAAGTAGCACTGATTTATGAAGAAATAAAAGTGACGAACTGTGTGGACGCGAGGTCTCCCGCCGACACACGGCCTCATGCATCACATCCGTGAACACAAAGAAGCGTCCCCGATCTCTGGGTTGCACCCCGAGGCGACGGCAGACGCCGTTTGATGGTGAAATCTACCTTCAGTGAGGAAGCAGAAGTACGCACGGCGTCTCCAGCCGCCTCCACCACAGCGGCCATTAAAAGCTCATCCGTCTTCACCGCCGACGTTAAGAAGGCCTTTCGCATTTCCATAACTCTCCGTTTGCACGCGGGAACTTGGGTTGTAATTCACCGGTGTCTTCACATCTGGCACAAGTTGCAGGTAATTGGTTAGCGTTCCAGGAGCGTAATCGGCCGGTTAATTTGATTGGCCGGTCGTAGCTGCCAGCTGTGTTGAGTGATCCTCGCCGCCCGTGGGACCGAGCGCTCGGGCGCGACCGTCGATTATCGCGACGGGCAGCTGGCTCACGGAGACGGGGATCGTCCCGCCGGGTCTGGAAAGAGAGGAGGGGAGGGTTGGCAACCCGGTGGGGAAATGTCACTTCTTTAGCGGGCGTCCCAAGCTAACACCGAGGGGTTCAACCTTTAAAAGGTCTCGCACAGAAATCACAGTTTTTGTCTTTGTTTAGTCTTCTCAGCAACATAAACTCATGTTTACAATGTTTACTGAGGGAATACATCAAGAGAGAAGTAGAGTCATTTATATAGACTTCTATACAACCAGAGGAGTCGCCCCCTGGTGGTCAGGAGAGAGAATGCAGCTTTAACACATGAAGCATAGACTTCTATACAACCAGAAGAGTCGCCCCCTGGTGGTCAAGAGAGAGAATGCAGCTTTAACACATGAAGCATAGACTTCTATACAACCAGAGGAGTCGCCCCCTGGTGGTCAGGAGAGAGAATGCAGCTTTAACACATGAAGCGTAGACTTCTATACAACCAGAGGAGTCGCCCTCTGGTGGTCAGGAGAGAGAATGCAGCTTTAACACATGGAGCATAGACTTCTATACAACCAGAGGAGTCGCCCCCTGGTGGTCAGGAGAGAGAATGCAGCTTTAACACATGAAGCATAGACTTCTATACAACCAGAGGAGTCGCCCCCTGGTGGTCAGGAGAGAGAATGCAGCTTTAACACATGAAGCATAGACTTCTATACAACCAGAGGAGTCGCCCACTGGTGGTCAGGAGAGAGAATGCAGCTTTAACACATGAAGCGTAGACTTCTATACAACCAGAGGAGTCGCCCCCTGGTGGTCAGGAGAGAGAATGCAGCTTTAACACATGAAGCGTAGACTTCTATACAACCAGAGGAGTCGCCCCCTGGTGGTCAGGAGAGAGAATGCAGCTTTAACTCAAGTGTAAATTAAGGAAATGACCTTTGACTCCAGAGGGTTTAGTGCTCTCTCGTACTGACAATGAAGGCAAATCCACCAAATGAAATACATTTTCCCATATTCCATTGTTTTGAGTGTTTACCTTCCTCAAAATAAACATCAACACCAGCGCCATGAGACAGTTCGACTGAAGAAAACACGCCATCGACCCAACTTTCTCTCCTCACCCCTCCATCTGCAAAGCTCTAGATGAGCCTCCTCTTCTCTCTTTCCTGGAACATCAACCTCCATAATGGATTCAGCGCCTTTCAGATGTTATCTGTTGTCCGGCGCTTCAGTTTAAACATCTCGCAGCCAACAACAACAACAACAACAACAACAGCAGCAGCAGCAGCAGCAGCAGCAGCACAAGAAGCTGCGGTGGATCTCGGTGTGCATCTGACACACAGGGCAGCTTTTAATGGATAAGCATCCGCTTTTTAAAGTGAGCTATAGATTTCCAGTCGATGAAGAGGATGTTGAGAGGAAGAGGGCGGCAGCTGAGGATGAACTTCATCATGAAAACGAGATAATTTAATTTGAGAAAAATGCAAATAACAGCAGTAAAAAGAGTTGGAGCCTTTAAAGTGATACAGCAACTTGCACAGCAACAGCCTGCAAAGAGCTGAACATACCACAGAGTGTGGAACGCACACGGTGCATTCACCATGCTGCTCGTGCAGCATGTCACCTGTGTGTTACGAGAGACAGACCGAGAGAGAATGAAAGGGGGAGACAGACAAAGAGAGAGAGAGACAAAAGGAGAGGGAGAAACAGAGTGAGAAAAAATGTGGAGAAAAAAGATGTTTGCTTCCATCAGTCCACCAGAGGCCGTCGCTCCTCCTGCGACACTATTGTGCTTCAAAACAATGCACACACACTTCCAGGTTATGTGTGTGTGTGTCCCACATGACCATGTGACCCTCTGTCCATGTCCTGCATTGACTCTCTCTCTCTCTCTCCCTCTCTCTCTCTCTCCCTCTCCCTCAGCATCCCCGGCAGCCCGTGACGGCGGCGAGACCTCATTGGCTGATCGAGGTAACTTCCCGGCTCGGGGTCATTACGCCGCGTCGGGAGACCGGGGCGATAAAAAAAAAAGTAAAAAAGTCAAACGGGGGACGCTTTGAGCTCCACAAATGGACCGGGAGTCGTTTTACCAATTCATTGCTCCGCCAACGGGGGAACAGAAGCACTCTGTTGGGTTTCCTCTCCTCTGTCCCTCCTCTTCTTCACTTCCATCACCTCCTCTCTTGTTCCTGTCTCTGCCACCTCTTTCCTTTCCACACACACACACTTCAACACACTCCAAGACGCAAATCCTCTCCCTCTGCTCCGGGCGCTTTACAACAGAGCGCTGATCAAAGGCATCCGTCTTTCCCCCCCCGCCCCCACCTCCCCTCTCTGATAGTCCCATAATGGGCCCATAACGTGAACATTTCGCCGCCATTGTTTACGCCATTAGTCACGCGGGCTTATGGGGTTGGGGAATTACGGAGACGCTGTATTGAAAAGCCATCAGCGTGCGGCGGTAATGCTGCGCGGCGGCGACGTGCCAAGATGCTATCTGCCTCTCGCTCTCTTTTTTCTCTCTCTCTCTCTCTCTGAAACACAAAGCCGTTTTGAAACGACGATCTGCGGCGATGGAGGTTTCCTTGATGATGTGATGGAGCGAGTGAGTCGGCAGGAACATCGAAGGCCTTGACGGATGAATCGGCGCGGAAGCATCAGAGGACAATAACATTAGCACGATGACACCTCACATAGTTAGCATATATATAACATATATATATAGATATATGTCTATATATACATCATCATGCCACATTTCATTTGAACACGTGCTAAAAGCCCAACTCTCACATCGTCACCTTCCTAAAA
The DNA here is from genome assembly GCF_023055335.1 of Clinocottus analis. Lineage (NCBI taxonomy): Eukaryota > Metazoa > Chordata > Actinopteri > Perciformes > Cottidae > Clinocottus > Clinocottus analis. Next base: position 19,716,299 of record NW_027175832.1, on the reverse strand, counting down.
TAATGTCCTACGTCATTTTGGGACAAATGATTATTTTCCGCCTGAATCACCTCGTGATACTCAACTTTTGGTCGAAGCTCCTACATCCTCAGGTCATGTGATCCTACCTGTAGTGTAACGTCAGGAGTGTGACTTAGGACATTTTATTTGGCATAAGTCGGCAGCAACAATGTCACTTACGCAATTTTAGGAGCTTTTCAAGATGGCGTTCAGAAGCTAGCATTCAAGCTAGCAGTTTAGTTAGCAAACATAATGTTAGTAGTCTTAACATAGTTTGAGCGGTGTTAGTGTGAGTGTTGTGCAGTGTGTAGAGGAAGCGTGTGTATCCCTCTTACAAGTGTTTTGTGTTGAAAAAATAAGGAGGGCCATTATTTTCAGGAAGGCAACGACATTCAAAAGTTCACGTCACGAAACGGCGGCCATCTTTTCCACATTTTCCTCCTCAAAGCTGCCGTTTGGCATCTTTTCCGTCGTATGTCTCACGTGTTGTTGTCACTATATCCTGACAGAAGCACACGAGACGCATAAGTCAATGCAGCATATATACATTTATATTTCTTGTGTTTTTTACCGAGAATATCTGTCTCGTGTACCACAGTTGGGAAACTGACAATTTTTTAGCAAAAACAGTTATTTTCATAAGTTATCAACTGCAATTTACATTTAAAAATGATTACATCCAAAGCATATTGATCAGGTCCAGCTGAGAAGCTGCATGTCCTGCAGCAGATCCGCCAGTAGAATAACGATGTGATAGTTAGGAACATGTAATAGGAACATATTGCTGATGAGACCTCGCAGCGCCGCGGCCGCGCTCTCATTACAGGAGTTCCATAACTTTTTCTATCGTTATTAGCGCAACAAGAGAGCCGCGGTGATTAATGGCTGCGGCCGCGTGGCAGCGAGCTCGGTGTGTGTGTGTGTGTGTGTGTGTGTGTGTGTGTGTGTGTGTGTGTGTGTGTGTGTTGTGTAAGCGTCCTGTTGGTGGCACCGACAAGTCAATCAGAGAGGGCCATTCCACCGCAGAACGGGCTCTTCGGCTTAATTAAAGTGATGTTTCAAGCTGCCACCTGGCACACACACACACACACACACACACACGCACTACAGCCACCCATACAGCAAACACACTCACAGGATGCAGTTACAGAGACGACACTGAGGGCCTTTTTACTCACTGCAAACTCACAAGCCATATGGCGCTCTTCTCACACACACACACACACACACACGATCAGATGACTACACACAAAGGTATACTCACACACACACACACACACACACACACGCACACGCAGAGCGACACGGAGCAGCTGCTGGTGTAATTGCTCGGGGTTGGATGAGGTTATAAATGGTTTCTAGAGGGTTGTGGAGCTCTAAAGAGAGAGAGCACCGTGCAGGTTGTCCAAAAGGTGGAGAGGGGCACAGCTAGTGTGTGTGTGTGTGTGTGTGTGTGTGTGTGTGTGAGAGAATCGATTCTCCACCTTCACGCTGCAGCCGTCATGTGTCGGCCGTGTGTGTGTGTGTGTGTTGGGCAGTGGAACGTGTGCACGCTGTGCACATGCACAATATGAAAGGATGACATTTGAGTGAGTGCACATGCCGTTCTGTGTCTCACACACACACACACACACACACACACACACACACACACACACACACACACACACACACACACACACACACACACACACACACCTTGCTCTCCTCCTTCATGCTGTGCCACAGGTATTTGATATTCATGGTCTATCAGCACGGAGCTGCAGAGAGACACGATGGAGGGAGGGAGGGAGGGAGCATAATTTTGGTTATATTAGTGTCTATGGCGAGCGGGGGAGCGGTGGAGGGGAAGTGGTTAATGTAGTGATGGAAGTGAGGGAGGAAAAGGGAGTGAGAGTCTGAATAGAGAGAGAGAGATCTGCTACAGTGGGCAGCCAACAATGCTCTCCACGCCTCACTTCCCCTCGGCCAATTACACCCTCCGCTGCCTCCCTCCCTCCTCCCTCCCTCCCTCCCTCCCTCCCTCCTCCCCTGGAGCCGCTCTTTCAGACGCCGTCAAATCGACAGGTTTGTTTGGCCAAAGTTGAGCTCGCTAATCGCTTCAAGCACTGCAGTGGAGGGAAGGGAGGAAGGAAAGGAGGGAGGGAGGGAGGGAGGGAGGGAGAGGAGGAAAGTGTAAATGAGATGCAGAAGAAGACGAGCGGAGGACTCCTGAGGGTGCGAGGCAAATATTAGATGAGCAGGAGAAGTGGGGTAAAACTCATTGGCAGAAGGAAGGAAGGAAGGACAGAAGGAAAGGAAGCACAAGAGGAAATGAAAGAGGAGGTGGCAGGTAGCTGAGAAGACGATGTGCGTCCACACAAGTGTAGTTTTAGCGTTGAATCCTGTCTCATGGTGAGGAGGAAGATGAGGAGGAGGAGCCACCTGTTGCACAGACCTTTCTTTTAATATCCTTTTTCAGGGCGTAAACCTCCAGCTTAGTGCCAAAAAAAGGAGGTGAAGCGAGGGGGAGGGGAGCAGTTGTGATGATAAAAAAGGGAAATAAATTCTAGCAGCGTATAAAGAGACAGGTGGAGGAGGTGAAGGAGGTGGAAGAGGGAGAGAGGCGGAGGCGTCCGTCTCCTTTTGTGTTGCTCATGGATTCGTCCCTTTCATTCACTTTTCATTCACTCTCGCTCGCTCCGTCATTGTCAAGCTCTCTCTCTCTCTTCATCCTCTCCTCCCTCGCTCCCTTCGCCTTTTCACCCTCTCCTCATCATCGCGTCGCCTTCCTCTCCAACCCCATTACTCCTCTCGCCTCCTTTCAGCTCCTCTCTCCTTGAGCTCTTTTCTCTTCCTCGCCGTCGGGTCCTGAAACTATTTGCGCTCGACGAGTCGAGGAGGATTTCTGTCTCTTTGCAGAATCCACAGGTGTGTTTTTAATGTCCACGTTGTGTTTTAACGAGCTCCTCCTCCATCGAGCACAACCAAGAAAGTCAGACATCAGTTCTGTTTATTGATGAAGCCGCCGTTTGACCCATAACACGTCGTGTTCAGTCGTGTAGTCAGCGCTCAGTTCACTCGCTAACCTACGTATAAAAACATAAATACATATATACTTGGATGCAAATTTAGCACTGAAGCAGTAGTTTGACTCCTGGAGGTCAAAGTGTGAAGTTTACGTCATGAATGAGCATAAATAAACGCTAACGGGCCGATTGGTTCAGCAGGATGTGAGATTAGCAGCGGACAGACGGACGGAGAGAGACGCATAATCTCCTGGTGAAGACGATGAAATGGATTAGCTGCCAGCTCTTTGTAGTTAGCCGCTTTTTTATTAGCTTTAAAATAAAAATCTAAATTATATTCCAGAAGAAAGTTTACTTGAACTGCTTTTAATGTACGACTGTGCTTTACTGTTTTTATTTGTTTCATTGCTTAGCTTTTAGGATATTTGAACTGTTATGTAAAGTGACTTTGAGTACCAAGAAAAACACTATTTAAATTAAATGTGTTATTATTTATATTATTATTAAAGATTTGGGCTAAACGACAAATCTGTTTGTAATGCTAATAAAGCTAACCGCTAAGTAGGCTACTGCTCTGTGGGTCAACAGGAGAAAAAGATCCAGGATGATATTTATTTTTCTCTTAGTCTCTTGTGAGCAGTTTAGTCTTGTAGTTTTATATAAACAAGCTCCAGCTGCGCTTCGACACTTTCAACCTCTTTTAAAGTCCGTTGACTCCCACAACGAGGCGCTGATTTCCAATCCAGAACTCGATGTAAAGGAGATAATTCCTTCTCTCCGTTGTCCTCATCTCCGTTAATAGACGTCTTATTTTTAAACTTTGCGTATCGTCTCCACCGATCAGTTGTGCTTTTTTTTTTGAGTCGTTCTAATTCATTCCTCCGTTTTCTCATTCCGGTTTAAAGAGGATTACGTCGTCGTTAGTCTTATTTTATTTAATTGGCCTCGAATTCAATTTCCCTGGGGAGGGAAGGGAGGGACGATCGAATTGGACTTTCTGAAAATAATCGAATTCCCGTCGTCGCCCGACGCTCCTTGTGAGTCTTCTCCTCCTGAAACCTTCGTCATGCTCTCCTTGTCCTTCATCGTCCTCCTTCCTTCCTTCCTCCTGTTCCCTTTTCCTTCCCACTCCACACATCCCAGTCCTGCCCTCCTCTTCCTCTTCTGTCTCCCTCCCTCCGTTCAACGCAGAGCAATTCCATCTCTCTCCCGGCAAACAAAGGGAGCTAATGACATGCTGACACCGAGCCCGATGATTGAATTCATTAGGCGTGCACAATAATTGCCGGGCGCGAGCGTGAGCGCTCTCTCTCTCTCTCTCTCTCTCTCTCTCTCTCTCTCTCTCTCTCTCTCTCTCTCTCTCTCTCTCTCTCTCCGTCTATTCAGAGGACAGCTGTCAAATAACAAGCGGGAGAGAATAGCTTTTTATTGTTGGAGCTGGAAGAGAGAGGGAAAATGAATATGGAGAGAGAGGGAGAAGCACCTGTTGTGGAGGGGAAGGGAGGGAGGGAGCGAGGAAAGGAGGGAGGGAGCGAGCGCTCAGCATGTCAATTAGGCTTCTGTGTTCGTGCAGAGTTGCTGCAGGTTTACCGGCGGTGAGACGCGCTCGGCGTCGGGATCCAGGTGCTCTCGTTCTGTTTGAATCCCTCTTTTCCTTTTTGACTTTCTGCAGGGAAATGTGTTCAAATCTCATGAAGATGAAGATCAGAAAGGGCTGAACTAAAGCGTAGGACCATAAACTATGACGACGTTTAATTCAGAATGAAAACGATAGTAAATCCAACGTAAAAACACGGTTTTATATCATGTGTTTTTATGCCGCGTCGAATACATACACAAACATTGAATGAATCAGAAATACACTCTATCCATTGTTGATGTGGTAAAAGATGTGCGTCTGGTTTTTAATGAAATATATGTGTATAGAGCTATCACTCCAGTGTTATAATGGTACAATGTGTTTGATAATCGCCTAAGAAGACTAATGGATGAGTAGAAAACCCTTTAAAAAAACATTGAAAACCCCTAAAAACCCTTAAAAACCCTTAAAAGCCCTTAAGCAGTGCTGCTGGTGTGAGAAGCTATACAACCGGTCTTCCTTTGAGCTGGTTGAGTATCTGGAGCATCACATTTGTGGGTTCATTTTACTCTCAAAATGACCAGAAAAAGAGTTATATGTGAAAAGAAGCGACAGGTTTTTGCATATTTTCATAAATGAAAGTCTCGGTGAGGCTTCGTGCTCCTGCAGCTGCTTCACAGTTAAACCTCTGGACCTGCGGCAGTTCGGCCTCAGGCCGCTCTCACCTTCCCAACGCAGCGTTGTTGCCCGCTGATCGTGAGCGTGTCGCCCGCTGATTGCTCGCTCGGCGGTTTGATCCCCGGCGGCTCCTCTGGGGAAAAAAAAAAAAGAACTAAATTGCTCCAGCAGCTCGCACGGCGGCCAACTCGCATAAATGCTTCTGGATGAAAGAGCCGTAATGACTGTGGCCCGTCTCCCATCAACTCCATGGAAACTAGCTTCGGGCCAAACAACCCAGAATGCATCTGCTGCATACGTACACGCGAGGCAGCTTCCCGCTTGATCCTCTACGTTCCCCGTGTCCATCTCCCCGATACGATCCTCCAAAAGGTCGAACGCTTTCCGTGTGGACGGACGGCGGCGTTGAGCCGGCATCAGATATTCCAGCAGATAGTCCGTGCCCGCCGGTGTTAAGTACCTGATTTAACACCTCGGAGCGCCGGTCTGTTTAGCGCTAATATATCTGATGGAGCTAATGAGCTCGCGCTCTGATTTACCTCCCTGCTATCCGCCTGCGTTGCAGTTTATATGTGCAAGGGCTTCTTCATTAACCCGAAGAGGCCAAATGGATGTGTTTGCTCTCCGGGCGAGCCGCCGCAGGGCGAGGCCGGTGGGGCTTGCGTAGTTATTGCTTTTTAGTCTCAATTAAATGCTTTTTCTTGACCTGTGTTGCAACTTTTTTGCGCCGCTTTTGCTAACCTGAATCTCTTTCTCTTGTGTCTTTGCCTCCCCTTCTCGTCCCGCAGAAGACGGAGGAGGACGAGTTGGTCCTGACCCCGGACGGGACCAGGGAGTTCCTGACCTTCGAGATCCCCCTGAGCGACTCGGGCTCGGCCGGGCTGGGCGTCAGCGTCAAAGGCAACCGCTCCAAGGAGAACCACGCCGACCTGGGCATCTTCGTCAAGTCCATCATCAACGGCGGGGCGGCCTGCAAGGTACGACAACGCCGCCGCTGTCGCTACGAGACATTGTTAAAGGAGTGGAAAGAAGGAGTTTAAAGTGTGGCATCTATTCTTTTAAGACACCTTTCTTGCTAGCTGCTGCAGGTGAGATGATAGCACTCGTCTCGTCACATGATCAGATGGAAACTTGACCCGGGGCGACATTCACATGCATATTCATATACATATCATGTATTCACAGGGGGCCCTTGACCTCTCCTCTCAAGAGACGTAAAGGAAAATGGCTTCTCTGGAAAGCCACGAGGCTCCGCTTTGCTCCTTAATGATAATCCCATGCAGTTTGGGGCCAAACACATGCGTACACGTGCTATTTGTGCCTGGTTTATTGAGATATTCCTGCACGCTGGGGTCCATAAACAGAGCTGGAACGAGATCAATTGAGTATGACTCTTGATATGTCGACACAAAGCCAGAGACGGAGAGCTTTCAGAGCCTGTTTGGCTCTCATAGGGACATGAATAAATATATAAAGGGGTCTCTGAGCACTTCTCAGAACACAAGTGCGTGCTCGCCGTCCGTTCTTTCACAAATCTCCACATGTCAAAAAGGTTTGTGAGAAATTGTCAAAAGCGTTTAACACCAAAATCACAGCATGTTATTTCCTCTCGGTCTCTTTTTGGTATTTTGGAGAGATGTTTGATCATTTCTATCAACTCTCAAGTGATCAAAAATGCTAAAATGTTGCACCAAATCTGTAACGAATGGTTTCAACCACCCAGAAATTGCTGCAACAATTTATGAGACGCAACAGTTGAAGGTGAACTTCATGTGCTTCCACGTTTCACGACGAATCAGGATGTTTATTCCAGATGAATGACTCGCTGCACAAGCTGCATCATCATAAATCCTCAGTTTCCAGCACCTCTACGTGACGCAGGCGGCTGATCTGCTTTAACCTTTAAAGATTCTCCCTTTTTTTTTTTTGAACAAGTGTGCTTTCTCGGCCGCCAACAGGACGGGCGTCTGCGGGTGAACGACCAGCTGATCGCCGTCAACGGAGAGTCGCTGTTGGCCAAAACCAACCAGGACGCCATGGAGACGCTGCGCAAGTCCATGTCCACGGAGGGCAACAAGCGCGGGACCATCCAGCTCATCGTGGCCAGACGGGTGTCCAAAAGAAACGAGGTGAGGGTCAAAGGTCAATGGAGGGTCGGATTGAGACGTGGGGTGTGGATCCATGTCCTACCAGGATAAAGAAGGTGGTGGATATCTAATTACAATCAAATATGTCAGATTAATACAAAAAGACAGTCATTTCAACAGATATCTCATCACCTATATCAGAGTTCTGCATTATATACATTTACTGAATGTTATTTATCCTATAAAATAACGAATATAACAAATAATACAGCAGATACTTGGTAAAAAACTCTTTTAAAATGATCACAACTACAATTCAAGTGCAAATATTTTCATCGCAACAACAAATTTGGTCAAAGGTTACTCACCCGATTCGGCTATTTCGAGTTTATATCGGCTCGAAATAGCCGAACAGTGGACCGTCGACCCGGAGCGTGTCCAAGTGGAGAGGCAGGAGGACGTGGCAACGTTTGTTATTGATTAAAAGGCAGGAAGAACTTTCCATTCACAGCTAGTGATCAGTTACAGTTTGGTCAAGAATTTGTCAGTTTTTCCGTGTAAGGCCTAAAAAGAATTATGTGGATATTTCGAAAAATCCATTTCGTGGCCGTTCTTTTCTGCGTAGGCTGTTTTTTTTAGTTTTGTCGTAACCAATGCCACGTGTCTGATTCATTACCTTTTAATCAAACCTGTCGGGATGCGATCGTATTTCAGTTCAAGGCGGTTTCCGTTTGATAAAACAATAAATAAAACATCTGACCTCAATAAAGACACGTCTGAGTCAGAAGTCGCTGCTTCGCTGAGACCCCTCTCTGTGATAAGTGACCCTCTGGGACCGGCTTCATGAAATAAAAAGTGAGCAGTCGGGTCACGGCAGTTCACCAAACCTCTTCCCACGCTCGCTCTCCTCCCTCAAGGCAGCCGGAGGAGGACGAGAGAAAAACTACAAAAAAAAAGCATGGCTGCCAACTTGAGCTACACAACTTTTTGTTCTCCCTCTCCTTCAATGTCATGTTTTTACATTCTCTGTACACCTTGGCCTGTCGCCTGCCTGAATGCGGAGGCTGTGCACACACCCGTGTGTATGTGTTTGTGTGTGTGTGTGTGTGTGTGTGTGTGTGTGTTTGTGTACGTCTACGTGCATACGCCTCCGGCGCTGCCTGGCTTCCCCCGCTCTCCTTTTTCCAACCCGGTGTGTCAAAGTTTTGATTTCCCCTCGGCCCGTCTGGTAATTGAAAGCAGAGGCTAAGCCTGGAGGTGTGTTTTCCGTGCACTTGTCTTGGTGTCTCTGCACAGGGAGCGTGCACGTGTGTGTGTGTGTGTGTGTGTGTGTGTTGCTGGCGAGTGTGTACATCTTTGGCTTATGCATGTATGCATTTTTTTGTTTTTTTTTCAAGCATCTCTCCGCGTGTTCGGTTTGCAAGCAGCTTACCCGGCGTGTCCGGGCGAGACGCGGCTGGATGAATAAAACCCGTGCGCGCCGGGAGAGTCTCGTCAATCTCTGCTTCACATGGCGAGCCCGAGGCGCGGCCCGAGGCCGTCCGAGAAGTCTGACTGTTTATGAGGAGAAAAGTGTCCGAGGCGGTCAGAGAGGAGGGGAAACAACAAGTTACCGCACTTCAAGACACACAGTCAGGGCTGGGTTTTTTTTTACAAAGTCGTATAGACTCCTACGACAATTTCCTCATAAGCAGCTGTCCATCAAATATTTGCTTGAATCAAATAATACTTAATTAGCATGGGATGAAAGCCGCGGCGTGTTTTGACATATGTTCATGCCCACTGGCATGGCATGGAATAATCCTGTATTTACTTTCCTCGCCTCCTTGCCTTCCTCGTCCCCTCGACACCCCAAATCAATCTCAAATGTTTGCTTCATTTGCATTAATCTGGAGCCCTGGCGTTCCTCCTTTTCTCTTCCTCCGTCACCGAGTATGAGGAGCCGCCGACTTCCAGACCTTCCAATAAGTCGGCCTGAATATGCATCGAGCCGCGGGCGGTGATTTGTCGACGGCGACCTCGGTGCCGCCGTTTCATCTCGTTTCATCGGCCCCCCGCCGGCCGGCCGGACGATTCATTAACTATCTCATTGAAAGTCACATCCACGGCGCCATATGGAGACCTTATGAATTAGTCTGTTTCCGTGGAAGGTTTCATAGCATCCGTGATGATTTAGTAATATGAAGAATGCTCACGCTACATTCATTTGGATCTAATCTTTTTAAATTTTGAGGTACTTGTACCTCACTGTAGCATACTTAAACTCCTATTCCACCACACTTCAGATGGTAATCTTGTACTTTATCCTCCAGTTATCCGTTACCTCACTGTGTGTGATGTCACATCCTAGAAACTAGCGAGCTAGCGCTGCTGTTAGCTCCCCGCTGTAGCAAGCTAGCGCTGCTGCACATGACCTTCGTGTCCTCAACGCTAAGACCTAAATGATCTCAATCATGATGACTTCTTCTAAATTTATGCACCAAACGGGTTTAAATTTAAAAGCGGCGGCCATTTTGATACTTGATTTACGTTTTTAATAAAACAATACTAAAGCTACGGGTACAACGTGTAGGTACTGAGGGAACGCTGTTTGTGGTCGTTCAGGACGTGAAGGAAGTCTTTGTGTGAAGTCTGTGTTTTTGTGTGAAGTCTGTGTGTTGTCTTTGTGTGAAGTCTGTGTTTTTGTGTGAAGTCTGTGTGTTGTCTTTGTGTGAAGTCTGTGTGTTGTCTTTGTGTTGTCGTTACTCGTTGGCGTCTTCACGTCGAGAGCTGTCGTCGCCCTTCAGTAATAAATGCAGAGGGACCACAGCAGATCAATACGGTCAACTTTCCAATGGACAAACGAGGACACACACACACACACACACACACACACACACACACACCTTCTCAGTGGCTGGGCATTTACGGGTGACGGGGCCAGCAAATGGTCTATTTGTCCGGCAAACAAGGGAGTGTCATCACGGGTCCCCGCGGAGGGGGAAATGTCAAGATGCTAGCACGCTAACAGCCTCCTCCGGGCCCCCGCGGGGGAACGCTAGTTCGCTAACAGCTCGTGGCTTTACAGCCTATATTGGAAATCCATGCTCATCCATCATGGTTATCACACTGCTAGCGCTAGCGTGGAAAGCTGCACACGGCTAACGTTTCTGCGTGTGCGACCGGGGAGGACTGTTTGCTGCCGCTGTAACCGCAGGTCAACGTTAACGTTATGCTAATGCACAAAACATGAATAAATGAGCAGAATCAGAAGGGATGAACGGCCACAGAAGGAGCTAACATTTAATGTTGTGGGTTAAACGAACCAGCGATGGAAACGAAACGTGAGTTTACTTTAAAATGTGTCCTCCCTCGTTCAGGAGACAGCGGGGAGTCCTCTGGGCGGCAGCCAGCTGACCATGAACACGTCACTGGACGAACACGAGCGCCGCATCTCCCACTCCCTGTACGGTGGCCTGGAGGGCCTCGACGACAACCTGATGCCGCGGCAGAGCATGATGACGCGCACGATAGGTAAGACACAGTCCAGACTCCCCACTGCTGATGCTGGTGTGAGGTTCAGCTCAGTCTCACGCCATGACAGGTCCAACATGCTAACACCAACATGCTAACACCGGCGCTGGAATGACTTGACGCTTCACTACACACCTTAATAAATAGAAGAAAAAACAGATTAAAAGTTGTTTTTAGCTTCTATAGCAACTCCTCCAGCCTCATTATTCATCGCAACGTAACGAAAAGTACGAACTCTGTTTCCCTTTCATGCAAATCGGTCGACACTGACACGGTTTTGTTTTGTCTGAACGCACGCGCTGGGAGAAAAGAGAGAAGCTGTGAGTCATGACTGACAGATGGTGTGAAGAGGTGAAGCTGCAGCCCGGCGGCTGTGATCATCCACGCTGAACAAACACAGATAATAATAATAATAATAATAATAATAATAATAATAATGAGCAAGCGGGGTCACGGGAGGAGGAGGAGATTGTCGTTAAGACGACCAGAGGTCCAGCGCGTCTATTATGTGTGAAGTCACGATTACTATTTGTTTTATTTTAAGATTTAGTGGACGATTCATTGTTTGGTCTCTTCATTTAAGGTTTATTGTAAGCTTTGGAATTGTCTTTGTTAGTTTAAATACTAAATCTTATCAGTTTTTACCTTTCACACACAGATTTTCACAATGTTTGGTCATGGACATTTAGTCAAAAGTCATAGAAATTTGCTTGAAAGTCATGAAAAAAGTCATATTTATATATGTATATAGAAATAAAATAGCTCCCAACACACAGTGGTACCTCCACACGGTGCCACCAGCTGCATGCAGATAACACAGACAGTAAAGTAAAGAGACACCGCGACCAGGAGAGAAAAATCAGATTTAAATGACGGATTAAGTGCAAAAGTTGTGATTGGTGCCCGCCCCTCTGCCCTCAATCTCCTAAATACGGTCGTCAGCCGTCACCATGATGAAGAGGAGGAGGAAGAGGAGATTATAGGGAACACAGAGGTCCTCACCTTGACTGACCTCCGTGTAGTCGCAGCGTTTTGGGGAAATCAAACCGCCGTCATCCGAGGATTTATAAAACAAAAAAAATGGAGTGTCGGACACCATCACCTGCTGCTTTCTGACCCGAACCCGGCATGACATCACATGACCTCCTCCTGGATGCCGATTGGCCGCGCGCTCTGTGACAACGAACCCATCACCTGACACGAGACGCTTTGTCCCATGTTCTCTCTTTCCAATGCGCTCGACCTCGAGACCTCGTGGTTATGTCAAAGTGAGATTGGAGAGGTGTGTGTGTGTGTGTGTGTGTGTGTGTGTGTGTGTGTGTGTGTGTGTGTGTGTGGATTAACAGCTGTATTGGAACCGTTGTGTAATTTGCCACCGTGGGCCACCAGCAGGATGAAGGCCTTAAGCCTCCCCTGCAGGCCGCGCCTTACAGCTGTGTGAGTTATTACCTACACACACATGGTCGCACAACTCTCCTCGAGACCAGTAGAGTGACTTTCTGTATAATACAGCATATATATGTATATATTTATATATGTATAATGCCAATTATGTTGCTGCGCTCCACAGCAGTCTGGTGATTTATCATCTGAAGCAAACTTTCCCTCTGCTGGCCGCTGTGCTTCTTTATCTTTATCTTATAGATTTACTGGAGAGATACATTAAAGATGTGTTATATAAGTGCTGCAACGTATGAGGAATGTATTGATTATTATCTTTTTAATTCAACACTCTTCATTCTGTACGTAAATCTCTGAATACGGACTTTTTAAATCCCCAAAACTCGCTTCATGTGTAGATACAACACAAACTAGCAGAGACTCTTTGTGTGTCTGTGTGTGTGTGTCTGTGTGTGTGTGTCTGTGTGTGTGTGTGTGTGTGTGTGTGTGTGTGTGTGTAGTTTTGGGGGCAACCGAGCCATTTACTTGTGTTTGTGTGTGAAAAAGTGAGTGTGTGTCTTCAGCCCCTCCTGCGACATTTGTTTGTTTTTCGCTGATAATTTTTGAGTCCGTGTGAGTTCTCTCTCCCTCTCTCTCTCTCTCTCTCTCTCTTTCTCTCTCTCCCTGTGTGTGTGTCTCTCTCTCTCTCTCTCACACACACACACAGTTGTCTTGAATGAGTCTGTTCTCTCGTGGTGAAGGAGCCACTAAACATAAATCATGCATCAGGTTCATTTATTCTTAGAAGATGACATCATAGCGTGTGGCCGTGTGTGTGTGAGTGTGTGTGTGTGTGTGTGTTCGACCTCCGCGTCGCTCTCGGATCTCCGACCCGGTCGCCTCCGTCCGGCTCCCAGTATTCCCGGGACGAGAGAGAAAGAGACTTAATCATCCCTTCAGGCCGGCAGCTTGGGCGGCCGGCGGCTACGAGCAGATGATTATGCAAAGAGAAGAAGAAGAAGAACCTGAAAGAAAGATGATGTTTCCCGTTTCATTCTCAGGTGGTGGTGTGTGTGTGTGTGTGTGTGTGTGTGTGTGTGTGTGTGTGTGTGTGCCCTCTCCGTCCACATGGCAGTGCTTTGGTCGCTGCCTCTGGCTGCTGGCAGTAACACAAAGCTTCTCTTCTCTCCAGAGCAGCGAGGTGACAGACTCTCTGCCAGCTGATCGTCCTGCAGTGACTCACACTGACGAGATGCTCAGTGTCGCGCAGTGCACTGCTTAGGGAGATGGGATTAAGTGTGTGTGTGTGTGTGTGTGTGTGAGAGAGTGTGTGTGAAAGAAAGAAAGAAAGAGAGAGAGAGGACTTACTTGGACTCGCAAATTCTCAGCGATAACGTAGCAGGAGGGGCTGAAGACACACGCACACTCTTTCTCTCACACACACACAGACTCACACACACACACCGCTGTAACCGTTCAGTTGGTGCTGTGTTCACACACTTTTAGGCTTGCATTCAGCACACTCAGTGTGTGTGTGTGGTAAATTTTAATTCATACAACTTATTTAATAGCGTGTGGAGTTTGGATGAATGGGATTATGTCACCATTTCAGAGACAAAAGACACACACACACACACACACTTCATGGCACAAGACACATTGTTGTGGCGTTTCTTTCTCTTGCCTCAGATCCGGGTTCATCAGTAACAAACTGAGATGGTTTAGTAACTGAGTTCAGGCTGTAACTCCGACGTGTTCAAAGAGCCACCAACAAAGAGCCGTGACAGATGACTTTTTAAACTACACACACACAAACACACTCACACACACACACACTAACTCTCCCCCCTCCCTCCATTCAGCTCGTTCTCCTGGGTCATGAGAAAACAAGCAGCGGGCCGGGCTCCGACCACCGGGTCTCTGTCTTAAAGCCCTCCTCCCAGAGCTCGACACAAACGAACCTTTATGAAGCGGCTCCGGCCTCAAAACACGGATTAAAGACAAAGTCATGCGCTGAATATCAAGAGCTTTTATTTTGAAGTCTTTTCAGAAGCAGAGAAAGAAACTTTTGGGGTTTTTTCTCTCTCCCGCCTTTTATTAGTGAGCTTCACAGTTTGAATTAATCGTCGTGCTTTGACACAAGAACACCATTGTGTCCGCTGCCAAACGCCACAGTGTGAGGGTCCTGTCACAGTGTGAGGGTCCTGTCACAGTGTGAGGGTCCTGTCACAGTGTGAGGGTCCCGCCACAGTGTGAGGGTCCCGCCACAGTGTGAGGGTCCCGTCACAGTGTGAGGGTCCTGTCACAGTGTGAGGGTCCCGCCATAGTGTGAGGGTCCTGTCACAGTGTGAGGGTCCCGCCACAGTGTGAGGGTCCCGCCACAGTGTGAGGGTCCCGCCACAGTGTGAGGGTCCCGCCACAGTGTGAGGGTCCTGTTTCAGTGTGAGGGTCCTGTTTCAGTGTGAGGGTCCTGTCCCATCATAAAGTGAGGGTCCTGTCACAGTGTGAGGGTCCTGTCCCACCACAGTGTGAGGGTCCTGTCACAGTGTGAGGGTCCCGCCATAGTGTGAGGGTCCTGTCACAGTGTGAGGGTCCCGCCACAGTGTGAGGGTCCCGCCACAGTGTGAGGGTCCCGCCACAGTGTGAGGGTCCCGCCACAGTGTGAGGGTCCTGTTTCAGTGTGAGGGTCCTGTTTCAGTGTGAGGGTCCTGTCCCATCATAAAGTGAGGGTCCCGCCACAGTGTGAGGGTCCCGTCACGGTGTGAGGGTCCTCTAACAGTGTGAGGGTCCTCTAACAGTGTGAGGGTCCCGTCACAGTGTGAGGGTCCCGTCACAGTGTGAGGGTCTGATGAGCGCTTCCTGTCCTCAGGTCACTACCAGCTCTCTCCGACCGTCAACATGCCGCAGGACGACACGGTGATCATCGAGGACGACCGGCCGCTGCAGCCGCCTCACCTGTCTGACCAGTCCTCGTCCAGTTCCCGTGACGACGTGGGCTTCGCCGCCGACACGCCGCCGCTGCTGCCGCCGCCGCCCTGGGCCAAGGACACGCCCCCTCCGCCCTGGGCCAAGGACACGCCCCCTCCGCCCTGGGCCAAGGACACGCCCCCTCCATCCTGGGCCAAGGACACGCCCCCTCCATCCTGGGCCAAGGACACGCCCCCTCCCATTGACAGGTGGGTTAGGAACCGAACACAGAACAAAAGATCTGAACAAAATCTACACTGTGTGTGTGTGTCTCTTTCTCTTTCCTCTCTTTTTTGTCTCTTCCTCTATCCCTCTATATCTCTCTCTCCATCCCTCCTATCTATCTCCCTCTCTTTCTGTCTCTCTTTGTCTCTCTCTCTCTCCCTCTCTTCTATCTATCGTCTCTTTGATTTCGTTTTTTTTAATTTCCACTCTCTCTCTTCTCTCATTCCTCTTCTCTCTCTCTTTCTTTCTCTCTCTCTCTCTCTCTCTCTCTCTCTCTCTTTCTCTCTTTCTTTCTCTCTCTCTCTCTCCATGTTGTATCTCTTGTTCTCGTCCCTCGCGGCCTCGTCTCCAGCTCTGTTCTTTTGTTTGTTCTTCTTCCTCTTCTCCTTCCTCTTCCTCCACGTTGCTCTCTCTTTCATCTCTCGTCTTTCTCCACCTCTCATTATTCCTCCTCTCTGCCGCTCACCTTCTTCTCTCTGAAGCTCTCGTTTCCTCTTTTACGTTGTTCATCCTCTGAGCTTCTCCTCCTCCTTCCTCTCCTCTCTCTCCACCTCCTCACCGTCTTCCCATCTTCCGACTTTATTCTGTTTTTCCTCTTTCCTTTTTTCTTGCTTGCCGCTCTTCCAGCTCTCCCAATTCTTTTCTAGATTCTCTCCATCACTCGTTCACTTTAGTGAGTTCTCTCTCTTTGAACCGTATCGGCTCAACGAAGAGAGGGAAGAACTTTTTTCTTCCTCTTCCTCCTGCATTATCTCTTCATTTAAATTTAAGTTTTTTCTTCTATTCATCTGTTGTTATCCTTCCTTTTTATTTCTATAAAGCACTTTTTCCCTGTGACAATAAACTCAATCATCTCTTATTCCTCTTCCTCCTCCTCTTCCTCCTCTTCTTCCTCCAGCTCCTTGAATCCAGATGAAAACGACCCGGACGGTAATTTCCAGCGTGAGGGCTTCGGGCGTCAGAGCATGTCGGAGAAACGCAGCAAGCAGTTCGGAGGCGACGCCTCGCAGCTCGACGTCCTCAAGACGCGCAAGTCCAAGAGCATGGATCTAGGTACGGCCTTCAAAATAAAAGCCAAACAACAACAAAACCACTGCAGGTGACTTCAGTCAGACTTCATGAACGAAGGCGTTATCCACGTCAGGTAGAGGAGGTTGATAGAAGCATTCACATATTTAACCTTTTGTAAACCGTGTAAAAATCCTCCCACGGCCATTTTAAGTCCCAGCATGCCCCATTCAGACAATCTTTTGGCATTAAATACGTAATTTTTCTCATTTTTGAACCGAACGACACCGTTTTTTGACTGAAACTCCTTCCTAACAGACCAAGACATTGTTTTATTGTGATTTTTGTTGCAGATTCTGATTCTTTAGGTCCTAATCTTTCCAAAAAGGTGTCTTATTGACGCTCCAGGAGGCTTTTTTGGAGAATCGGGCTCATATCATGCTGGATGTTCATAGTTACCATCAAAATATCTTTTAAAAGTATTTTCTTTTTTTTGCAGATATACATTTTTTCTTTGGTGAACAAATACATACAATAGACACAAGTATTGTAATTAATTTGGGGTTCCTACGACGACTCAAACACAGGGAAAAGAGGTCTGGAGACAACATTGGTTCCATAGTTTTTAACGGGTTAACGATCTTCGGCTCCGTCGTGAAACCTCTTTTCCAACAGGATCTGATTTCCTGCTCTTATCTCTGCATGCTTCTCTTCTACTTCAATGTATTCCACCCTCTTTCCTCTGCGTCTCCCGCCCCAAAGTCAAGAACGTCGCCGCGTCGATTCACCTTGAGGACGACCTCTGCAAAAAAAAAAAAAAAACGCCGCTGATTGCTTCGGCCTCTCTCTCTCTCTCCTCGCTCTCTCTCACCAGTAATCACATCTAATCTCCCCGACCAGATTGCCGCTCTGCGCCGTGTTGATATCACAACAAGTCTGATTGCTATCCTCTTTCCATCCACTTCCCCTCCTCCACCTTCTGCCTCCGCCTCCTCGCGGTGCATTGCATGGCGGCCGATGCTAATTGATCCGTGTGTCGTGTGATTGTCTGCTACCTGGATGCCGCATGTGGAATGTCATTTTTGCACTAACCCGAGCCCCAAATGTTTTTGTACCCCCCTCCCCTCCCCCTTCTTTTTTCCTCGCCCCTTCCTTTTTAACAGTAGCCGACGAGATTAACCTCACCCCTCGACCCTCGACCGACGCAGGTAAGGCCCTGAGAGAGAGAAAAGGTGGAGCGGAGCGCTCGTTTTCATCACCATCAGCGTCACTTAGTCTTTTCTTCTGGTGGTGCACATGTGAGGCCCGGGACGAGGGGGTTAAGTGGGTTACGCTGAGTGAAAGCCGTCCAGGAGATGTGATTCTTTCACAAAGTACTGCTGCTTTACCGCGTTGTACCACACGGTATTTTATTATCCCGTCACATTTAGTGCATTCCCGACTTATACGCCGTCATTCATCCAGCAAAGGAGGAATTACCTGCACCCTTATTGAATAATCCTGCATAATGTTCATTCCTACAGTTTTATTCAATCAGTAAAGCGCTGCTGCTCTGAGAAATACTGCTTTCATGCTGTATTTTTAAAACGTAGAGTGTTTGGAAGAAGAGTGGTGGGAGGTATTCATCACAGTACTTTGCTCCCGCGCTGCTACTTCCTGTTCCTCTAGACTTTGGCAAACTCTCCCTTGTTGAAGCCCCCGTCAATGAACGACGACACTTGAAACCTGCAGGTGTTTCAAATTAAAAGCGCACTGGGAGAAGGAGGTGGACTGCGTCCCCGTGAGCCGCTGACGGGCTTTAATTTGAAATATCTCTGCGGGAAGCGTTGAGTCAGTAACGGGAGAGTCGGACAGAAACATGCTGTGGAAATAAACATGAGCAAGAAAACCGGTGGATATAGAGAATGCTGAGTTTGCTTTAACAGCAAACGTGCTTTGACAGCGAAAAAGCTGGCTCTTCCACCGAAATATTAGGAAGCACACTTACACAATTTGGATAAATTACAAATAAAACCCGGTGTTCAATATTCGACTGTTTGCAGACGATGTGAGAGTGTTTGTGCTGAGTGTTGCATTTTTTGTGAATGAATGCCGTTGATGTAGTTAATCCTTTGCCCTCAGCACCTTTTCTAACTAATCAAAAGTCCACATAGTTTCATAAAGTTCACAAATAGATGCAGGAGGCGGCCATTTTTAACTGTTTACTTGCTGAAACCCACCTAAAATATGAATTATGTGTTTTTCTACACGAACATCTTGATTCACTGGACTTTTAGCACTTTTTGGGTTTGTAAGAGATTTGTTTACGTTTCCTATGAATCATAACTCTTTGGACTGTCTTAAACCACCAAGATATACATGTAAGCATTTTGAAAAAGCGCGAGGTTGTCAGTTAAAACCCCGTCTGTCCTCCACATCATCCCACATCTCCAGTCCGTGCTTTCTTTCTGCCTTTCACTCTTCTGTATGAAGATACCCATTGGACCGTTGCTTACTCACTTCAGGGACCTGCTGTAACTCTTTGTGTCTGCAGAGTAACACGAGTGCAAAAACCACAACCTGCTTCCACGGCTTTGTCTTGACTCATGAGCGGCGAAAGCGAACGGCCATGAAGCGACCGCCGCTCATCTGCAAAACAGAACCTCGTAGCAGAGTTGCAGACGACGTTTCAGAGGCTTTCATCCCGCTCCGCCCTCTGCGCCTCTTTCTGGTGGAGCGCTCGCTCTTCGACAAAAAAGACAAATTAGCCGAACAGAGCGAAGCCTCCGCCGTCCTCGCCGCAGTTTGAGGTCGCTGCCCGACACGCGGCAGAAAGCCGCCGCTGACTGCAGATTTGATTTGTCTTCTCTTTTTTTGCCTCGGATGCGGCTGTAGCACTAATTGTTTTGTGTGTGTGTGTGTGTGTCAGAAGTGTACATGTGTTCACGTGTTTGCGTGGAGGGAGAACGCGCTCCGTCCTCGGTTAAGGCTGCGAGCTGACAGCGAGGCCATCCGTCATTGTCAGCTCTCGCGTGTCGAAGGCCTCTGATATCGGCGACTTGGACAATAAGGACGGATCCTGCGGAGGGGGGAGGGAGTGTGTTGAGAAGAGAGGTGAGAGGGTTGGAGTGTAAGATGGAGACCGACTCGTGAACTCACTTAATAGTGGAGACAAAAGTGCTGCAAAGACGTGACGGAAGAGAGGCCTCGTGGGAAAAGCATCATGGATATCTCCTTTGGTATTTACAATACTTAAATATATATTTACAAGCCCGTTTGTGGGGGGATTGTTTGCAGCTTTTCGGGTCATGATGTCTTGAGGAGAAGGAGGAGACTGTGTTTTACGCACAAGTGTGTTGCGCGGTTACGCAATGCGACGATGAAAAGTTAGCACTCGTTCTCTCCTGAACTCTACGAAATCTCTTAAATCTCAAAACCAAACTAGACAAAACCTAAAACACAGCTCCGAGGCAGACAGTCGGACTCGCTGTCGAAACGAGACTACCACTACCGCTTTGGTCCACAGGAGGCGCCAACGTGAACGTTCCTCGTCGCAGCTTTAGAGAATGTGCTTCATTTTAGTCTGAAATTCGATTGATCCGTTTATTGAAATGAATGAAATGTCTCGTCACACCGACAGTAGCTGATTGAAAGTGTATTCCGTGTGAATTTTGGATCTCACAGCCATTCAATGTGTGTTGTGGGCTAATAGATTTAAAGTGTCCTCGGTTCATTTTCACTTAGTGGGAGGCCCAACTCCCACAGTGAATAGAAACGACCCGTGGTCCATTTCCCAGAGCCTAAACACCCCGTCCCGCTGAAACCGCCGCCCGTGACGGCTCCGAGGCCGTCCCCCGTGTCCTGAGCCGCGATTGGCCGAGACGCTTATTGACACAGGCCAGCGCCACATGTTGGACGAGGACGCGGCGGCGTCCAGAACTTCATGCGGACGACGTCGAAAGTCCCGCTGGACGCGCTGAACAGAAGCCGCTCAAAAAGCAAGAGAGGATTCAACTTCTGGAACGTCACGAGACGACCGACGCCCTCATGTACGAGCCTTCTTTCCCCCTTGTGAATGTATATAAATATATATATTGAGGGGAAGGTAATCGCCACCCGGAGCTTTGTCACACGTCAACACCACGAGTGTCGCTCTGTGCAAACACAACCGGCACAGATTACGCATAAAAACGGGCTGACTGGTTGCCAGATTGGAAATAATCCTTTAAAAATAAAAAATGCAAACAAACGGACACTTTTTGTACGTATTGCATTGCAAATATCCCCGAGTGAACCCTGTGTGCAGGTGACGAGCTCCATGTCATCACCAGGTTGTTGGAAAGTCTCTGAAAAAGACAATAAGTTAGTTTTTTTGCATCCCTTTTGTCTTTATTCTTTCAGTCTCACTGCAAAGAAGAAGCTTGTTTTTTAGCTCGCGTCCAGACTTGTTGTTTGAGGTTATTTGAATATATTTTTATTCTAATTGTTGAAAGAAAACTGACTGCATTAAGTTGTCAACGCAGGGATGCAACGTGAGTAAAATACGTCCGTGACTCAGGACGCAAATCCACAAAAATGTGTCGCCGACATCGAGATATTTTCCGGCGCTGTAGCTTTGAATGAAAGTTCCTCAAACGGTCAAAGTTTCCGTCTTTGACATTTATTTGTTCCGTCCTCTCATGCCTGGTTTCACTTCCCGTCTGCTCTTTTCCTCACTTCCTTCTTTCTCTTTTCATTCATCTCCTCCCTCGTGTTAATCTATCAGGCCGTGTGTGTGTGTGTGTGTGTGTCTGTGTGTGTGTCTGTGTGTGTGTGTTCTGCAGCCATCTGCTCCGGCAGCCATAAAGTGACACCACCCCAAGAGATTACGACTCCTCCATTTACCTTCGTGCCTCCTCTCCTCACCTCTCTGCATGCATTAGCCGCCCAGCGCGCTGAGAGGCGTCGTATGGGAACGCACATTACGCCGCACCCGCACACATCCTCTTTACTTTAATTAAACTGTCATGTTTCTCCTATTTTGCTGATGGTTATTTTCATTCGGGGCCACGTCTCGTAATTGATTTTGTCGCCAGTCTGGAGGAATGTTACACACACACACACACACACACACACACACACACACACACACACTCTCTCTCAATCGATCAGCCTCCTTTCTGGTTTAAATGCGCTGTTGTCAGAGGCTGATTGAGGCGGAGACCTTGTTCAGGTAGAGCAGGTGTTTCTTCTTCCTCCTTGTGGCTACTCCATCAGACTGACGGCTCCAAATTTATTTTTTTTGACATGTTCAGATTGTATCGAGATTGATTTTAGAATTAAAAAAACACAAAATCTGACTTTTTTAAATTTTTCCAAGCCGCATCTCCAGGTGTTTTTTTTTCTACAGATGCTTCTATTGGATGTCATAGTTCTACATGTTTGGTTCACCGACTGTTCAAGCGTCTGAGGAGCTTTTCTGCAGAATGAAGCAGGTCTAAAATTTGCAATTTTAAATCAATGATGCACAAACTGAGAAGTTGCAGGTCGCAGCCTGATCGCGATGTGCGTTCCTCGTTGTCGCCGTGTGTGCTAGTCACATCTCCGGTGGACGTTTCACCTTGAGGTCGGCTGCAGTAAAGTAAATCCCAGAATCCGCGACACAAAAAGCCACAAAATGCACGAACACGACTTCCACTGCGACGCCTCCGAGCTCAGGCGACTGCATCAACAGGGTACTCATGGCGCCTCTGCATCTTCCCCATCAGGTTCCTCCACCAGGGACGTGGGGCCGTCGCTCGGCCTGAAGAAGTCCAGCTCGCTGGAGAGCCTCCAGACGGCCGTCGCGGAGGTGACGCTCAACGGGGACCACCCCTTCCACAGGCCACGCCCCCGCATCATCCGGGGGCGGGGCTGCAACGAGAGCTTCCGGGCGGCCATCGACAAATCCTACGACCGACCGGCCGTCGCCACGGAAGAAGACGACGAGGGCATGGAGACACGTAAGACAGGCAACAAGTTAACGTCCTGTTTCTGAAGAGCCGGCAGGTTTCATCCCCAAAATGGCCGCCGGGGTCAGTGTCCTTTTTTTTTTTAGCGAGGCCACTTCAACCTCAGGCACTCTTGGACTTCCGTAGCATGTCTCGACCGATTTAAAAGTGTTCATCGGTGTTGCATTTGAGACTAAAGCTTGGATGTGGCTTCTGTACTCGTGCATGGGGCTGACTAACGCTTGGTGTCTGGCAGCTGGTTGCAGCAGCTCGTTGACTCGTGAGGACGTGACTATCCACCGCATCAGAAGTCGGGACGCACGCCGTGAAAATCAGGCGTTTTTTTCAGAGTTGGGAGCTAAAAGGAGCGTCTCGTTGGGGGGATGGGTCGCGCTGTCTGCACCAAACAACAATATCTTATATATTTTCTATATTAAGGAGCAGTAGTCCACTTGGTTGCACCGTTACATCCTATGCACTGGACCTTCAAGGCTTCCTTTTGAGGTTAAATTTGAGGTTTCCACGATACACAAAGCACAATCTCCAAAACAGTTTTCTTTCCTCTTTAGTTCCACAAAAGCAACCTCTTTCAGAGCGTGACGCTATAATCTTTAATCTCCTTTTGATAGCCCAAATAATCCGATGTCAACTTTCTGACGTTAATCTCACATTTAGCCGGCGTAATGTGCCCTAATACCATCGAATGGTAATTTTACAAGACGGGGTCTAATGGACTCTAAAGATCTCTATCCGTGATGTGTGATTATTAGAAGGGCCTCTTCTGCACTTGAGTGACATGACGGCACATTTATGAGACGTATAGATTTTCTTTTATGAGGTTTATGGATTTTCATGTATGTTACAGCTCTACTTGGTTTAAAAAACACATGTTCTCCGTCTCCCACGCGCTTCTTCTCCGTGTTTCCAACCTCTTTCATGTCCTCTCTCCAGTGGAGGAGGACACGGAGGAGAGCTCGCGGTCGGGGAGAGACTCGGTGTCCACGGTGGCCGACCAGACGCCGCTGACGGGCAACGGCGAGAAGCCCCTGGTCAACGGCACCAATCGCACCAAAGAGGAGAAGAAGAAGGACAAGGACAAGGGAGGGAAGGAGAAGAAGAAGCAGGAGGGAGGGAAGGAGAAGGACAAGGAGAAGGAGAAGGGGAAAGCCAAGAAGGGCATGCTGAAGGGACTCGGGGACATGTTCAGGTAAGACTTGTTCACCAAAGTTAAGCCCTCAGAGAAGTTTCTGCAATCTTCTGAGCCTCATGAATTCTCATTCATGATGTCTCCTTCACCCCTGATGTCAATTTTACATTTTTAACAACACAATTCAACCACAAGTATTAACATAAACCATAAATATGACTTGAACTTTGGGGAATCTGGCTCATATCATGCTGGATGTTCATACTTGAGATGAAAATATCTTTTAAAAGTAATTTTTTTTTGGCAGATGTACATTTTTTCTTAAGACTTTGCTGAACAAATACAAACAATAAACACAAGTGTTGTAATTAATTTGGGGTTCCTACGACAAACGTAAGTGCAGAGCATGCACGGCAGCTCCTGTTGTGTGTCCGTCAGCACGAGGACGGCCTGTCGTATTCTTATGGAAAGGGAACATTAACCACGTCTACGTGTGCATTGAGCTTCTAGAGATTCAGTCTGCCAAACGCTAATTAGTCCCCAGAAAACTTGACCTTTCTGTGGTTTATTTTCCCGTTATTAACTCCGTCTCTGCAGCTTTTTTCACCTGCCAAACAACCCCTTCAAGCCCAGCTGACGGGCTGCGTTCTCCACACACACTCGTCCCATTAGTGTGCAGTCCGTTCATTTCCTCCCGTTAGCTTTTTGGTGCCGAGGTCGACACTTTCTTTCCGATTGGTGGGTTGAACTCTCCGGAGGAGGGAGGCCGGCCGGTAATACAGCTGTATATCATATTAGGCAAAGTGGTCGTGACAGGGAAGGGAAAACAGTGACTCTTCTCTGAGCGAGGACGGTAATGAGGTCCTCAGAGATGGAGAGATGGAGGTGGAGAGAAGGGAGGAGCAGCTGGGCTGAGGATAAGTAAGACCTTGTAAGAGAAGGAGGGATGCACAGCCAGACGTCACAATGCATCTGGATTAAACTTATTTAATGTCCTATTAGAGCGTCCACGTTTGTATCCTTGACCCTGGAAATGTCAATTTAGTGAAATATCCTCCACTCGAGCTTCTTCACGGGTCTTTTCAGTCTTCATCAGCTGACAGACTTAACTGGAAAAGCTCCAGAAAAAGCTTTCAGAGCTCTCAAACACACAGAGAGAGCACTCAGGGGGGGATGACATCATGAAATATGACGACGGATATTCAGTAGAAAACCTCAATAGAAGCTTTGAAATAAGATTTTAAAAAACTAATTTGGTCTCGCCCTCGTTTGAAGAAGTACACATGATTATTTATTCATGAGAACATCAACATGTCTGAACACTAAAACACTCTCTAATAACTAGAAACCGCCTCTCAGACGCCTCACTGGCCTCCGAGCCGCCGCGCTGCTGTTTTATTCATCGTGTTTTGCGACGTCAAACGTCAGAACCTTTCAGGAGCGATTTTGGAGAATAAAGACTCAGTGAAGGAGTCTTTGTGCACCGCGAGGAGCTCAGAGCGAGAGGTTTGTCCCTCGGGGAGGAGGAGGGAGGAAGAGGAGGAGGGAGGAAGAGGGAGGAAGAGGAGGGAGGAAGAGGAGGAGGGAGGAAGAGGAGGAAGGAGGAGGAGGTTGAAGCCAGTAGAGCTCTGAGTCAAACAGGTGGGATCGCTTCAAATGACAGCAGCTTTACTTCTGGGGGATGACATCATTTATTTATATATGTGTATATATATGTGTATATATGTGTGTGTGTGTGTGTGTGTGTATGTATGTGTGTATATATATATATATATATATATATATATATATATATAAATATATATATATATATATATATATATTTATATATTTATATATATATATATATATATATATATTTATATATTTATATATATATATATATATATATATATATATATATATTTGAAAGGCAGAACTTCCTGTGATGAACCTGTGTGTGTGTGTGTGTGTGTGTGTGTGTGTGTGTGAGACACCACAGTGTTTGATTGACAGGTGATGAGAGCGAGCAGCCGTGAGTTCGTTCCCAAAACATAAAGAGAAGTTGAGCAGAATCTACATGTTTGTCACCACGAGAGGAAACAGAGAGCTGACTGTGATGTGAGCAAGTTCCATCCCCGAGTGGCTTTTCACAACGTGGAGAGCTCCAACGAGTGTCACGCTTTAGTGTGTGTGTGTGTGTGTGTGTGTGTGTGTGTGTGTGTGTGTGTGTGTGTGTGTGTGAGAGAGAGTGTCAGGGAGAGCTTGTACTTGTGTACAGTGTGTCTTTGCATGTAGGAGGGGTGAATCAGGAGTGGGAGGCCTGGAGAAGTCAGGAGTGTGTGTGTGTGTGTGTGTGTGTGTGTGTGTGTGTGTGTGTGGAGATTGTATGTGTGTGTGTGTGATCAACAGAGCTGCCACTGCCTGACCCTCTCATGTCTCGAAGGCCTCACACTTCGTCCCAATCAAAGCCTCATTACCATCAACCACTGCCAACAGAGCGCCTGCCAACTCCATCCATCTCTCTCTCTCTCTCTCTCTCTCTCTCTCTCTCTCTCTCTCTCTCTCTTCCCCTCTCTATCCATCTCTCTCTCTCTCTCCCCCCTCCTCCTCTTCCTCCTCTTCCAGTCTGTTGGTTTGGCACCGGCGATGACGGTCGCTGCCCAGAAATTCGAGGGCTACGCTAATTTTTGCAGTGGTTGTGTGTGCGTGTGTGTGTGTGTGTGTGTGTGTTTTTGGACATGAACAAGTGAACAAGCCAGAACATGAAGAAGGCTCCTCGCTCTGTGGCCTCGAGGCCTTCGTCCTCCAGCTGCCGGCCTCCTCTTCACTCTGAGCTGCTGTGTTTTCCCGGCGCTTCGTTCTGTCAATCTCTAAAAGTCTGCCCAAAAAGTTCCCCCTGGACTTGAGGGGGAACTGATGAGATTTTTGGAGGTCAAAGGTCATGAAACACGTTTATATAAATGTTCAAGACAATAATAATAATTTCCCCAAAGGACATTGTTGTCGTAGTCTTCTGCTTCTTCTGCTTCTTCTGCTTCTTCTGCTTCTTCTTCTGCTTCTTCTTCTTCTGCTTCTTCTGCTTCTGCTTCTTCTTCGTCTTCTTCTTCTTCATCTTCTGCTTCTTCTTCATCATATTCATCTTCTGCTTCTTCTTCTTCTCCTTCTTTTGTTCTTCTTCTTTTCCTTCTTTATCTTCTCCTTCCACTTCTTTTGTTTCTTCTTCTTCTTCTTTTTCTTCTTTTCTTTCATCTTCTTCTTCTTCCCGTACTGCTTAAGTATCTCATATGCAAGTATCTTTTTTAAAAAGTGAATTTGAGAAGATGACCTCAGGGAGATTAAGGCAACATTTTAAGAGATTTTCAGCCAATAACGCTGCAAACAAAGTAAAAATAAAGTAAATCCTTGGTTTCCCCGTCCTCCCGTGTCGAGGATCCACCGTCTGATATTTTCCTAAATGCCTTCACTAATATTTTCGTGACATTCATTCCCGGCTTCCTCCTAAATCCCTAAATTCTCCGCTGTGATTTACCGCTCGCCGCGTGACATTTCGACGCGTCGGGTCGCCTGCTGAGTGGAATCCACTGAATCCCCGACATGTTGTTCAAGTCTTTCTGAACCTCGGAGAAACCCGGCTCCGCCTCCTTTATCGACGGCATCGCCGTGGAGGCGGAGCCTGACTGTGCCTGGAATACGAGATCATTAAATGCCCCGAGTGTCACGCTTAATACTCTCTGCAGGTTCTCATCCATCTTAGTGCCGCTCGTGTTTGTGGGAGAGTCTTTTTAAGAGGCCGTTAATGAAAGTTAGTGGTGTGGAGAGAGAGAGAGAGAGAGAGAGAGAGAGAGAGGGAGAGAGAGAGACGTCTCCCGCCGTGATCGATCGCTCCTCGCTCTTAGCGTTAGCGTTAGCGGCGAGTCGTCACTCGGCGGTTGCATTAATCAGGTAATGGGCCGTGGTCTCCCTCCTCCTCCACCGCGGGTTCTCCTCCTCGTTCCCGTCGCTCTCGGTTCCTCCTCAGTTCCTCTTTTTTGGGAACTTGAAGAGCAGCTCGTCCACCTCGCGTCCCAGAAGCCTTTGCGGTCACCGCCGATGCATTCGGGCGCCTTGGCGTTGTGCTTTCTTTGGTGTGTGTTAAAGCCGCCGTGCTTCTCCACAGAAGATAATCCCTTTAGATTAAATGTCCACAAGGACTCAAGAACCAAACTTATTAGAACTTGAAGGTTGAAGGTCACAAGGTCACAAGGTCACAGTGATCGCTTAATGTGTTGTCTCTCTCACTGTAGTTTAACCCTTTTTAGCTTTTGACCTCTTTTCCCCTTGTTCCTTGTGTTTCAGTCGTCGTAGGAACCTCAAATTATTTCCAATACTTGTGTTTATTGAATGTATTTGTTCAGCAAAGTCTTGTGGAAAAAATGTATATCTGTAAAAAACAAAAAAAAAGAAATCATCCAGCATGACATGAGCAAGATGTCCCAAAAACTGTATCATGGTGCCTCAACAGCCCAAATAATAAGACTCCTTTTGGAAAGATCGGGACCTAAACCGTCACATAAAACACAGCACGAGGCGTTCAGGGGGGGTTCGGTCCAAAAAAACTGTTCAGTTATAAAATGTAAATTCTTTTTATTCCAAAACATTGTCAGAATGAGGCATGCTGGGGTTTAAAATGGCCGCCTTCTACCTTACTTCCTGTATGACGTAGTCAAAGAAAACATCGAGGACTCGCAGGTGCTCGCAGGTTCAAACCCCGCTCCATTGGTTTAAAGTTAGGGGGGGGGGGGGGGTAATTACATTCATAGGGAGGGAGGGAGCGGGCGCTAAAGGAAACAGGAGATATTTCAGCTTGATGGACTCGGCGTAAAGCCGGTTGGAGAAATGACTTTGGCAGCGCGCTCGCCGCCACAATGAAGCGCCGAGATTACTCACACAGGAAATTGGTCCGCGGAGAATATCTACGATGCTTCTGAAGAGGACGCGCTGAGAGGAACCAGAGGGGCGAGAGAGTGCTAATGAAAGAGAGAGAGAGAGAGAGAGAGAGAGAGAGAGAGAGAGAGAGAGAGAGAGAGAGAGAGAGAGAGAGAGAGAGAGAGAGAGAGATGAACACACAAGAGAAACTCAATGAATGAAACATTAAGACCGAGAGCTAAACTACGGCAAAGAATACAAAGGCAACCTCAAGAGGTGTGTGTGTGTAGACATGTGTGTGTAGACGTGTGTGTAGACGTGTGTGACTGAAGAAGAAGAGACAGCGTAAAGTGAAATAAAGAGAAAGTTTCAAAAAAATAGAAAGTGCATCAAAGGCAGAACCAAAGAGGTGGAAATCTCAGCAGTGAAAGTGTGTTTAGGAATTAAAGGAGAAGAGTGTGAGTTGTTTTTAAAGATGAGGAAGAACGAAAGAAAGAGAGCGGAGGAAAAGAAAGAGACTCACTGAGATGTGTGGAGGGGAAGAGAGAGAAGAAAGGGAATTTTAAAAACCAGAGAAATAAAGTGAATCGATGAGAGAAACAAAGAAAGAAGCAAACAAATCCAGAGGTGTGTGTGTGTGTGTGTGTGTGTGTGTGTGTGTGTGTGTAATAAACACTGAATGGCAACAAAGGTGAAAGGATTACAATGAACAGGTAGGAAGACATGAAGGATGCTCCGTCAAATCATTCGTGTACTTCAACGACAAAACAATGAAGACAAAAAAAATGACCAAAATACATTTTTTTTAATCTTAAGGTGCGTCCGTCATGAAGATCAGCTGATGTGTGGCGTCTTCACGAGCGTCTTCACGAGCGTCTTCACGAGCGTCTACCTGCGGTGAGTTTCAGTGTTGTTGTAGTTTGTAATTCTATATATTTGTTTGTGGCGTCGCAGGTTCGGGAAGCACCGCAAGGACGAGCGTCCAGGAGAGAAGATGGACCGCAAGGGCTCCAGCAAGTGGAGGACGGAGGAGACGCAGGTTTCTGACGAGGAGACGATGAAGATGAGGATGGAGCAGGAGAGGTGAGCTCTTCCTCCCGTTAAAAAAACGTCCGTCTTGTGTCCGGACTTTGCGGCGTTTGCTAGCGACGCGTTCGTTAGCCGCGCTAGCATGCAGCGTCGGTTTGATCCCGAAGGTGTCGGATAAGAAGTTGAGGTCAAAACTCAAACGGAGACGTGTCTTCGTCGGCCATCTTGGAGCCTGGCGCCAAGCCGGCGGATGTGTTTTTCGGGTTTTGTCCGTCGTTCCTCACGTTTTTCTGATCGCGGTTGCTGATCAGACTTTCTGAGGATGTTGCTCAGAGACGTGAACATAAACTGCACCTTTAAGCGGTTCTTTCTCCTTCTCCCTCTCCGTCTCTCTCCTCCCTGCCTCTCGCTTTCCTCCCCCCTTCCCCCTCCCTCCCCTCACCAAACTAAATGTCACACCGGCACGGTGCCAGTGTTTTTAGGGCGGCGGTCTATAAATGCCAAGGCCATTAACCGGCCAGCTAATTAATTCCCTGCTCTCTGTGTCGGGGCAGGAGTCACTCTCTCTCCCCCCTCTCTCTCCCCCCCCTCCCTCCTCACGTTATTAAAATTTGGTTAGTAATTGTCTCCCCGCAGTAGCAGATAGTCCAACAATACGATAATGGCGAGTCTTTATTTTTAATTGGCGCGAGGTGAACGCAAATGCCACGTCAGCCTTTTGTTACGGCTCCTTCCACACGTCCCGTACGTCTCTGCTACTTTGTCGCGCGTTCATTATTATTTATGAATCATTACGAACACACTGAAAACCTAATGGTCTTTAAAAAAAAAAAAAAAGAAGAAATAAAAAAACAGGTTCACCTTTTTTCTTCATGACTTCAATACTCGGTGGTTGTATCCTGAACTGTGTGTGTGTGTGTGTGTGTGTGTGTGTCCTCACAAGTGTAGCTTTTCCATCTCCAGTCTCCTGCAGGCGTTTTGCAAAACCTTGTTTTCTCTCCACCGTTACAGCAAATCAAAGAGTGTGTGTGTTATCGACAAAAAAATCTATCCGTCCGAACACGCGGGCCGAGTGGTTTTAATGGCGCCGCTCCGCGTTACGCTGCTTCCTGCTCCTTCATCTGCGAGAGCAGAGACGCGGGCGTTTTTTAATTCATATGTGCGTCTGTTTGTTCTTTTTGTTTGTTGCCGTGCGGCGGCGTTGCCTCGGGGCGGGACGGCGCTCGGGGAAATCAAGCAAAAAGGGGAAGATGAGGAAGAAAAATCAGCCAAATTAGGGCTTGTGCGTCCACCGAGCGGCGCCACCGAGGGACGGTCTCGCCGGCGGTTCGATGCTTTAATTATTTTGTCCGCCGTTGGCTGTTTGACTCACACACACACACACACACACACACACACTTCCCAGAGCACCTGCAAAGCACAAGCGCGTCTCGTTTCGTATTTAACCGCCGGCTGAGATGCACTGATATCGACGGGTCGAGATCCCACCGAGGACGCCGCGGCGTCGGACGCTGATCCGGTTAAGCCGCGTTTCCACCGCGCCGCTTCTCCTCCACCGAGACCGGGCCTCGGCCGCGCCCATCGATCGAACCCGCTGCCAGAGGGCGGCGCTTTAATCCAGCCGTGATTGACTAAATGGATGGATTTCCTTCACGGGGTTTAAAGTCTCGGGGGAAGGAGGGGGGATCACGACCCCGAGCCAAGACGAACAAATCTAGACAGACAGTTTTTGTGTGTGTGTGTGTGTGTGTGTTCACATATGGAAATAAGTAGTCATGGTTTTCAGCCACCTCGGGAGGCACCGGCGCCGCACGGTTCACCTCACCATGGATTTCTTTGCCGATACCGATGCGCCTCAGATTGACAGATCCCTGAAAATATAGATTTCCAACGATCCCCTTTGGACGTCTGAGACGCGACCATCGATGGAAAATGATTTCCACTCCGGTTAAGAGATCTAAAAGACTTCCCCAAGTGCGACCGAGCAGACACGGCGAGGTGTCTGATGGCCGGCGTGAGGAACTGTGTCCGTTTGAGCGGCCTCCACGGCGGCCATTTTGAGCCAAAAAACAAGGGTTGGGGGCGGAGTTACTTTAAAAATGTAACCTCATCTAAATACCTGTTGTTTTTATCTGCAACCGAATTTAAGAATCACAATATTTAAGTGAAGTAATCTGACTACTTTGTTACTTTTGGATTAAAACTGTAATCCCCATTTTTTTTTACCAAATGTCACGATATTCTGATTACTTTTTTCAGTAAATTTAAAGTAATATAGCCTTGTTCTAAATCCTTTTTATGTGGATTTGTTTCACTACATGTTTGCTCATGGAAATTTGGTTGAAAGTCGTGAAAATTTGGTTGAAAGTCGTGAAAATTTGGTCAAAAGTTGTGAAATTTGGTCAAAAGTCGTGAAAATTTGGTTAAAAGTCATGAAAATTGGATATTTAAAGTCTTGGAAACCCATTGTTCAAAGTGTGTATGAACCCTGCTGTAGTAAATGAGGGATTGTTAAAATGTATAATCTCATTTCCTGTGCCAGAAGCGGCTGAAGCTGCTCGTCATAACACATGCAGATAAAGAGCCAGTGCTATCGCTCCAAACAGGGACGACGTCTTATCCCGCCGCACCGTCTCCTCTGGTGTACTTCCTGCCTTTCAGCGCGCTCCCTCGCTCGTGTCAGCGCTACCGCTAAGAGGAAGCTTCATTGCAACGCGGCCACAATGGCACATAATGGACCATTGTTCTGGCTCCATGTGGCAGAAAGGTCACTCGTCGAGCTCGTTTCTTCCCCCCGAGATGACGTTTCTTTACCCTTTCATCCGTCCTCTCGGTCTCTGACTCCTTTCCAAGCGTCCTCCAGTCCTTGGCGCTGAGAGCTTTCCATCACATGGAGGTCGGCCGCCGGTAAAGAAAGCTCCCGAAAGAGGCCGAAGTGCGCTCTTCCTTCCTGTCCCCCTTTTTTAATCAGCTTTATTGTGTTTTTTATAGCAGCATTGCTTTGGAAGTAAGTGCCTGTCATGTTGACGCAGCTGGGATTCACTCTTAAAGGACGACGGCTGGAGTCGGCCTTGACTCGCACCAGTTCACCCAGTGGTCTCCCAGTACCGCCAACCAAGCTCTAATAAAACAGCCACTGATGATTCTCCAGCTTTCACACCGAAACCTCAGACTCTAATGAATAATCTCTCATTTCTTCCCCCTGAAACATGAGTAAACACACAGCTTCCAGTGAGCGCTGTCCCAGGTGGTGATGTACTTTATCTGCTCGTGCATCTCAAACGTGGGATGAATGGAAAGATCTGATTATCCAGAGAAGTAGAGTACGCTGCCGAGGCCGATGTGAGGACTCCTGGCAGTAAGGATTTACTAAAACATAGAGGTTTTTCTTGCTTTTGTTCATTATAATTAACGTTAACAGGTTTTTTTGCACAGTTTCTAGAGAAAAAATGCATTAATTGTGAATTTTCAAGCGGCTACCGGCGTCTGAAATGTCTTTGAGATGACATCAACCTTTAATGATCCCAGAGCGAGACGAGTCGCTGCAGCTCTGAGCTGTGGGAAGAAACACATCGAAGGCGTTATTTGGGGATCTTTTGATGGTGGTTTTCCTTCAGGTTAACGGGTTAATGGAACGGCCCTCCAGCATGCAACCCGCACACTTCAGTCCCGTTTTGACCTCACGAATGCAGGCAGCCATCTTTGTTTGATACTGCAGCTCCTTTTAAGATCTGAGGTCTTTTCTCTGCCCCCGTCCACCCGGCGCTGGATCGGTGTGTCTGGCCGTATCTTATCAGCCGCCGCCGCTGCTGGAAATCACTGTTTTCCCTCCGTTTGAAGACGGACCCCTCAAGGGCCCCGATGCTCAAGGGCCCAACGAGTCAGCAGCGAGAACAGACGCAGGTCCTGCGACATGCTGAAGCAGTTGGAATAAGTCATGAAAAAAGATTGTTTTCCTGTTTTCCACATTCAGTTTAGTCAAGTTCATTCTTTGTTTCTTATATTAGCGACGTCTTTTTCTTGCGTCAGTCTTATTGTTTCGTTGCTCTCAGCGTGCACATGTTCTGGAAGAGAAAGCGATGTCAGGTTTCCATCCCGCTGAGCCGCCGCCGCCACGACTGTCCCATCCTCGCTCCCGCCGCCGGTAAAAAGAAGCGCCGAGGAAAGCGGAGCGCGGCGATAATTGCGGGTTGTAAAGCTCTGATAACGGCACGGCTGTAATTACAGAGCAGCGCGATGGGTAAAGCCCCCCCACTGATTCACTGTGTGTGTGTGTGTGTGTGTGTGTGTGTGTGTGTGTGTGTGTGTGTGTGTGTGTGTGTGTGTGTGTGTGTGTGTGTGTGGTTCTGTATGAGAGCCAAAGGTTTGTGTGTGATTTCTTTGTGTTTGAGATGTTCTGTGTTATTGACAAAGGTGCGTGTGTGTGTGCGCGCACGCCTGTGTGTGAATTGTTTTGTATGAGACTCAAAGGTGTCAGGTGTGTGTGTGTGTGTGTGTGTACATTAGCAGCACTTTCACTACAAAGTGCGTGCCATGTAGAGGTGCTGTGGGGGCGACAGACTCTTTTGCATTGTTTATGGCACCACAGTGATGTGCTGGTGATAGAGAGAGCATGAATAAAAGCCTCCACATCATCTCTCTCTCTCTCTCTCTCTCTCTCTCTCTCTCTCTCTCTCTCTCTCTCTCTCTCTCTCTCTCTCTCTCTCTCTCTCTCTCTCTCTCTCTCTCTCTCTCTCTCCCCCTCCCTCCCTTTCTCGTTCTCTCTCTCTCTCTCTCTCCTGTAATGGAAAGTTAAAAAAAGCTGCAATAAACCATCGCTCTCATACTGTTTGTGCCGATGTGACATCAGAGATTTACGGCGCCGCGGCGGATAAATGTCAGGTTTTACCTCCCGGGGCCGAGGTGGAAAAGAGTCTTTTGTGCGCCGGTGCTAAACGTGGAGCTCATCGTGCGACAATGTGCTTTACGTCACCGGTTTAATGAATTGAATCCTCTCAATGAATCCGTCAGCTGCGTAGTTAACGGCGTCCTGCACACAATGACTTCTGCGGTGATTGTTGCATCGTTGTGGGAAAGAATAAAAGCCGCGGACTCCATGACGGCCCCCAGAAAAAAACAACCAAAGTGTCTGTTCCAATCTTGTCCACCAGGATCCAGGCCAAGACCAGAGAGCTGCGGGAGCGTCAGGCCCGGGAGCGCGACTACGCCGAGATCCTGGACGTGGGCCGCGGCCCGGAGAGGGCGTCCGAGGAGGAGGAGCACCCGTACGCCGGCCTCAACCCGCTCAACAGCTCCGTGGACAGCGGGCACAGCCGGCCGCACAGCCCCCGGGACGAGTACCAGCACCTGCACCAGCACCAGCACCAGCACCAGCACCAGCACCAGCACTCCGATTCCCTCTACACGCAAGTCAGCAAGGCCCGCAACGAGCGGCCTCCGTCTGCAGACAGGTAGGGGCGGAGCTATGCAGCTTTTGTTGTCTTTCAATAGCTGGATTTTTGGTTCTGGGTCGTGTTTAGCTTCCATCATTCACACATTGAAGGTTTACTGTATGCTTTGAATCCTCGTTGTTAGTTAAAATGCTTCATTTGATCACTTTTGACCGTTTACACACAGATTTCACACCATGTTTGGTCATGGAAAATTGGTTGGAAGTCATGGAAGTTTAGTCAAAAGTGATGGAACATGGTTTTAAAGTCATGGAAATTTGGTCAAAGGTCATGGAAAATTGGTTTAAAGTCATGAAAATTTGATTTAAATTCATGGAAATTTGATTTAAAGTCATGGAAATTTGGTCAAAGGTCATGGAAAATTGCTGTAAAGTCATGGAAATGTCATGAAAAATTGGTACAACGCCTTGGAAATTTGGTAAAAAGTCCTGGAAGTGGTCACAATGTCTTGATACCTGGTCCCGTGCAAAAGAAAGGCATCACCTGGTCACAGTAACCTGGGTGAACGGCTGCCGTTCACGGCCCTGCGACCTTTCCAGCCTCCCGGTTCTGAAGCACCGCACTCGGTCCCGGCGTGTCAGTGAAAGGTCGAGCCGGGGGTCTGATCCCGCCTCGCGTCCACCGACCCTCGTACCTCTGAGGCGGCGTTATTGCTCAGAGGCGGCGTATCGCACCTGGGAGGAGGAAATAATCACAGCAACAGAAGGCAGGCGGTAAATGTCAGCTCGCCGCCTGCTAGACACGGTGTGTGTGTGTGTGTGTGTGTGTGTGTGTGTTGGGGGAGGGGGGGGGGGGCATTACTCAGGGGAGAGGCAGTGAGGGAATGGGAACCTTTGTATATCCGTCTCTCTTTCTGTCTCCCGTGACCTTTCTACCTCTCTCTCTCTCTTTCCATCCTCGCTCTCTTGTTGATTCTCTGTCTTGTTTCCAGCTTTTTGCGTCTCGTTTTCCCGCCTTTTCCTTCCACGTGTCCGTGTGATTGACGGTTGATTTTAACAATGACGACCCCGACATGGAGATCCCTTTTTGTTCTAAAGCAGAGCAAAGTCCAATGCAGAATTTTTTTTTCTTGTTTTTTTTAAAAATTATTTTTCCTTCATTTTTAAAAATTTGTTATATTATTTTTCCCTTATTTAAAAAAAATAAAAATTGTTATATTTCTTTTATTACTTTTTTTATTCATTGTTTTACGATAGATTTTTAATTTACTTTTTTAAAAAAAAATATATATATATATTTTAATTATAATTTTTTCATGTTTTTCCATACAACATTTTTTAGTTTTTTATTGAATGAATGGGCTCGTCGTCTCCAGTCGGCCCCCAGCAGCCGGTGTGTGTGCTCCAAGAGCGCCGCAGCTATTGATGAATAATTCATTGTGCTGCTGTTGTCATAGTATCTTTAATTTAAGTTTCTTTTTATTAAATCCCGGATGTGGCCCTGTGCGGAGTTATGCAGATACGCAGTCTAATTTAATTAGGTGAGGGAATTCACTCTTGATTTAGACTTTAATCAATGTTATATTCGAGTTAAAAGTTCACTCTTTCTGCACACAATGGTTTTATTTCCCCTCTTCTGTCCTCTATGATAAGATATTGTTTAATGGCTCTTTGAAGTTTGCCCCCCTAAAGCCCACAGCCGCGACAGCAGGCTACCGGATTAGCGCTGAAATCATTTCAATGGATCGCTTTTTACAATTGTTTCATTTGATGTTGGACAACCGTCGAGAGAATTTAAAGTATTTACTAGTTCTGGCTCCTCAAATGTGAGGATTTGCCGACTCATCTTATCTTTTCATCGTTGTAACTTCGGCTGTAGGAGCCTGAGACCAGCATCTTTTGCTAATTGTTCACATATCGAGGTAAAATCAGTACATCAGTGTAAAAAATGTTGAGAACCGCTGCTCTGGAGCACCAACTGTACTTGGAGTAATAACGCCGTGCACGTGACCACGGACACGACTCCTCCCACTTTATCAGCTCGCCACGCCGACCCCTGAACACTTGAACCCTTCGCTCCTTTTTTTCTGGGGGCTTTGATTCGTTCGCTCCTTGAAGAGATTGTGTTGCGCTCCCAGTAAGCAGAACGTTCCTCCCGAGAGAAGCAGGAAGTGCGTTTCCTGTCCGACCCCCCCCAACCCTCCTTCACTGAACAGGAAGTGAAGCAGACCCTGACGTGCCAAGCGCGGGATGGAGGGGGCAGGCCTCCGCCCCCGACGGCGGGGGAGTGTTTGTTATTATGGGATTCGAATGGCAGCGGCGACTGATATCGGAGCTTTAAGCACGATGGAGATTTGATCAAAGCAATAACATGTCCATAGAAACCGAGAGCGAAGGAAAATGTTATTTTGTTTCAACGCTTTTGAAATGGCGGGCGAGCCGGGATACAAGCGGTTTCGGATTTCGTGCGAGTCAGCTGGACGCTGGATTTGTCTCGTCACCATTTGGGAATCGCGAACCCTTTAGCGGGCCGCGCTCGTCGGATTGCTAATCCGCTATTTTATGCCTCGAAATCGTTTACGATACGGCTTTTTGATGCGTCCCGGTTTTCAAGTCGCCGCTTGTAAAGCTCTTTTATTGACGCCGCCGCGTCGTGATCGTCACAAGATCGACAGGGTCACAGCCGCGGCACAGGGATTCATAATGAGCTCCATTATGTGACTTAAGGATCTTTATTCCCACAGCACTCCGAATAAAAGTGGTTTATGAGTTAGCTTCTTTTTTTTTGCACCTCTACGGAAACAAACAAAAATTTTACGGCATGCAACATTTTTCGAAATGTTTTTACCCCTGACATTTTAAAACCAGACCGGTTGTTTCTCTTGAAATAGCTAAATGTTTAAACTCCAACTTTAGCTGCTTCTCCTGATGGAAACAATGATGTGAAAGAAAATCATCCAAAAATGTCTTCTTGTTTTTATAGCTTCTGGCTATTTTTCTTAATGATGTACTTTTGGCATTTTATTTTCCAGTCACCAGAGAAAAAATATAACAAGTTACACAAAGTGTGACTTCAATGTGACACGAGGAGGAACAATTCTGCCTTTGTTGACTCTGAAGCGTCGCCGCCGCTGGTCGTGATGATACTCTTCATCGTGGTCATCATGATCTTCCTGAAGCAGGTTATCCAAACTTACATGAGGAAGTGCATCCATTAACCCCCCCACCCACGGAGCGCTGTCACTTCCTCCCGCGACCCATTTCAATTCACCTCGGTGACCAAACGAGAATACCAGAATTAATCCCCCCCCTCTGTTGATGCCTCCTGGGGCAGTGAAACGCACAATTGCCTTTCTTAAACACCGTGAGGAAACGGGAGGAAAAAAACAACATGCAGCTGCATAAATATCCATTGGAATTCATTTATAATTGCCTCTTGGGTTGTTTTTTTTTTCCAAACACAGCGCTGTCAAAAATTTCAATTTAACCGTAGAAAACCAAAACAACTAAAGAGGCCTTGGAGGAGCCTCAGAAGCCTTTTGGGAACAGTGTGCCCTTTCCTTTGCCTTAAGGAGCATTGACCCCCGAGGACGACAGCCTCAACCGAGCCTGAAACAACATGTAGTTCTTTGGTTTCACGCCCGCTCTGTAACACTTATTAGACGCCTCGTTTATGTATACATACACACAGTGTGTGTGTATATGTGAAGCTACACATTCGAACAACACAGTAAATTGGTGTTTATACATGTTTTCACAGGAGCACTTGTTTTGTTGTTGTTGTTGTGTTACTGTGCAGTTTGGTGCGTAGGCGGCACGCTGTAGTATCAGGTTGGGAACATTCTTTCTTTTCTTTTTTTTTGCGTTTTTGTTTTTTTTGGCTCGCAACCAAATTGTATAACCTTGCTGCTGGGACACTATTGGTCTTTCTTCCTCCCTTCTCAACCTGCCAAACTAAATATTGTCCAAAGCTTCGTGTTTTTAATCCCAGTCCCCCACCACTCTCCAATCCTTCTCCTCACCATTATAGCTTTAAAAAGGTTTTTCTTTAAATATACTATAGTCACGTTATTTCCCACGAAAATACTGTAGACACGTTATTTTCTCCGAATATACTGTAGCCACGTTATTTTCTCAAAATATACTGTAGCCACGTTATTTTCTCAAAATATACTGTAGCCACGTTATTTTCTCTAAATATATAGTAGCCACGTTATTTTCTCCGAATAAACTGTAGCCACGTTATTTTCCCCAAATACTGTAGCCACGGTATTTTCTCCGAATATACTGTAGTCACGGTATTTTCTCTAAATATACTGTAGTCACGTTATTTTCTCTGAATATACTGTAGTCGCGGTATTTTCCCCGAATATACTGTAGCCACGTTATTTTCTCCGAATATACTGTAGCCACGTTATTTTCTCAAAATATACTGTAGCCACGTTATTTTCTCAAAATATACTGTAGCCACGTTATTTTCTCCGAATAAACTGTAGCCACGTTATTTTCTCCGAATATACTGTAGCCACGTTATTTTCTCAAAATATACTGTAGCCACGTTATTTTCCCCGAATAAACTGTAGCCACGTTATTTTCTCCGAATAAACTATAGCCACGTTATTTTCTCTAAATAAACTGTAACCACGTTATTTTCTCCGAAAATATACTGTAGTCACGGTATTTTCCCAGAATATACTGTAGTCACGTTATTTTCCCCAAATACTGTAGCCACGTTATTTTCTCAAAATATACTGTAGCCACGGTATTTTCTCTAAATATACTGTAGCCACGTTATTTTCTCCGAATATACTGTAGTCACATTATTTTCCCCGAATAAACTGTAGTCACGGTATTTTCTCTGAATATACTGTAGAGGCAGGCCGCGTGTTGATGACTCGCTTCACGAACCCGAGAAAATCATTTTCCGCGCCGCCCTCCGTCCTCGCTCTGTGAGCACCGAGTGAATTAGCCGCCATTGTTTTTATTTCCCCCCTCCTCCCAGCTGCAAGGCGGGCGGGCGGCGAATGCCGGAGGAGGAAAAAAACAACAAAAGAAAAGGCTCTGAGGGATTTGCCATGATTTGATTCTCGAGGAGGCAGCGCGCTCTTATTGAATCGGCTCCATTACATTTCATCTCCACCGGGGGAATACGGGCCCTTGGAGAGGCAGCGAGCGCGGCCGCGTTGTCTCACAAACGCACACCGGAAACAGCAGTCGCCTCGCAGCTTTTGCTGATAAGATTGTGTGCGTGTGTGTGTGAGAGAGAGTGTGTGCACATGTTGTATAATAGCGTGAGTCTGTGCAGTGTTTCGAAGCAGTCACTTGTGTGTTTGTTGGGTCTTTTTGTTGAGCTGCACATGTGTGTGTTTTCTGAAAATGTAGAGTGGGAGTGACATGTCAAAGGTGTGTGTGTGTGAGTGAGTGAGTGTGAGCCACACATAGTGTGGTAACAGGTATGCAGCTGCACACCATGAATACAAAGCGTGTGCCTTCTGTCGATGGTGGTCGCGCCGGACTGGGTTTAGCTGAAAGGTGGGCCCCGGGGACAAAATGAGCCGGAGCCCCCGGTCTTAAAGCTGGACTGATCAATATATTTTCTCTTAATTGAAAGGAAGGGAGCCTGTGAACTTGTCGACCAATTTCTCCACTTTATGCATCTTTTTTTAATCCTTTTGAGCGACGTCTTTTTAGTTTTCTGCAGTATGAACTTGTTTCCCGCCATAACAGCCACAGCTGTTTTTGAGCAAACAAGCTCTGATATACTGGCGCTAACTAGCTGCAGACAAAGTTAGCAATTAGCTGATGACCAGTGATACATTTAGCAGCTAAAGAGCCAGGAACGCCCCTCCCAACTGAGCTCAAAATAATGAATATTGTACATGCATTTCGCAGTCGGCCATTAAAGCAAATGCTAATAATGCTTCCAGTCAGTTAGATGTGTAAACAGGCAATTGTTTGCCAGCCCCATAGCAATTAATTTAACTTTCATTGGTGATAATATATCAGATGTTGTGTTTTCCCCCCCAAGTAGTTCCACGAAAATCAATGAATGCTGTTTTATGCCTCTTTCTTTCCACTTCATACTGTGGAAATGTGAGCTAAAGAGCACGAGTGTATAGCGATGCTCGGTCCCGACTACTTGGACTCGCTGCATTGCCTTTTCCCTTTCGCAATTAATTAAAAAAAAAAAAAAAAAAACACCCCTCTTTGTTTTAGTGTTGCGTAAACACAAGCTA
This sequence comes from Clinocottus analis, assembly GCF_023055335.1. Taxonomy (NCBI): domain Eukaryota; kingdom Metazoa; phylum Chordata; class Actinopteri; order Perciformes; family Cottidae; genus Clinocottus; species Clinocottus analis. The sequence goes on along the minus strand of NW_027175832.1, from coordinate 19,675,218 downwards.
ATCCAGCATTGCTGTCTGTTCAGGGGCCCCGGAGACCTTCTGACAAGGAGCCCTCGGCTCGGGGACCAGAAACACACACGAGACGCCAAACTAGTATCCAAAACTCACAAAACGCACAAAACACAGTTTCCAAGAACAAAGGCGGGGGAGATTTAAAGGCTGAAAAGCTTCAGCGAGCTTAAACATCATTTTGTCGGATTAAGAAGCAGAAAAAAATCACGGAGAACCAGTAGGTGCCACATTGTGTGTGTGTGTGTGTGTGTGTGGCGGGATCAATGGAAAGGAAGTCTATCTCACTCTCTATCCCTTCATAATCCACTTACCAACAGACATCATCTGTGTTGTCTGTTTCATCCTCGCTCCCGTGTTGCTGTAATCCCACACGTTTCTGAATCGCTTCTCCACGTGAAATAAAAATCCAAAAGGCGGCCTGTTTTGTTTGATGATTAACGCGTTAGAACCGGACCAGCTGATGCTGCAGCCACCCAATCAGCTTCCACTTTGTTCCCGTCTTCAAAGCGTGTCGGGAAAAAAAAACTAAGATTTGTTTTTGTGCGACTTCTCGACGCCTGACGAATTCAATTTGAAAGCCAAGGTCGTAAAACTATTGAGCTGGAAAACGGTGGAAAAAAGTGTTTTTGCTTGTTCTCTGCTGTCTTGGAGTTTGGAAGGAATCACAGCTGTGACTTTTCCACTCTTCGCTTGCGTTAAAGACCCTGAGAAGAGAGAGAGAGAGAGAGCGAGCGAGCGAGAGAAATGAAGCTCGGTCACATCTTTCTGCGCCTCGGCTGCTCTGCTGTAGCTGGCTCGTAACGTGCGAATAGACCAGACAGGACAAGATGTTGGCGTTCACCGCGACGCGTTGAACACGGATGTGTTTCTCACCGCTCGCCGAGCAGAACAGGACGTCTTCCTGCAGCTCGGGGGGGGGACGTCTCTCCGCTCGAGGGTCATCTCCACTATCGGCGGATCCAAAAGCCTGGCGACGAAGTTTAGGATCGCCGCCAACGCGTTTTACCTCCAGTCTCCACGGCACGGGCACCTGAGAATGAACACGACACTGATGAGATTTAATCTGGTTGAGCATGATTACAGAAAATTAGGTATAAGGAAAATCTGAGATCCAGGTCTGGAGAGTGTTTTTTAGTGTCTGTGGGCGTGGCCAGATGCAAATATTTGCTGTCGTACCCTTCTGACACCCTGTCGTACACCTTGTGACACCCTTTTGTACCCTTCTGACACCCTGTCGTACCCTTCTGACACCCTGTCGTACCCTTCTGACACCCTGTCGTACCCTTCTGACACCCTGTCGTACCCTTCTGACACCCTGTCGTACCCTTCTGACACCCTGTCGTACCCTTCTGACACCCTTTTGTACCCTTCTGACACCCTGTCGTACCAAAGTGCACAAAGCAATACATCGAAACCAAAACTTTGGGACCAACTAAAACTCTAAAATAGTGATTTAGCAAATTCTAATCTAACGTTATCATGATGCATTCAAATGTCATCTTGTAAAATGTAGTTTTTGGCAATTAAATTTGAATAAATACAGTAAGAATAGATCTTATTTTTCACTCGTAAGGAGTACTTTCTTCTTTATTCCCCCATGAAACATCCAAAAGGAAACAGGAGCTCCAGCATCACACGAGTTCTCTATCTCGTGGTTTTACAGTCAGCTAATCGGCAGAATATAAAATCTCCTGAAACGAGGTGGCTTCCATGACCGCCGCTCACGCCTGCTGCTTTTTTTTTCTTTTTTCGCCAGCCAAGCGATCCATTAAGAATCAGTTAAAATGGCCGACACCATCATTTAATCAGCACGCCGTCGACAAACGATTACACGGGAGCGCCTAAGCGTGAGATAGCATGCGGCTAACGTTCGGGCCCGTCGGCCGGCCATCTGCTCCGGGACGGGGGAACCGGTTAATGTGTGTGTGTGTGTGTGTGTGTGTGTGTGTGTGTGTGTGAGGGGAGACGGGCCGGTCCTGTTGCACTGGACCGAGGCCAAGAGCTACAGGAGAGCGATATGTTGTGGCCCAGGGGGGTTTGAGGTTGTCTGGGTGTTCTCGGGTTGGAACGAGAGCCGGAGAGGGAAGACTTTTATGTCATCATTCAGTTTTGTAACAGCTCAGTCAGTTTTTGTTTTCTTAGGGTTTCGGTTACCTGCAGCTTGTTTGCCCCTTCAGCTTTTCGGGAGGGATGAAAAAACCCACGCGCACATATTGGTTTGAAACCAAACGCGCTGTTTTGACTGTTCGATTGTTCATTTCGACCGTGAAGAGAGATTTGTTTTAAATATCTTTGAAAACAAGGCGGGCTTTGCCCCTCTTAGAGTCCACGAAGGTCCTGTCAATCAAACTCTTTCTATACATTGAGCTCTGAGTCGCAGTGTTTTATTCATCATAACACTTTGTGGGTGGCTAGAAGTAGTAACTTCACCAGTTTATTGTGTGGAAAAGTGGAAAATATTGTATATATGCCATTTTTCTTTCACATGCGAACAGGAAGTCCACAGAAGGACGACACTCTCCTTCATTCAGTCTATGCAAATACCTAAAATTCCATCACAAATAAAATATAAATTAGACAATTTTCGAAGCGTAAACATTAGATCTGCAGTCAGTCAAGACCGTCAAATTTGAACAAACATCTTAACGGCCCGGAAATTAATCAATTCCTTCCTTTTTTTTGCACATTTTCCAGCCTTCTGAGCCTTCCAGCCGCGTTATTGGCGTCTCCACTTTGCGAAGATAATTTAGTTTTCATATTGACACAACAAACTGTGAATAATCCTCGAGCCCCAAAGCCTCCAAAAGGGGGAATTCCTCCACAATGGAGTCTCGTTGTCGTCAAACCGGGTCACATTTAAAGTATTTTTTATTAAACATTGCCGATTTGATTGTCAACAACTTTCCCAAATTAACAGTAATATTGCGAAAATTCCTCCATGTCAACAGCTGGGGCAATAATTCCCCTTTTTAAGTGCGTCGCTGATGTTTTAATACTAATGACGGGATTAAGTCTCGTATTTCTGGAACGCGTGTTCAAGCCGGATGCTCCAGACGACCTGCTGTGATCAAACCATCGAGTCCTGACCACAAGCCAAACTCAGTGTTTGATCTGAGAGCATGAACACGTCCAGTAATCCAAGCGCCTACTTACCTCATGGCAGTAACGTTCAGCGTTCAGACAACGACGTCAAGGGAAAACACCCCCAGTTTGTTTTAAACTCTCCCTCATTACACGTTCTCGATTTTACATCATTTCTGAAATCCACCTTTTAAAGGCGCTTGCATATAAGATGCATGGCCATGTGTTTTAAATCCAAAATTGCAGAACAATCTCAGCTCTCTATACAAAGAGGGACCGTTGTCATGAGGCACGAGTGTAAATATGACTCTAAAGCTGAAAAATTGAACCTTGATTTTTTTTTTTAATTCTTCACATCTCTTCTGAAAACATAACTTTACTCATGTGGTCGATTGGTTTTGGTGATGGGAATTGGTTTCACCAAAGGTCTTAGGTTCTCAAAAGCAGTGGAATATATGAATAAAATGGCAGATACATGTAAATAAATGTCTCTTAATGCATTGAATCTGGTTGTAAAGGTCTTGCAGTCGGTGCAGGATCAATGCTGCATTGTTAGCTTCTGTTAGCTCATAAGAAGCTAAATCATTGCAGAATATCCTCATGGTGAAGACTAAAGAGATATCTCTGATTCAAGCTCGACACGGCTACGTGTGTGTGTTTGTGTGTGTGTGCATGCGTGTGTGTGTGTGTCACAAAACTACCTTGTTATTCCCAAGAAATTGCTCATGAAGTTTTTCTATTTTTTCATTTGCCAGCGACAACTGCAGACAAAATGTCTTCTTCCATCATTATAATGTCAGACAGAGTGAACAAAAGCACTTCACTTAACACCCGCCAAAAAAACAAAATGTCTGAATTACAGACACTGATGGTTTTCACAGAAAAAATAGAAGAGAAACCTTCTCTTCTAATTTTTTTTTTTTTGGGGCTGTAACTTAATCTGAATGCTTTCCATCTGTGAGTAATGTGGGGCTCACTAGGCCGCAGACGCAGGGGCAAAGCCCCAGGGGATTCTGGGAGGTATTGGACTGAACAACGGAGTGATTAGTGTGGACACACACACACACACACACACACACAATCAGGAGGAGATTAGGGGAGAAGGACAGGTCAGCAGCTTCCAAATCATGGAAGATATTGTTAGTATGTTTGAGTGCAATTTTCTTGGGTCATGTTTCGGTGTGTGTGTGTTTGTGTGTGTGTGTGTGTGTGTGTGTGTGTGTGTGTGTGTGGTCAGGGACAGTCTGAGGGCCATCTCCACCCAGCAGTATTGACCATGTCTGATGATGTCATCCTCTCCTGTTGGTGCCAGGCTGACGGTCCATCTGAACTCCTCCGTGTGGCTTCTGCAGACACACAAAGCAACATGGCCGCTGACTATTTAACGAGGATGAAAACATAGAAATGTATTATATTAATAAAGAAGAGGGCGGCCTAAAACCTTGTCACACATGCAGCATAGGGAACATTTAAAAAAAAAACAGTTCTCCAGTCCAGTTTAATAATGTCTTGGACCGAGCAAGTTTTTATAGTAGTGAACACGCGATTTTTGACAAACCAAAAAAAATCATGTTCACGTTAAAACTTTTTCTCAAACTCGCCAATTCATTCTCTCTCTCTCTAACCCTTGTTTGAGTTATTTTACAGTACGAAAGAGCTTGAAAGCAGCGCAGCCGTTCATGTCACAGACGTCTCTGTGGTCCATTTACAATCTTTAATATTCATCACATCAAAGGAATTCGTCAACATTCCTCAGAGCGGCGCTGCAGCCGGACGGAGCGCCGCACGCCACCGAGGGCGAACGACCACGACACACACTCTCTCTCTCCCCCGCTGGGATTCAGCCTGTGTGTGTGTGTGTGTGTGTGTGTGTGTGTGTGTGTGTGTGTGTGTGTGTGTGTGTGTGTGTGTGTGTGTGTGTGTGTGTGTGTGACCCTAAAAGGCTGCCGACCCACATTCGGTGTCGTGCTCTTTCCACTCAGCTGTCCTCCTGAATCCCTCTGAGCATCCGTGTGTTTGACTTCCATGTTTTATGCATGTGGTGGATTTACCCAGGAAGCTCTCTGTTATTGTAGTGTGTGTGTACATGCATATATATATATATATATATATATATATATATATATATATATATATACACACACAAGACTACATTTTTTTTCTTCGAATTTTAACTAATTAACTATAATCCATAATGTATTTATAATGTATTATGTATTTACTATTTTTATATATATATATATATATATATATATATATATATATATATATATATATATATATATATATATATATATATATATATATATAATAAACCTTTGATTCAGGGCCCCTCCTCAGAATAAAAGCCTCACACCCTTAAACGTGTCCACTGAGTGGAGAAGGTCTGGCACCGGTAACAAGACGACGGGCGGGATGGATGGAGTGTTTGATGACGACGGGTCGGGTCACTCGCCTCCAATCGTGTCTCTAAGTGTGTTTGTGTGTGTGTGTGTGTGTGTGTGTGTGTGTGTGTGTGTGTGTGTGTGTGTGTGTGTGTGTGTGTGGGCAGAAGCAGCGTGGCTCTACCTGGAATGTCCCAATTTTCTTCAGGTTAGAATCTCAGCGCGGTGACCCACAGACCCGGAGGAGCCTGCTGGTTCCCATTAGCGCCGCCTGTTCCCTGTTAAACCTCCTCTTCCTCCTCCTTCTCTTCCTCCTCTTCCTCCTCCTCCTCCTCTTGTCAGTCAGTCCGTCTGCTGAACTCTTGAAACAGCCGCCGACGTGCCGCGGTCTCCCTCGTGGCAGATATTGGCCCCCGGGGTCACCTTTCAGGTAGCGCAGGGGTTGGATTTCACCTTTTAACACACACACACACACACACACACACACACACACAGTGAAACGGCCCTGATATGATCGTCAAACAGACGGACAGACTATTTCTTCCAGGAGTGTGTCTGTGGTGGTAAGCGATGGTGGGAGGAGGGGAGAGTTTTCCGGGTTGTTACATCGTGTTGCAACATCCTCCGATTTTTCACGCTCCCGTTCCCCTCCTCCTTCGCCGCCGCCGCCCTCCTCCTCTTCCTCCTCTTCCCCGCGCGCCGCGGCCGATGACATTCAGCGTTGGTGTATTATTTACTTCCTGTTCCTAAGACTTGGGTCCTCTTTGTGTCTCTCGTTTCCTTTAAAAAAGCAGGTGAGGAGAGAAGTGAAGAAGCCCAAACTTCCCGACCCCAGGAGCAACGTTATTTAAACACACACACACACACACACACACACACGCCGAAGTCGCTTTGCTGTCCGCCGCACGAGACGCAACACTTCTTGACTTCACCGTTATTAGATCAGAGTCTGCATGAGACACGACGGGGGGGTGGGGGCTTCTTTTCATCACCACGTTGTGAAACACACACACATGCACGCACACACACACACACACACACACGCACACACGCACACACGCAGCCCGGCAGTGACGGTCTGTGATTGTGCTTCTCCTCGTCTGCCGCGCCTCATTAAAGTAAAATCACACTCTGGTGTCTCAGATCCTCTCGATGCTTTTTTTTCTCCCAGCACGTCCACATCCCTCACATCTCCACCCCTCCGCTCCTCCACCCCTCCACCCCTCCACCACCTTTTCTTTGCAGCAACGTGTTCCTACAGCACATAAAAACCACATCAGGGCCCCTCATCTTTAAATAGCCCGTGACATGTACTGATGGGTTGAAGTGTGCGTTCTTCCGAGCCGTTTTCTTCTTCTTCTGCGGCCCGGGGCCCATTAAAGCAATTGAATCCTCTGTTTTTTTTTCCTCGTGTGTGTGTGTGTGTGTGTGTGTGTGTGTGTGTGTGTGTGTGTGTCTTTTGAAGTGTTACGAGGACGCCCGCGCTCTCCGCACTCGCGGCTAATCACCAGCGATAGCGGAGCGCTCCGTATGGAAAAGAAAGGGAAAAAAAACGCTGCTTTTATGGCGGCAGCCGGGCGCAGCGTGCGGCGGCCGCTCGCAGATCATATCGCCGAGGAAAGAGGCAGCGAGCTTCTGACGGCGGCGGGCGCGGCGAGCGCGTGGCGGCGCAGCCATGGACTCCCCCGGGGGAGTGGAACAAAGTTCTGCTGATTAGGAATCCTCTTTTTTTTCTTTCTCGCGCGGGACGCGGGTTAGCAGCCATTAGCGCTCCGCGGCTGGATGCTAACTTGTGCAAAAGGCTTGCGGCCCCCGTGTTCATTTCCCCCCGTCTCAGATACGACGTTTCGCCCTGAGAAAACAAGATGGCCGCCGCCAGAATGCAGAACCCGATTGCGCAAAACGGATTTGTGAATACGTCCACTGCGTATGCACGATCCATGAGCACGGCACCGCTGGCAAACATATTTTACTGAAGTGTGTGTGTGTGTGTGTTTTCTGTAGTTTTTGCTGATTTGATCGCTGCAGCTGCATGAGTAAATGTCATTAGATTCGTGTGTGTGTCTGTGTGTGTGTTTGTGTTTGGAGGAAATGACAATCAGGCCTCCCGGCGGCTCTTGGCGGCCGCCCCGCCCCCCTCAGCGCCGGGCCTCAGGTTTCCCCTCATGGAGGAAGAAAAGTCTGAAGTCTGTCGGCCGGCGGGAGCGACGAGTGTCTTTTATTTAGAGCTGAGAGGCAGAGATGCCGACAGGGAGATAAAGAGGAGGAGAAGAGAGAAGGAAGGAACTGGAAGGGTTGTGGCGGTCAAGAGAGGAAGGGAGGGAAGGAAAGAAGGAAGGAAGAGTCGAAAAAAGGAGAAAACCACGGATTTTGGTTTGGTTATAGATTTCAAAGAAGAGCGAGATGAGGAAAAAAGGAAACTCTTACACGTTACATTTAAACCTTTAAACGTTACATTTAAACTCTTAAACGTAACATTTAAACCTTTAAATGTTACATTTAAACCTTCAAGTGTCACATTTAAAATTTTAAACGTTACATTTAAACTTTTAAACGTTACATTTAAACCTTCAAACGTTACATTTAAACCTTCAAACGTTACATTTAAACTCTTACACGTTACATTTAAACCGTTAAACGTTACATTTAAACCGTTAAACGTTAGATTTAAACTCTTAAACGTTACATTTAAACTCTTAAACGTTACATTTAAACTCTTACACGTTACATTTAACCCGTTAAACGTTACATTTAAACCGTTAAACGTTACATTTAAATCGTTAAACGTTACATTTAAACCGTTAAACGTTACATTTAAACCTTCAAACGTTACATTTAAACCGTTAAACGTTACATTTAAACCTTCAAACGTTACATTTAAACCGTTAAACGTTACATTTAAACCGTTAAACGTTACATTTAGACCTTTCCCTCCGTAGCTTTGCAGACCTCAGAGTCCTGGAGCTCGTTGGTCGTCTCCACATGAGGACGCGTGCAGAGCAGATACGATGACGTCATAACGTCAAACGCCGGTTTGTCTTTTATTTCCCGCTACAGACTCAGCGGTGCTCTTTGCACATCCTTTCAGTGGAACTCAAACACAATGGCCGCTTTATTTAATTTACTGCGATTGTGGAGAAGAACAAGACGACGGTTGCTAATGAGATAAGTCTTAACTTTAGTTTTTTCTTCCTCCCCTCCTGCTTTAATAAGTGTAACTGCATTTGGGATTAAGAGATCCTCTGTTTAACCACTTCCAATGCAATTATCCCCCAACCCGCTTCTACACACACACACACACACACACACACACACACACACACACACACACACACACACACAGAGCTCCAAAAGTTGTTTTCTTCATTCAATTAAATGCAATGATTTAACTGAGGAAGAGAGGGAGAAAAAAACCCTCATTAAACTAATTAGGATGCCACAGAAGACTCTGGGAGCTCTTTCTCCACTCTGTTCACCAGGATTGTAGCAGAGCGTGCACCCCGCGCCGTTTGGATCTTTTATTTCAGCGCTCCACGTTTCAATGGCGATATCTGCGATCTATCGGAGGGGGGGGGGGGCTTTTCTTCTTTCTTTCTCCCTGCGGTTGGCGCTGGAACGACTTGGTGCCGTGAATGAGGCCGACAGCTGCTGGGCGGAGATTTGCCGCTGCAATAACCAACTCGAACAAAACCTAATCACTTTTTAGGGGAGGGGGGGGGGGGGGGCTCATTTGCTCGTGCTAATCCTCCATTGTGAGCGAGGCTGTATTAATAGATCAGCGCGATGGGGGGGGGGGGGGGGGGTGGAGGAGAAGTCGTGGCGCCAAGAAAGACCTGGCGCTGTGAACTCTGGGCGCTCGCTTCGTTGGCGTTCCACCAGCGGTTCACGTCCCGCTGCTCTTCTTCTCTTCCACTGGTCACCGGGTTAGAGAGGACGTGAAGACGAGTAAAAGACTTAGAGCAGGGTTCTTCACGGTCATGGAAAACCTGGAACAAGTCATTTCCAGGCCTGGAAAAGGACCTAGGGTTTATTGTATGCTTCAGAATCCTCGTTGTCAGTTTAAATACGACATTTCATCACTTTTTACTGTTTTACACACAGATTTCCCTCCAAGTCATGGAAAAGTCATGGATATCTTTTTTGAAAGTCATGAAAATTTGGTTTAAAGTCATGGAAAAGCTTTGATCAGACTGTGTATGAACCCTAAACAAAGTTTAGATCGAGGATGTTTAAGTTTCCACGAGGCTGCGTTGCAAAGAGAAGAAGGTTATGACGCCTAAAGGCTCTTCAGGCGTCTCCAGCTGCTGTCATATCCAGTAGTTATTCCTTATGAGTCCATAAGTTCTTCAGTTATTTTTTCCGCTCATCGGGCGACTCGCTGGGTCAGAGTTTATGTTGTTTTCAAACCGTCGTCCAACACAAACTCTTCTAGCTCCCTCATTAAATCATCTACATTCAGCTGTAGAGCATTGCCAGCCTCCAGGAGGGGGAGGGGCACGTCAGCGTGGTTTAAATATGCGTCGACACATTGGAATCACCTCACTTTGTATTTAAAAAAAAAGTGTTTCCTGAACCTGCAACACGATCCAAAACACAACCTGCTGCTGGAACTCAGTCTCCAGATGGGTGGTTTATATATTTATTTATGTTTATTCTAACTCAACGAGCGGGACGACGACCAACAGAAACACCCAGACCTCCTCCTGGAGTTCATGTAGTCCTCATTGGTTCCTCTTTGTTCTCCCGTCAACAAGAACCCAGTCGCTTTACGTTCTGCGGTCCAGGTTTCGTGACTTGATGCCGTCTCTTTGATGGCTAATTGGGCTCTTGAATCCCTTTTTTAAATCACACTAACGCTCGCACACGGAGGAAACGTTCAAGATTAAAGGATCTCAATTAGCTCTGATCGCCATGATGTTTTCAAGACGTCGCCCCCGACCCGACGGATCCGATTCCACATCGCCGTCCACTTCGGGAAGCTTTGACAGGAGCCAGACGCACCTCGGCCCCGACACGCCACCAG